>NW_022196225.1:1497500-1902500 GCF_008641045.1 Pistacia vera
CATAGCATTCAAGGTCCATTGCTCTTCTCTTCTGGTGAACCAGTTTGACTGCACTGTCAATGTTTAGTGCATGACATATGACATTCGGGCTAATCCCGATCATGTCAGCATGGGTCCATGCAAAAACGTCGACATTCTCTTTGAGGAAGCTTGTCAGGTTTTTGGTAAGCTGAGGGTTGAGATTACTCTTGATTCTCATCACTCGAGTCGGCTCATTTTTGTTAACTAACACCTGAGATAGGTCCTCAACTGGCCCACTGTGAGGGCACTCCTGGATGTGAGGATCCATGTTGTCCTCTACTAGGCCGGGCTGTGGCTCGATCCTGTTGATTGCCATAGCTTGCTCGGGGATGCCTACTAGCCTTCCTTTTCCCTTACACGCCATATGCATTGCTCTTATGTAGCAGTCACGAGATTCGCGTTGAGATCCGTTTACTTTCCCTATCCCTGTCGGGATGGGGAACTTCATTTTTAGATGGTAGATGGAGGTGTCTGCCTTGAAATTTCTCAGTAGAGGTCATCCCAAAATGCCATTGAAGGCAAACGGATAGTCTACCACAAAAAATTCCATCATTTTGGTCATCTCGTTGGTTTCACCCAACATGACTAAGAGTAAGATCGTTCCTCTACGAATCAAATGATCCCTAGTAAAACCATAGAGAGGGATGGAGGCAAGCTTCAGGTCTGCCTCGTCCAGTTGCATTTTCTCGAAAGCTCGCTGAAACAGAATGTTCACAACGCTTCCATTGTCCACTAACATTCTGTGGACTTCGCATCAGCCTATTTTAGGTGCGATGACAAATGCATCCTCATGGTGATGATGCAATTACACCACGTCTTTCTTGGAGAAGGAAATCTCTTCCTTGCGAACCTTAGCGGGTCACGGTGCCATGCTTATTACACTCACAAGGTCATGACGGGCTTCCCGAGCATACCTCTCCTGGGCACCTTAAGAATTCTCCACAAGGTGCGGTCCTCCAAAGATAATCCTTACATAGTAAAGACCCTTGCAACTACAGTGCTTCTTCCCTGGTTCCTCTTGATCCTTCTTCAAAACGGGAGTCAGACTGTCGACATACTCTTTGAAGTGCCCCTACTTGATAAGGTTTTCGATTGCTTGCTTGAGAGCCCGACACTCATCGGTGTGATGCCCATTATCTCGATGATAGTGGTAGTATTTTTTACTGTTTCTGGCTGAGGGGGCATTCTTTATAGGCTCTAGCTCTCCGAGCAGGCTGGCCTCCTCTGATTTATCCATAATGGCCGATATTGAGGCATTCAAATGAGTGTATTGATTTTTTGTCGCGATCGCGATGAGGAACTAGGGCATAAGATTTCTTGGGCTTAAATCGCTGCTTCTTTCCTTTCCGCTGATCGTCATTTGCACATCTGCAATCAACCCTTCTACTATTCTCCCCCCGGTTGGTAGCACTACTCAAGGGACCGAGGTCGTGGCGATTGAAAGTAGCCACAGACTTTTCAATTTGGAGGTATTTCTCGGTGAGATTGTAGAAGCGAGTGAAGGAAACATCATCCTCGGATTGCAATTCTTTCCATAAATCTATCTACAAGCGAACCCTTGTGATAATGAGAGTCCAAACGGACTCCTAGGGAGTATGAGCCACTTTGTGGAGTTCCTTGTGGAATCTGTCTATGTAAGACTGGAGGGATTCATCCCTCTCCTACCGTATGTTGCTTAGGTAGCTTAGTGGCATCGAGAACTTCCTATTTGCTTGGAAATGTCTCAAGAATGATCAGCTCATTTGATGCCAAGAGCTGATTGATCCCGCCAGAAGCGACCTGAACCAGCGCTTGGCATGGGCAATTAGGGTTACTGCCAAGCAGCGATATTTGGCTAAGTTGGAGACTTGGTGGAGTTCTATGAGGTCGTTGAACTCGTAAAGGTGATCCTTCAGATCTGAGTTCCCATTGAATGCCTAGATGTTGAGCATTCTGAATCTCGACGGGAGAGGAGCAGCTAAAACTACTGGAAAAAAGGGAGACGCCTCTACGACCTTCCCACTGTCATTCTACTGAGCCTTGAGCTGATCCAAAGCTCGTTGTAGCTCCTTAATCTAAGGCAGAGGAGCTGCTTGGGGATTACTTTTCGCAATGTGGGTTCGACCTTCATGGTTGCGGTTGAGGAAAGACATCAAATCGGGCTCTTTCTCAACTTGGCCAGAAGCTCTAACGAACCTTGAAACACACTGGCTAAGGTCGTGTGAAGGCATTGAATGGCTCGAGGAGTTTTCCTGATCCCCGCGGTGGTCCAAACTGACTCGTAGACGATGGGAGTTTCCTGCATGATGACGGTCGAGGTCGCCATTTCTGCGATATTGGGAATCTCCCCACCTTGCACTTTTGTGGGAGTGCCCATGCGACGTGGTGTGGGATGGCTTATGTTGCGGCAGGTCGCCGAGTCACAATGCTATGAGTATTCTACCCATTGCACGACCGGTGTTTGCTAGTCCCTTGGAACCCTTTGGTTCGCTGCTCGCCACTTGTTTTCCCCTACTTTGCGCACTGTAGTGCGTACGGTATGGGCTTTTGCCATTTTTCGTGCTTTCGCACAACCTGCAAGCGTCTTTGGCGGTGGCAACGCTTCATTAGACTTTGGCAGCACGACCCGATCCAAACGGTCCAACCTTTGGCTAACCGTTTGGAGAGTGTTATTGAACCTCTCTAGGTAACTCATCATGGCTTGGTCGAGCTTCAGGTTGAACGAATATCAGCCATGATACTCTGTTGGACTAGCGGTAATTCGAGAGAAGTGTCATCCTGTACCTGGGGGATTTCCTTATTGTCAAAGTTGGTTCGCTGAGTTTCAAAACCACGGGCCATTTGCTGATGGGTAGGGCCGACTAGTCAGAGGTTTCTGATGAAGAGCAAATACTAAATCAGACCCTCCTTCTAGTGGCAAACTGTTAATGCTTAATTTCGACACCAATGACTAGCACGTGCAAAGTGCTAAGCGGGCTTAGAAATTACACGTGATATGAAAATGTGCAATGAGAGAATAAATAAAAGGCAATTTTTAAAGTGGTTCGGATGCTCAAAAGCGAATCCTACATCCACTATTGTTGTATTAATAGATGGTTACAATTAGGTCGCAGATAGCGAGCTGAGTTACAATCTAGAGAGAATACAAAAAGAGAGAGAGAGAGAGAGAGAGAGAGAGAGTATGTTGTTTAGACTAAGATAAACCAATCCTGTAAATGAGAGGGGAGTCCTATATTTATAGTAGGAGGATTCAAGGTAATAATCATGAGCCTGTAGTCTAGCAGGTGGGGTAGAATTCCTAACCCGCCTCTTATTGGTTGCGTGCACGAGAGATATCCATAAATTGCGTAGGGCTTGGGCAGGTAGACGGTTCCTGGCCACTCGTAGGTCTGGCACTCACCTGTTGCACTAACGAGAACCATACCTCTTTTGTCATTGGGTGACGTGGCAACGTCTAAATGGCGCAAATCCTCCCTGAATTCTGATTGGCTCTTACTGACGATAGTCCACGTCAACCATGATTTTTTAGGCATAACAATATAATTTTTTTTTTTTTAAAGGATGCCTCTATCTTATTATCTGATTTGGAGGTAGCACGCGCACCATCGGCATTAATGGTAAAACGGCACACAGCTTAGTGTACATAACCATTTATGCTTCTCATCATTTCATTTCCCCTCCACTTTGCGAATATCAACAATTTTGTCTAATCACACCCATTCAACCATTATCATTTTCCCTTTCTCTGCATACAATTAAAAATCATATGACGATCTTCCAAGTGTCAAAGTTTTTATCATTCACCAGAAAATAACTAGTAAGTTTTCAACGTTTTATTTAAATTGACTTCGTTAGAATATCGTTTTCTGCTTACGTTTGCTCTATTTGTGTGAATTTTTTTGTTATATTTCTCTGTTTGTTTGTAAACACATAAAGTTCCCTCCTAAAACATGTTGCCATTTTTCTCTATATACGAGTTATGCAATTTAATATAATGCATAACTCGTACAGTTTGAGTAAATGGATATTGAATCTTGGAGAATTATCAGTATCAATTACCAAAATAAATTATCCTATTACTATTTGATTAATTAAAACCTAATGAGATAATTATTAAGAATGTTGGTTGTAACACAACATGACTAAACCTAGGCCATGAGTTTCATACCAATTTATTCCTATATATTGACAATTAATGCTAATATTGTTAAGCCTTTTCAAAAGATCACATTCCCTAAATTTCAATAACTTTATCTCGAACAATTATTAAATTAACCTTTTACTACCTACTCAAGATATTATTAAATTGAATTTAGGTCTCAAGCGATCATCATTAAGCTCCATGGAATTTATCAAAGTTTCACAAGGCACGTCTAGTATCTCTACTATTCATTCAACTTAAGGTTTTATTATTTAGACCAATTAGGTTTCATCTCTCGATCTCAACCTAGTCCATTAAATCATTTAACTCTTGGATCCAAAAGAATTGAAAGCATTACACACAATAATAAAACTTAGAAAACATATATTAAACAAATATTAACGACAATCCATCAATACATATTCATAAATTGGGTTACATCTTAACCCTAAAAACAACTATTGTATAAAAAAAAAACATAAGTTCAAGAAAAGATATTAATAAAACTTCTCTAATTGATGAACCAAAGCTTCAAGAGTAGTTGTTTTGATCTCTAAACTATAGCTACTCTTCTCTCTATTTTTTTCTTTCCCTAAAAGTAGCTAAAGACCTCTATTTATAGTACTAGGGTTTTAGGAGTGTGATTAGAATAATCCTATTCAAATTAGGACAAGAAAATTTAGATAAAAGCTTAACACAATTTGCCAAGAATTAGAACTCTAGTCGTTGTGTCGCCGTAGAAAATATATTGTGTTGCGGAGCCCTAAAATTTACAAGACGTCCATCTTGACCTAAGACTCCATTGTCACAGCGGAAGACCTAGAATGCCGAAGTGTGCAAAGATGTGAAAATTTAAGCACGATATCTTCTGGTTCTGCCAAAACAAAAAACATAGTTGTATGTTTCTGTCAAAATATCGAAGCAAGTTTCTGTTGGCGTAGGTGCCCTAAAGCCAATCAATTAATAATGTTTATTAATCAATAAAAGGCATTATCTACTATATCATGTAAATCATAGTTGTATGTATTGATATATGTCCTTAGGATGGTAGAACTGTGACGAGGGTATCAAATGTTTCAAATCTTAACAGTGAGAACCCTATGATCACATATGAGGCCATTCTAGAAATGTTCATAGCCCCAGTATTATTCTGACCAAGGGCACAGATAATACGGTAAGGTTATCATAGTGTTGAATGACCCAGTCGAAAGGTAGTGAGTGGTCTCACTTGTCAAGGTTGTTTGTTGACAACCTGGTGCAACACATGGGTGCTTGTTGTAGGCAAGTTCACTGGACTGACCCACCAGAGGATTCCATATAGATGGTAAACCCAGTGTCTATGAAATAAATCCTTTAATGAATGGTGGTACATGTGATCCTTGGACTTGAGATCACCGGAGTGCCTTGTGCACCGATTGGTGTAGTTTGACACTAGCCCAACGTAGTTCTATTTAGACCTATTAATATGGTAGTGATTAGCTGCATCGAGGAGTATATCAAGACTATGGTGGATCGATAGAGGATTCATCACTCCCGAGTACGGGAGAAGTTATCTCACGGCACAATTCAGTAAATGGCAATGACACTAAAGTTGTGGCCACTGTGGGATTGAGTTGTTGCCCAATCTAATTTATTATTCCGGTCATTGATCCAGTAACTGAATACAAAGATATTGAGGATAATTGAGGTTGACACTATTTCTATACCTCAGTCTCGATGAGATAACAGATGATGAAAGGATTTGATTGTATGGTAACCATATCGTTGATAGCTAACTGTTTCACTAAATCTGAATCTATCGAGTGGCCATGATGCCTTGCTAGAGGCCAATCTTGGTCTGTGTGTAGTGAGACGATCAATTGGTGTCAATTGCGATACTACTTATTGCCAGTATGATGAGGAGACTACGAGTCACACACTTAGGAGATAGTTTAAGGATGGTTAAATATGGAAGGATATATTCGTCTTTTAGACAAAAGGGCATATTGGTAATTTTGTTATGTAATTAAATTTACTGAGGTTGTAGCCTGTGTCCAATTTTATTATTGGAATCATTTAACAAAATTACGAATTTAATTATTGAAATTAATATTAATATTTAACTAAATAATTAAATAGGGACCTATATGCGATTCCACCTAAGTTTGGCTGTTGCTAAACTTTGGGGGTGGAATTATTATTTTGCTTTATTATAAAAAGGAAGCAAAAGTTAGGTTTTATAATATATCATTTGTTGTTGTGAGTGAGTTTTTAGAGAGAAATTTTCTGTCTTATTATTCTCTACACTCTTCCTTCCAAGTCCCTTGATTCCTTAACGCGGAGGATTGATTCTAGCAAAATCAATCTTTGGTCTTTGTCGTACTGTCTTCGTGTGGACAACGTGAGTTCGATTCTACTCTTGAATCGATAGCGAAATCATGTTCAGAGATATTGACGGAGCCTCCAAACGCTGGTATAATCTAATCCATGCTTGGATCTATGTTATATATATATATATCAGACCCTGATCTTGGTGAAATCAGAGTAATCGATTTCCACTGCCTCTGCTCAATGATTTACTTATAGTGGTATCAGAGGCTAGGGCCTTGATTGTATATATTTTAAAAGTATTTTTGAATGATTAATTGAATTGATTGTTGGATATTGCATATTTGGTTTTTTTATCTGTTAAAATTGCTTAAATTGATTAATACATGTGTTGGATTTGTTGAGGAATTCACATCGGATCGTTTTTGTAATACGCGCATGAACAGTATTCTGGACACTACGATTTGCGCTGTGGCACAGTTCTTTTGTGCTATGATGTGGAGTTTCGTAAGCCTAGAATGCGTAAGTGAGCCACGGCAAAATAAAACTTTGTTGCGGCGTGATCGCAATATCGCGCGATTTGAGCTTCGGCGAAATAAAACTTCGCCGCAGCGTGAAAGCGTCGTCAAATGCAAAATTCGCATTTACACCATGGTGTGAAAACTACGAAGTAGCATGCCAAATCGTAAAATTACGTGATTGCGCTATGACATAATAAAACTATGCCACTGAGTGAATGAGTAGTCAAAGCGCGAGTTGCTGGTTTTACACCACGGAAAAATGAAACTTTACCAGGGCGCAAACATGTTTCTATTGTGCGCTGCAACATGATAAAACCATGTCGCGGCATGAATGCTGCTATAGCGTTTTTAATGTTGGATCGATGCATAATTTTGCAAATTCAAGAAGGTAATTTTTATAAATCAACCCACTCAATTCAAAACTGATTGTTTTGAATGTATGCAATAATTCTTGTTTGAAAACTTGCATGGTGCCCAGTACATGAGTCTTGGACCTATGGTGAATGTTTTAAAGTATTTTTGGGTATGTATGATTGTAAATTCTGAATAGGGACTGTGTGCCCTATCTTTCTCCTACCTTCTCGATGTACATTCTCTTCTCATCTCATTTCCCTTGAATGTAAATCGAGGTTTCTAAATTTATTGATGTAAAATTATTGTAGTATTAATTTCATTGTAAATTTAGTATGATGTATTATGTAATTACTTGAAGACGGAGCAAGAACGAAGCGATCATACTTGAAGACTCAAGATATTTATCACAGGACCCCTAAGTGACCCACCGATTCCTCTAGGCTCGAGGAAAACGGTTTTAGTTAAGCCATGTGTACCGGCACGTTTATATTTTTCTTAGAATGCATGCTAAGGTTGAGTGTTTAATAACATGCCAAATGATGTCATTCTAACAAAGATAATAAAACTGGTGAGACGTAAAATAAAAACCCTCAAATAAAGTATATTAAGTCATATGGAAGCCTTCCATCACCATGGGTTTAATTAAACCACTGTTCGTCGGAACCTTGTTCCCCAAAGCGAAAGGTACACTTATACCAGTGGGAGGTTAAATTTCATTAGAGTTTTCCTTAATGGTGATGGGTCAACTTAAAATGATGTGTTTTGCTTGTTTGCCAAAGCGAACGTTGATAAGCACGTCATAGGCATAGTAGAGAAGTACACATGATGTGTGTACGTGGTGACATGTAGTGTCCACTCTACTGATACTGAAAATCACACTTGAGGACTATGGCCAAGCCACTTGATTGTGTGATTGGCTTGTTGGCTTGCTTCACATTTGAGATTGGTAGTGGGAGCTATCAACTGGTGTGGATTAAGTTTGTTGGCCTACCTAATCAACCCATTTTGGCTTGTTCGCAAAAGCGAAGGTTTGAAATGGGCTAGATCGGATCTTAGTCCATTAGGACAGCCAACAGGCTTTCTTGAGTTAATAGTGAGGGCTATTGGCTTAAGGAAAATAGTGGGAGCGATTATTTAATAAAAAGCCTTATTAGATAATAATAATAAACATTATAATGACCGTTACTTATTCTGCACTTGTAGATTCACTTAAAAAAATTGAGCAATATGATCCCATCATCACTATGACAAATCATCGAACTGGGAGAGAAATGGAATGGTGAGAATTTCGTTGACTGGTATAGAAGTATAAACAATATACTTCAGTCAAGCGATAGATTATAAACCATTGAGCAAGCTTTGTCACTAGAGCCTGCTGATAATTATATCCATGAGACTGGGTATGTATATGTGAAGCATACACATGATGCAAAAGCAGAAATGACAAGGTATATTGTGCTTGCATCAATGGCACTATTATTGCAACAACAGTGCCAGAAAATGGGCTTGGCTTCTACTCTTCATTTTCTCCAGAGAAATGAGAAGTATATGGTGTCTCGGTCGTTGTTCAGATGCAGGATGGAAGAGGGTACTGAAATTGGCGATCATATACTCAAGTTGACCGAGTATATGAACAAGCTTGAGATTTTGGGATACAGACTTAATGAGGGTTTAGCGATAGACCTAATATTACAGTCTTTGCTAGATTTTTACTCTCAATTTGTCTATGACTTCATTGAGGATGATAAGAAGAATACCCTTTCTGATCTTCTAGATATGTTGAAGGCTATTGAGTCAGACATGAAAATGTCAGGAACATTGACATTGGTTAAAGCCAACTCAAGTGAAAAGGAAAAAGGCTCAGAAGTCGTTGGAAGGAACTGTTGTAGATAGGAGGGCGTTTGTCCTCACTGTGGGAATCCTAGTCACTAGAGGAAACATTGCAAGGCCTTCCTAGCAAAAAGGAAGAAGAACGTTACTTCTTCGTCAGGTACGTTCTTGATTGAGATTAACTTCTACTGTCAACGTCTTGGGTCACTGACACAGGATGTGGTACTCACATTTGTTTTGATATGTAGGGACTATGACAGAGTAGATTGCTCACCGAGGGAGAGGTGAACCTACCAGTTGGAAATGGGGCACGTGGTGTTGCATTTGTTGTAGGATCTTATTGTCTGATTTTGCCTACGGGCTTGTTTCTTGGACTTGTGGATTATTATGATCTTTCTTTAGTTTCTAGAAATTATATTTTTGTGTCCACTTAGGACAAGTGAGAATATTACTTTACTAATGGATTGTTGTCCTTGAGTATAAATAATATTCTTTATAGAACTGTTTCATAATAATATGTTCTTAAGATAGACAATAAGGATATTCTCAAAATAACAACTATGCCAAGTGTGGCAATTTGAGTTAAACATACTTGAAAGAATGTGGGAGAGTATCAAAACTCACCTCTCTGTATACACCCCAGCATAATGGTGTGTCTGAAAGGAGGAGTAGGACCTTACTTGAAATGGTTAGGTCCATGATGAGTTTATTAATTATTTGCCCACATAATTTTGGGGTTATGCACTGGAGACTATAACTCACACACTGATCCGTGTGCCATCAAGGTTTGTAGATAAGACTCAATATGAACAATGGAGTGGGCAAAAGCCCAACTTGTCTTATCTAAGGATTTAGGGTTGTGAGGCTTATGTCAAGAAATTGACTTCGAACAAGCTGGGCCCGAAATTCTACAAATGTATATTTGTGGGGTATCCTAAGGAGACCAAATGATACTATTTCTACCATCTAGAAGAGCGTAGAATTTTTTGTCGCTCGTACTGGTGTCTTCTTAGAAAATAATTTTTTCTAAGAAGTACTAGTGGGAGAAAAGTAGAACTCGATGAAGTTCTAGAACCATAAGATACATTAGATGAAGGTCGGGAAGATATGCCATAGGAGGTGGTTGAACATTGTGAGGCGGTTACTCCACAATCTGTGGATCAAAGTGAACCACGTTAGATAGCACAGGAGCTAAGTAGATCTGGAAGAGTACATTGTGAGCCCAAGAGATATGTTCTTGTCATGACTTAGTGTGGCGACATACTGGTCTATAAAGATAACGAATCCAGAACCTACGATGATGTTGTATCGGATCCAGATTCCGTTAAATGGCTTGAAGCCATGAAATCTGAGATGGACTCCATGTACCAAAACCAAGTATGGTTACTGGTGGATTCAATTGAAAGAGTAAAACCCATAAGGTGTAAATGGGTCTTCAAAAGGAAGACTAACATGGATGGCAAGGGGAATACCTATAAGGCACGATTGGTTGCCAAAGGTTTCAGTCAAATTCATGGTATTGACTATGAAGAAACCTTTTTGCTGATTGCCATGATTTAATCCATCTGGATTATGCTTGCGATTGCTACATATCATGATTATGAGATTTAGCAAATGGATGTCAAAATGGTTTTCCTGAATGGAAACCTTGAAGAGGATGTGTATATGGCACAACCCGATGGTTTCATTCTCGATGGACAAGCTAATGACTATGAGATTTGGCAAATGAATGTGAAAGTTGCTTTCTTGAATGGAAACCTTGAAGAGAATGTGTATATGGCACAACCCGATGGTTTCGTTCTTGATGGACAAGCTAAAACGATATGCAAGTTACAGAGGTCCATTTATGAACTCAAGCAAGCTTCAAGGAGTTGGAACATTTGTTTCGATGAAGCCATAAAAGAATTCAGTTTTATCAAGAATGAAGATGAGGCCTGTATTTACAAGAAAGTAAGTGGAAGCGCAGTGGCATTCCTCATGTTGTATGTCGATGACATACTTCTGATCAAGAATGATATACTGAACTTGTAGTCGATAAAGACTTAGTTATCCAAGTGCTTCTCCATGAAGGACTTAGGAGAAGCAGCCTACATTCTTAGAATAAAGATCTATCGTGATAGATCAGATAGGTTGCTTGGCCTAAGTCAGAGTACATACATAGACAAGGTACTAAAGAGATTCAATATGGAAGAATCCAAGAAGGGATTTCTTCCGGTGGCACATGGTGTCTATCTCTCTAAGGATATGTGTCCTAAACCACACGATAAGGGAGATAGATTGAAGAGGATCCTATATGCATCAACTATTGGATCCATCTTGTATGCTCATATTGATGTCTCATGTGCATTAAGCACTTGTAGTGGATATCAATCAAAATTCAAGTGAGCAATGTCATGTTGTATGCTCGGATTGATGTCTCATGTGCACTAAGCACTAGTAGTTGATATCAATCGGATCCAAGTGAGTGATACCATGTTGTATGCTCAAAGCGATATCTCATGTGCATTAAACACTTGTAGAATATATCAATCAGATCCAAGTGAGCAATGTGATGTTATGTACTCAGATTGATGTCTTATGTGCATTCAGCACTTGTAGAAGATATCAATCAGATCCAAGTGAGCGACACTGGATGAGTGTCAACGAACATCCTTAAGTATGTGAAAAAGAACTAAGGATATGTTCTAGGATTACGGAGGGGAATATGAGCTCACCATAAGAGTATACAATGATGCCAGTCTCCAAACAGATAAAGATGATTTTCGCTTGTAATTTTGTCTCAATAGAGCTGTAGTGAGCTAGAAGAGCTCAAATCAAAGTATTGCAGCGGATTCTACAACTGATGCTAAGTATATCGCATTATTTAATGCATGCAGCCGTGTAGGCGGTTTAGATCAAGAAGTTCATTACTGAACTTGATGTGGTTCCAAGCATTGCTAATCCAGTAAAGCTCTACTACGATAACAATGGAGCCATTGTTGTGGCTAAGGAATCACGGTCTCACGAGTAATTCAAACACTTACTTAGTTGATTCAATCATATCTAAGAGATTGATTAGAAAGGGAATGTGCAGATTTGCAGAATACCTACTAACCCACTGTTGGAGTTTCTGTTGTAGTAAAAGCATGATGGGCACTTAGGGTCATTCGATGTTAAAGACATTAATGATTGGCTATAGTGCAAGTGGGAGATTGTTGGAGTAAGTGCCCTAGAGCCAATCAATTATTGTGGAATTGACTCTTTGTAATAGTGTTTATTAATCAATAAAAGGCATTATCTACTATATTATGTAAATCATAATTGTATGTATTGATATATGTACTTAGGATGGCAGAACCGTGACGAGAGTATCAAGTGTTTCAAATCTTGATAGTGAGAACCTTATGATCACATATGGTGGCCATTCTAGAAATGTACATAGCCTTAGTATTATTCTAACCAAGGGCATAGATAATATGGTAAGGCTATCATAGTGTTGAACGACCTTGTCGAAAGGCAATGACTAATCTCACTTGTCAAGGTTGTTTGCCGACAACCTGGTGCAACACATGGGTGCTTGCTGTAGGCAAGTTCACTAGACTGACCCACCAGAGGATTCCATATTCATGGTAACCTCAATGTCTATGGAAGAAATCCTTTAATGAATGATAGTGCATGTGATCCTTAGACTTGAGATCACTGAAGTGCCTTGTGCACCAATTGGTGTAGTTTGACACTAGCCCAACATAGTTCTATTTAGAACTATCAATATGGTAGTGATTGGCTGCATCGAGAAGTGTATCAAGACTATGGTGGATCAACAGAGGATTCATCACTCCCAAGTACTGGAGAAGTTATCTCACAGCGCAATTCAATAAATGGCAGTAACACTAAAGCTGTGGCCATTGTGGGATTGAGTTGTTGTCCAATCTAATTTATTATTCCGGTCATTGGTCTAGAACTGAATACAAAAATATCGAGGATAACTGAGGTTGACACTATTTATATACCTCAATCTCGATGATGTTAGAGTGGGTGCCCTAGAGCCAATCAATTATTGTAGAATTGACTCTTTGTAATAATGTTCATTGATCAATAAAAAGCATTTTATTCCATATCGCGTAAATTATCATTGTATGTATTGATATATGTCTTTAGAATGATAGAATCGTGATGAGGGCATCAAGTGTTTCAAATCTTGATAGTGAGAACCCTATGAGCACATATGGTGGCCATTCTAGAAACGTCCATAGCCCTAGTATTATTCTGAAGTAAGGGCACAGATAATACGGTAAGGCTATTATAGTATTGAACGACTCTGTTGAAAGACAGTGACTGATCTCACTTATCAATGTTGTTTAGTGACAACCTGGTGCAACACATAGGCGCTTGCTATAGGCAAGTTCATTGGATTGACCCACCAGAGGATTCCATACGGATGGTAACCCCAGTGTCTATGGAACAAATCCTCTAACAAATGGTCGTGCATGTGATCTATAGACTTGAGATCACCGAAGCGCCTTGTGCATCGATTGGTGTAGTTTGACACTAGCCCAATGCAGTTCTATTCAAAACTGTTAATACGGTAGTGATTGGCTGCATCAAGGAGTGCATCAAGACTATGGTGGATTGACAGAGGATTCATCACTCCTAGGTACGGGGAAAGTTATCTCACGACGCAATTCAGTAAATGACAATGACACTAAAACTGTGGCCACTGTGGGATTGAGTTGTTGCTCTATCCAGTTTATAATTCAGGTCATTGGTCCAGTAACTGAACACATAATATCGAGAGTAACCAAGGTTGACACTATTTCTATGCCCCGGTCTCATTGAGATAACGGATGATGAAAGAATTGGATTGTACGGTAACCATATCATTGACAGGTAGCTGCTTCGCTGAATCCGAATCTATCGGGTGGCCATAATGCCTTGCTAGGGGCCAATCTTGGTCTGTCTGTAGTGAGACGATTAATTGGTGTTAATCGCGATACTACACACTACCGGTATGATAAGGAGCCTACGGGTCACACACATAAAAGATAATTTAAGAGCTAGTTTATAAGAAGGGTGTTTTCGTCTTTTTAGGCGAAAGGGTATTTTGGTAATTTCACAGCGTAATTAAATTTGTTGAGGTCGTAGCTTTTATTTAATTTGTTAATAAAATTAAATAAGTGAAATTATATTTAAATATGTGTTCGCATATATTTAAATGAATTATTATTATTGTTAAATGTTAATATATGATAAATATATATTATTTGAATTTAAATTGAAATAATAATAATAATAATTAAAATATCTAAATGGGGTTGTTTGGACATAGGGGTTGTTTGGGTTGGTACCCAAGCCTATTCCATGATGGAATAGGGCAAAGTGTGCACTATATAAGTGCAACACTATGTGAAATTAATCAAGTAATTCATTTCAATCATTTGAAAAACCCCGGCCCCCTTTTTCTCTCCCATGCCAGTTTTCCTTTTGCTTGAAACAAAACTTGCTTGATTTTGTTCTTGGTTCTTAAGGCTAAAAAGGATCTAGGAAATCCCTCTTTAGTTCCTTGGGGTTATCTTCGTGTGGACTAATGGCGGTTCAATCCTACCCTTGGATCGTAGCGAAACTCATTCAGAGTTAAAGTTGAAGGAGCCTCCAAATGTGGGTATGGTTTCTTAACTTTAAATTGATTTTCTGTAGATTTGTATTTAATGCATAGACTGTTAAAATTTGTACCCTGATCATGATTCTAAGGAACGATCAATGTTGTTTATGTTTTTGTTTCCACTACCATAACTTGATCGTTTCCTAATAGATGAGATAACAGATGATGAAATGATTTGATTGCACAGTAACCATATCGTTGATAGGTAATTGTTTCGCTGAATTTGAATCTAAATCTATCGGGTGGGCATGATGCCATGCTAGGGGCCAATCTTAGTCTGTGTGTAGTGAGACGATTGATTGATGTCAATCGCGATACTACTCACTGCCGGTAGGATGAGAAGCCTACGAGTCACACACTTAGGAGACAGTTTAAGGATGGTTAACTATGGAATGATATATTTGTCTTTTAGACGAAATGGCATATTGGTAATTTTGCTGTGTAATTAAATTTAATGAGGTTGTAGCCTATGTCCAATTTTATTATTGGAATCATTTAACAAAATTACGAATTTAATTATTAAAGTTAATATTAATGTTTAACTAAATAATTAAATAGGGACCTATATGTAATTCCACATAAGTTTGGGTTGTTGCTAAACTCTAGGGGTGGAATTGATATTTTGCTTCATTATATAAAGAAAGCAAAAGTTAGGTTTTATAATATATCATTTGTTGCCGTGAGTGAGTTTTTAGAGAGAAAATTTCTCTCATATTACTCTCTACACTCTTCCTTCCAAGTCTCTTGAATCCTTAAAGCCAAGGATTGATTCTAGCAAAATCAATCTTTGGTCTCTGTCGTACTGTCTTTGCGTGGACGACGTGAGTTCGATTTTACTCTTGGATTGGTAGCGAAATCGCGTTCAGAGATATTAACAAAGCCTCTAAACGCTGGTATAATCTAATCCTTGCATGGATCTATATTATTTCAATTTAAGCATATAATATATATATATATATATGTGTGTGTGTGTGTGTGTGTGTGTGTGTGTGTGTGTGTGTGTGTGTGTGTGTGTGTATCAAACCCTGATGTTGGCGAAATCAGAGTAATCGATGGGCAATAAATTTTGTTTTCCGCTACCTCAGCTCTTCCAAGCCCAAGTATGTTTCAAGATTTGCAACTCATACTCAAAACGCCATAACTTTCTTGTTTCAACTCCAATTCTCAACCCGTTTGTTCCCATTCATCACAAATTTCTTGCCAAATCACTTTTCTTCCGAATAGTTTTTTTTTGGCATTTATGTCTTGAAAACACTCAAAACATATCCGTGATACCAGAAAAGACATTTATGAATAATTAAGTTAAATCACACTAATCAAACTTAATTTTCCACAAATAATCTTAAACCACTCATTATAAATGCATTTTCAAGCATTCATCACAACCACCGAAGGAAAGGACCTTGTGGGTATACCCGTCGGATCGCAACAGAGAATTATGTTAAGCACCATGGCAAATCCAAATTGCCTTTTCTATCACATTCGACAAAGCCATGGGTCCACATTCCTACAAGCTTGCAAGTGAGTGTGGAACCATTGCCAAGTTTACTGCACCTCACAACTACCTATCCTGGGGGTGCATTTATGAAAACATTCGCGATCAATTAGTTGCGTGTTTAGAGGAAATAATTTTCAAGTTCTTTGTTTCGCAATGTAACAATTAATGCATTACTAATTTGAATCTTTCATTTCATATTCAATGCAATCGAAGTTTTACCTCGATCTTGTGGATGCTTAGACCAAGAAATGTTGTGAACTACTCTAGCTTCGTGGTACCGTGATCATCACTGCACGTGGAAACGAAATTGCAAGAATGTTGCTACTTCAGAAGAAGACATGCTTACTATGCCAGTAATCTTGAAAGATGAAGCTACAAATTCCTAACCCATGAATGGGTGATAGATATCAGTAGAATAATGGGGAAATTGTAGCGAATAGTTGAGATGAATGTACTAGAATAAAAATCAAGGAATTTCCAACAGAGTGATATGTCACTCTCTTTGCAAGCCAATTCTAGTGAATAAAGTCACTAGACCCTACACTCCACTTCTCACATAAAACTGCCCTTTTTCTCCTCATTCATCTCTTATTTAAGTAGTAACTAATTAAAGCCAAATACAAACTCCCCTGATTACAGTTATGAGGATATTACAATATAATAAACTAAGCTACTTATAGCTCGATGATAATTAATATGTGGAAATTAAATAGAATAACATATATCCTAACATAATCCCAGATCATAGTCACCATTGCAATCATTTGTATATAATGAACTACAATGATTTACACAGCATAAATACCTCATTTCCTTATCTCTGAAGCACAAGTAATCTGGAAGAAAAACCACAAATCGTTTTCCTGTTTCCAAATTCTAGAGAGAGAGAGCGTTTATTTTTCTTGCGTTTTTTTTTTAGAGTAACAGTGTTCGTAACAATTTCTAAAAGGAAAGTTTTCCTTTTATATGGCAGCGGTTAGAGAGAAACTGCATTTGGCAGTTTCTCTCACACACGTCGCTTGGGGTAACCCATCATGGGTGTACCCCTTATCCAATATCTCCCACTCACACATGATGGGACTATCACTCTCTATGCTTCTTTAGGTTCATACTTTAGTAAATATGCCGTGTGACCATGCATACTTCGAGAGCACGTTAGTCAATATCTGTTAGGAATATATAACTTCTCGAATTGTGAAACTCAGGTTGTATGTTGTATGCAATACCCTAGATTACTTATCACATTTTTTCTAACAATCTCATTTACAATAAATATGCGTTGTATTCATAATTATGTTTTGCTTTACATAAAAGTAAAACATAATTGGTCGACCAATGAATACACGTGATTATAATGTGATAATTCAAAATCGTAATCTTCCTCTTTTCTCGATTCCTGCAACTTTATTTAACTTGCTTTTCTAGAAATGCCCAGCAGATTGAATTTATCTTAATCTTTGGTAACACTCTAGATAGCAATCATTAAATGAAGTTTTCAAGAAACAGAATGAGTAATAAGGGTATTCTTTAGATTTTATTCTTAAAAAAGCTCAGGGTCTCACCAATGTTAAAGTTGAGATTTTGACTTTCATTACCCCTTTGGTCAATGTTTTGCACATGTGGTATGAATCACACGCTACAGCATTTCGTCCTTTCCCATGGAGTGCATGTCTCTTTTCTTGTAAATGCTATAACGATTTTAGTTCAGACATGCCTAATGTCTAATTTGAGTCACTTTACATACTTTAATTCATCAGAACTCTAATCTGGCAATTGACAGAAAAGTGATCATTTATCACTTGTGGTCACATTTCATTATGACATTATTTTAATTCTCGTTTTAGTCGACTCAACATTTTAAGCTTGGCTCTCTATACACCTAGATAATAAGCTTAAAATCGTCTCATCTCCATTCCTACGAAGTAATGGAGGCGATTGCCTTTGTGAGAAGGCCATCTTTTAGATGTCGCACTGCTTTTCAAAATAGACATATATAATATTTACATAACTAATATGTATATATATGCTCCTTCATGTATGTCCATAATAATCGAAATTGAGCATTGACAATATTGTTATTTAATATTGATAAGACAATGTGAACAATTTTGGGAAATCTCAAAGTATGAGTACATTCAACACCTACGTAACTAGAGATCTAACATGTCTATTGAAAGTATCTCTATATAGGCTTTGTGAATGGATCTCAACCATGTCATGCGTAGATATGTACTTCATGTTCACCTCCTTTTGTGCCACCAAGTCTCGCACAAAATTATATTTGATATCTATGTGTTTCGTTTTACCATGATATTTGGATCCTTAGTGTATGCTATTGCTGCTTGACTATCACAGTTTATTCTTACTGGTTCAATAGCAACATTATATTCCAGATGATCATGAACCGTCTCAACCAAACGGCTTCTTGCACTGCAGCTAAATGCTACAAACTTAGCCTCCATTGTAGATAAGGCTATGCATGATTATTTTTTACTGCTCCAGAATGGCCCCGCCATTTAGTAAGAAAACATATCCGGAAGTATTTCCTCTCATCTAAATCTCCTCCCCAATCAGCGTCGGTGTAGCCTCTCAAGTGTAAATCATTTCCTTGATAACATAATGAGTAATCAGCTGTCCCTTTTAGATATCTTAAGTTCTCTTCACTGCTTTCCAGTGTGCTTGTCCTGGTCGGACTGTATACTACTTACCAACCCAACGGCATAACAGATGTCGGCTCTAGTGCACATCATGGCGTACATGAGACTTCCAACACACTGTATAAGGACATTCTTCATTTGTTCCTTTTCTTGTGGAGTCTTCGGACACATTTTACGACTTAAAGTCTCGCCTTTCGCAATAGGGTTGTCTATGGGTTTCAATCTGCATATGAAATCGTTCAAGAATTTTCTTAACGTAGGGTTCTTGTGAAAGAGATACTAATTTTCTTGAGCGATCTCTTGAAATCTTGACTCCAAGAATATATGCAGTCACCCATATCTTTCATCTCAAATGAGATGATAACCATCCTTTGATTTCATTGACAAATCCCTTATCATTTCCAGCTATAGTATACATCAACATATAATGATATATAACAAATTGTTATTGATCTCTTTGTATATACACAATGATCTTCATTTACATTTTGAAATCATACGACATTATCGCATTATGAAATCGATATACCACTGTCTTGAGGACTGCTTGAGGCCATAAATGACTTTAAAGTCTACACACTTTGTGTTCTTGACCTTCTCTAATAAAACCTTTGTTGATCCAATAGATTTCTTCTTGTAATTCTCCATTGAGAAAAGCAGTCTTTACATCCATTTGATGCAATTCAAGATCCAGCTTGCAACTAAGCTAGAATAAGTCGGATTGAGGTAAACCGCACAACAGACGAAAAAGTTTCTCCATAATCTATTCCTTCTTGTTGTGTATACCCTTCGCGCCTAAGCGAGCTTTGTATCTTCATACTGCCATCAGCTTTACGCTTGATTTTGAGAACCCACTTGTTCCCAATGGCTTTGCGTCCTTAAAGTTTCTTCATATCTATTCCTTCTTGTTGTGTACCCCTTCGCGACTAAGCGGCTTTGTATCTTTCATACTGCCATCAGCTTTACGCTTGATTTTGAGAACCCACTTGTTCCCAATGGCTTTGCGTCCTTTCGGTAAATCAACCAATTACCATACTGTTTGATTTCATAGACTCCAATTCTTCTTCCATTGCTTTCATCCATTTTTCCTTAGAAGGGCAATTGAGAGCCTCATTTACATTCCTTGGCTTTTCGTCACGTGGAGTAACTAGAAAATTTCCCCCTCAATCTCAAACGTGGAACTTATTTCCTGTTTGATCGACGTATTGGAGATTGATTGGTGTACTCCCACTTGGACCAGCTATCATAGTTGGATCACCAGTAGGAATGATGAGGATCTGAATCTGATTCATCAACTTCCATATTGCTCCCACTGGGATGTAGTATAACCAATTGATTGTCAGCAACAAAATTGCCTTGGTCTGTGTTTCATAGAAAACAAGTCTTTACCTATTTCGCCCTTCTTAGGAAAATCGGTTTCTAAAATGTGACATCTCGTGATTCAACTCAGTGATGCTACCACTTTCTGTTCTCCTGTGAAGACATATCCCTTTGAATGTTCTAATATCTTATAAAGATACATTTCTTCCCCTTGGACCTAATTTTCCATATTATGGGAAGGATCATGAACATAGGCAGCACATCCCCATGGCTTTAGGAGACTCAAATCGGGTTTCCGATTTGTCCATAACTCATATGGTGTAGTAGTAAAGATTTGGATGGTACTCGATGGAGGATATATTGGCAAGTCAATAAGGCATCACCCCAAAAGGTGATGGGCAAGTTTGCTTGTGCCATCATAGACCTCACCATCCAAGTAGGGTTCTGTTTCTTCGTTCTCTGCAACACCATTTTGTTGCGGAGTTCTGGGAATAGTTAGACGTTCTATTCCATTTCATCACAAAAATTTCTGAACTGATAAGATAATATTCACGTCCTCGATCGGTTCGTAGAACTTTATCTTTTTATCTATTGATCTCAACTAAGTTTTTAACTTTTAAAGCATTCTAAAGCTTCTGATTTTTGAGAAATCAAGAAAACATAACCATATCAATGAAATCATCTATAAATGTGATGAAATAAACAGCCCATGTCTAGCCCTCACATCTTGGCCACATATTCAGAATGAATTAGTTGCATGGAACTTCAACTCTTATCGCGTTTTCCAATGGTTTTCTTGCTGTTTTTCCACTGGCAATGTTCACAAGTAGTCAATTCTACTTTTGTTAAATCCTACAAGCCTTCTCTTGCTAGTATATTCATTCGTTATTAGCCAATAGGCCAAGCCTTGCATGCCATACATCACATCATCATTATTAAAGATGTAATAAAGGAAAAACAAACATTACTATATTATAAGCAACTCAGTACTATAAACCCTCGGAAAAAACCACAACCATAGTATATTGTGTCCAAAATAAATGACACCAGTACTGGAAAAATTTAAATTAAACCAAGTTTAACAAGTTCTAACACGGAAATCAAATTTCAACGTATATCGGGTGCATATAACACGTCATGTAGGTATAGATTCGACCTCCACGCATGATCAATTTGCATGTGCCGATCCCTTTAACTTCCACTTTTGAATTGTTGCCTACATATATCCATTTTGTTTCCCGTGGTATTCTCGAAATTCCACGAAAGCACTCCTGTCTTTCGCTATGTGGTCTGTTTGCTGCTGAATCTACAGTCCACAAAGGATGAGACAGTTAGAAAAACAGAACTGGAAACATTTATATAACTTACTTGTGCAAACAGTAATTTACCTTCTTCGCTCGCTACAATCGCGAGCAAAATTCCCTTGTTACCACAATTATAGCATTTCACCTTTGCCATATTCCTCTTCCTGGCAGGATGCTTCCTTTTCCGTGTTTGAAGAACTTTCTCTCTTCCCTTGAGCCTTTTCAGTATTGCCTTTCTTTGGGATCCACCTTGGAATTTACGTTTAAATCCCTTCCCACCATGTGAACTAGAACCAGCCATATACACATCAGTATTTGCCTTACTCCCTTAAGGCGATCTCTTTCCAGTTCCAAAGGCATATGGCATCTTCTAAATTTCTGATGCCCTCATTGTGTAAGGTTATTTTCATATGTTCCCAATTTTGAGGCAATGATCTATGACAGCTTGAACCTGTTGTTCATCTGTTAGGACATAACCTCATCTCTAACTCACTTATCATGTTTGACAAATGCCGTAAATTACTCTCATAGTATGTTTAGGCTTTTTCTTATATGTGTCAACTTGATAGTGGTGACCGGAGTTTGGTAATGATGTACCGCCAAACTTTGGCAAGTGCGGACCACATGTCCTTTGCTAATTCATAATCCCGGTACTTCTTCTGAGATCATTGTCCATCTGCTCAACAAAGTAATGCGAGCAGTGAATTCTTCTTCTTCCATATGTCATAAGTGGCACGGTCTCATCTATGTTGCGCGTGACTCCCTCTTCAGGCTCTTCCATGTTTGTATAAGAGCTTCAAGACCCTCTTGTTCTTCCAAAACATATGGATTTTCATGCTCCATATCTCATAATTGTCGCCGTTAAATTTTTCTCCTTTGTTAGTTCGGCGACAATGTTCTTAGATGCAGATGCCATTTCAAAACAAAAATTACACGTTGGATAATGCATGTTATTCAATGCCGGAACATACATGTTCATTAATTAATTATACCAATATAATTGTATATTAGATTTGGAATCAAAGTTAACAATTCAACATTTATCATCCAAAATTTCCAATTTCCAATTATCATAGATATAATTAATTTCAATTCTAAAATATATTTAGACACAATTATATAAATATAAATCAACATTAATTCACATAAAATTTTAAATTTTAATAAACAAAATTAATTTCATTATGTAATAGAATTCAACTTGTAATAAAATTAAAACAAACAAATTCCAAAACAACAACAACAACAACAAAAATTAAGTGTACATCCACATTCCTAAACTGGAAAGGATCTGATAATCCTTATCCTAAGGTCTTTATCTAACTTGTAATTCGCTAGGTAGGGGAGCTCCCATTTCTGTGATGTCCTTTAAGAGTGGAGACTCCTATAGATGCCCCAGCTGTCTTTTTTGCACCCCAATCTATGTACTCCTTGATATAATTGTTGACCAAACGTCTATAATTTTTATTGTCATCTTTAAAGTATGAACTTTCAACTTGGTCCAAACCATATCAAGGGACCAACGATATTAGGGTAACCAAAGAGTCTCTCTTAGAACTTGGAATTTCGACTCGTCTTCCTTTAATCCCCCTATCCAGACAATTTCCTGAATCTTTTCATTCACATGAATGAAATGATTTACGAGTTCACCAACTCATCTTGTGTCTCTTAAAATCAATGTGTGAGTTTGTAGAGTTCTAATCGTGTTCATAACCCTTTCCCTTTGAACGGGTGTTCTAGCAACCATTGCACCTTCTAACTAACATTTTTCTATAACAAATACAAAAAAACTATTTATTTATCAAATAAGGTTGACTATATTTGATAATATACACGTGTTTATGGTTCAATAACAAAATTAGACTCATAACAATATACCAAGATGCATTTTTATTCTTTACATCAAAAGAAGAAAAAAAATTACAATACTTCAAGCGCCCCCCGCGCCGGCAGAAGCTGTCACGCGCCCCACCACCGCCCAAAAGCCCACTCGCCGACAGGAGCCTCACGCGCTCCCACGCGCCGGTGGGGCTTCCACGCGCGCGCCACTTGTTCACCACAATACGGGTCGGTCAACCCGTTTCACACTGAACCGGTCTATCCTACCCGATTTGACCGTTACTTTCGGGTCGGGTCTTGACCAGGTTTGACTGACCCGTTTGACTTTACGGTGTGGTTGACGGGGTTGACTGACCTGTTTGACTTTCCGAGTCAGGTTTGACTAACCCATTCGGTCATATGGATCAGGTCCACGGGTCGACTTGACCCATTTTTTTATTGGATTATGGGTTGGGCCATAGGAATATAATGGGTTTGTGAATATGGTTAACACCAAAACAAAATTAGCCCAATGGTTACAGTATTGGGCTTCCACCATGGAGACTTGTCAAGTCTCACCACCCACCCTATTTCTTTTTTTTCAAAAAAAAACTAACAGGATAAAAACGACATGTCATTCATAAGGGTGGATCAAAACGACGTGTCGGTTTGTGTCATCTTCAACCTCTGTCTGTCTGCAACTGGGTACCCGACCCGGAAATCAACCCATTCGAAACCCAAACTTCAAAGAGGCATATCTAAGTCATTTTAACTCCATTTTTTATGATTCAAAAACCATTTTTCTTCATAATTTCATAAGGAATTTATAGTCTAAGAATCATTACCAAAAAGACAACTTTTTACGTACAAAATTTGAAAAAAATCAGAACTGCATTTAAAAAAAACAATAACATGCTTCAACATTACAGTATGAATTTCAAACAATAGAACCACGGCTCTGATACCAATGTTTAAATAACATAGAATAACATATATCCTAACATAATCCCAAGATCATAGTCACCATTGCAATCACATTTGTATATAATGAACTACAATAAATTTACACAGCATAAATACCTCATTTCCTTATCTCTGAAGCAACAAAGTAATCTGGAAGAAAAACCAAAATCGTTTTCCTGTTTTCCAATTCTAGAGAGAGAGAGCGTTTTTTTTTCTTGCGTTTTTTTTTTTAGAGTAACGTGTTCGTAACAATTTCTAAAAGGAAAAAGTTTTCCTTTTATATGGCAGCGGTTAGAGAGAAACTGCATTTGGCATTTCTCTCACACACGTCGCTTGGGTAACCCATCATGGGTGTACCCCTATTCCAATAAAATATAACAAACTCCTAACAACCTTGCCCACTACCAACCTTCCTTTTATCTCTCCTCGAATAAACCTTTATACAGGATGCTTATCAATACTCCCTTTCACCAAATTCGCCTTGTCTTCAAGTGAAAGTTGGAATTGTTGTGCAATTAACTCTAAGGTTCCCATGAGCATCACGATCTGGGAGACCCTCCCATGCAATCAAAACTTCCTTGTGAGACCCCAAGACTAATTTTCTCTAATTGCTAGCGCATGCCTCGGTTGCACCTGTAATTCCAGGTTGTTAGTAAAAAAAAATGGAGGAATCTCTTATGGAATATTAGCAGCCCTAAAACTTTTTAGGTTGTGAAACATGAAAAATCGGGTGAATTCTTAATTCACTGGAAGTTCCAAGCGATAAGCCATAGCACCAACTTTTTGCAAGATCATAAAAGGGCCATAGAAGCTGGGAGAAAAGTTTCTCATTCACCATTTTGCCAAAGACTTGAATTTATAAGGCTGTAAGTGTAGAAAAACTCGATCTCCTGGCTGAAACTCCAAATCTCTTCTCTACTTGTTCGCATATACTTCATCTGGTCTTGAGCACGCTTCAAATGTTCATTCAATTCATCTAATATCGTATTGCAAGCAGCTAACAACTGGTGTATGATTCCACCCTAGCTTGCGTAGCAAGGGTGGTAGATCACGGCTTTTATAGAGCCTTAAAGGGTGACATGCCGGCTGCTGAAAATGGAATGAAGTGTTGAACCAATATTCAACCCAAAGCAGGCCCGGCTCAATGGGTAGGCAGGTGAGGCACTTGCCTAGGGCCCCCAAAAAAGGGGCCCAATTTTTTTATAATTTTTTTAATATTTACAAAATAAAATGGTGTATGATTTTTAGAAACAAAAGAGCCAAAAAGACCAAATTTATTATAAATTTCCTACATATATCCACCCAAGTTTGATAAAATAGTAAGTTTGTACCTCTAGTTTCATATATTCCAATTTACACTCCTATTAACACATTAAATTTCTTTTAACAATAAAGCTAAAATAGTCATTTACATGTGTCAAATTACTCAACCCCAATTCCATCCCAAATTTGGATATTCACTAAATTATCTCCACCCCTCTTTCGCCGCCAGCCGTTTGGAGTTAATTCCCATCAATTTTCTCACCAAAATTGATTAGAATCATCACTTTATCATTTTCCCAAGCATTTTTCCAGTCTGATAGCCTTCAATTTGATCGATTTTTTACGAATCTCATAACCCAACTCCACCATGCACGACAGCCATTTTCGACCTTTTCAGCATGTCTTGGCGTTGTTGGCCTTCCCTGACACCACCATCTTCCTCCCCTCAACCCTCTCACCAAAATCCCTATCATACCTTATTTGTTTACTCCGTCAAATCACGGCCACCGATACCTTTTGGGTTGCCACTTCTCAAGCCTTTTCTGGCCAATCCAAACATTGGAAATTACCTATTCACCATCCATCATTCTCCAACATCTGCTCTCCAAAACCCCCACCAACCTAACCTAGTTAGCCTGTCAATCGCCATCCACCTCTCCTACTGATTTTGCATCTCAAAAGGCAAGAAATAAATTTGAAATATTTTTTAATATATGCTTATATATTAGAAGGCCCCAAAGTAATCTTCCTAGGGTCACAAATGTTCTTGAGACGGCCCGACCCAAGGAGGAAGTCCCCCCATTGTTTAGGAGTTGAGCTAGCAAAATAGCATAAATAGGTCTTCAAACATCTGTTAGTAACCTCTTTTGTCATCCAGTTTGTGGGTGATAAGCAAGCTATACTTCAAGAAAGTGCTTTGCAATTTGAATAACTCAGCCCAAGATTTGCTAAGGAAACCCATCCCTATCCAAAACAATGGACGTCAATACCATGCAGACGGACCACTTCCTTTAAAAAAACACGTGCTACCTCATTACTGTATAGGGGTGAGATAAGCCACAAATAGTGTTTATTTCGTAAAACGGTAACAATAACCAAAATAGCGTCCCAACTGTTAGATTTCAGAAACCAATGATGAAGTCCATGGATAAGTGTTCCTATACCTAAAGGTAGTGGTAAGGTGCAATAAACGCGCTGGGGACAACACTTCATAGTTGTTCCTCTGACAAATATCACAACCAACCACTAAAGTCGTATATCTTTCTTCACGCCCTCCCAATAAACATTCAACTAGCCGTTTGAAGGTTCTATAAAAACCAGAGTGTCCACCAGAAGGTGAACTCCTTTAAAAATAGCTTGGGCCAATGCGAATCTTTAGGCAAAACCAACATGTCCTTGAAGAATAAATGACCATGCTCTAAGGTGTAACCAAAATGTGTCTTCTCATCTACACCAACAAGTCAGTAATTATCCTTCGCAACTTAACATTAGAATGCACTGTTTCTTAAGGTCATCCTTTGTGTACCATGAAAGGTACAGACATAGCTTGAAACTCTATAAGAGATATTCGTCGAGAGAGGGCATCAGCTACTCAGTTTTTAGCTCCTGCCAGAATTGGATTTCAAAATGAAATCGCAATAGCTTTGACAACCATTTTTGTGGTTCTAGAGTAGTCAATCGCTACTCAACAGAAATGTAGACTTCTCTAATCGTTTAACAATAATTTCCTCCCCAAACAAATAATGTTTCGATCTAAGGATATAAACCAAAGCCATTAGCTCTCTTTCATAGACTGATTTCAGCCTTGCTTAGTAGATAAAACTTTGCTGAAGTATGCAATTGCGTGTTCTCTTGCACAAGGATAACACCAATACCAAAACTTATGCATTCGTTCCACACAAAGATTTTTGAAAATCTGGTACAGCTAAAACGAAAAGGAAACCATAGCTTGCTTCAAGGAATCAAATGCAGTTTGAGCTTCCAAACTCCATTAGAAAGCATCCTTTTTTAGTAACTTAGTCAATGGTTCAGCAATCCTACCATAATCGAACAAAGCATCTGTAATATCCCATTAATCCTAAGAACCACGAAGCTCTTTAATTTCTTAGGACTTGGGCACTCGGCATGTTGGATATCTTTGATCTGATACACCCTCATCCAACACACATGCCCAGAATACTCAACTACTTTGAGCCAAAACAATATCTTCTAATTGGCAAACATTGGTTTGTTGTAAGAGTTCAAAGATCACTTGCAAGTGCTCCACATGAGAAATTAAGCTTCTATTGTAAATCAATATATCATCAGAAAATACCAACACAAACTTACGCAAATATGGATGAAAGACATCATTCGTCAAAGCTTGGAAAGTTTTCAGAGCATTAATGAGCCCAACCTGCATTACCAAAAACTCGTAATCGCCTTCGTGTTTGCGAAAAGTCTTTTCTAACATCTTCTAGTTTCACCCGAATTTGGTGATATCCAGACTTCAAATCCAGCTTTAATAAAATCACTATACCACACACTCATCCAACAATTCTTCATAACCGGAATAGGATATTTACCGAACCGTAACCTTATTCAAGGCTCTATAGTCGACACAAAACGGCAACTGTCATCTCTTTTCCTTACCAACAATACTAGACTTGAAAAAAAGGCTTGAACCAGACTAACACCTGCTAGTAGCATTTCTTCACCAGCTTCACAACCTCATAATTTTTTTTTTTTTTTTTTTTTAGTATGGATAGCGATATGGTCTCACTTAGGGTGCAGCCCCGGTTGCATCACTATTGCACCCTCCTTACTCCACTTGTGTAAGACCGGTGGCATGTCAAAAATATCTTCAAACTCGACTAACAGTTGGTCCACAAGTTCAGTAACATGTTGCTTATCTATTGTATTTTGAAAAGATAATGAACAAAGCTCAACAATCGCCCTCCGCCTTCAGATTGTAAGGCCTTCAACATAGCTTTTAGTGAAACGGGTCTTGTTCAAGGTGGGATCATCACAGAGGGTCCGCCTTTGGCCTCCCCATTCAAAAGATAAAGATAAAGTTCTCCTAATTCACCTGAATCTCTCCTACGATTCTACCAACAATACACCCAAAACCAATCTGCACTGCCCAAGTTGAAAGGAAATTAGTACTCAATGACAAATGTTCATACTTTGCATCATGAACTCCCTTACAAATACCTTGCCACCTCTCATAACTCCATCACCACTTGAACTCCGAACCCCTTACTTCCTAATACCTAATTTTTTTCTTCCTATTGTATCAATGAATTTGCGATAAAATTATGAGTAGCACCACTGTCTACCAGCACCACCACTTCACGACCACCAATCATTCCTTTGATTTATTGAGCTTTTACTGGACTAGAAGGCACAATGTAACATTATGCCGAAAAATATTTGGTTTTTGACATTTTGGTATTTCCGAAAAAGAAACATGGTTTTTTTTTTTTTTTTTTTTTTGAAAAAATTGAGTACTTTTTTCTGAAATTTAAACATTTTGAAGAACATTTATGAAACCCAAAGTATTTGTGTGATCTTTCAATTAGGATAAATCATTTTAAATATAAATCTAAGTATTTCAAAATAAATAAATAAATAAACTACAAGGAATATCATAGGCTAAACACCTTAAAGTAATATCTTCATGCTTGTCCATCTCCCTTTTTCAAAGGTGAATTGTCTTGTACTTAGGGAAGATTTTCCCAACAAATTAAACACAAGTTCAAATAAAGAGTTATTACTCAACATTATTGGGACATACTGTTTTATTATCATAAAAATAAAAGCATGTGTACTCATTAAGGCAATGTGTACATACCCAAAATAATTTGGAGGTCGCCATTTTGTGAAGCCAACAAAGAATGCTATGATTAAGATATGTTGTCAATCCTATCTAGAATTCAATCCTATCTAGAATACATGCATCCACTCCTTATCTTAGATACTACTATAATCATATATGAAGACAATGCAATTTGTATTACTCAAGTTTGAAAGGGATATATCAACAGAGATAGAATAAAACATATTTCATTGAAGTTTTTTCACACTCATGAACTCTAACAAAGTCGAGAAATTGATATCAAACAAATAAACTATTGTAATAATTTTGCAAATCTATTCCTTAAGACTTTACCAAGGTTGACATTTGAAAATTTGATAAACAACATTAGCATACAAAGACTTAGTAAGCAACTAAGTTAATTTTGTCATTATGAGGGAGAACATTTGTGAAAGGGAGCAAATTTTAAAAAGAGCTATTGTGCTTTTGTCCTTTGATCAGGTTTTTGTGGGCTAGGTGGGTTAGCATCTTACTGTGGCAAAAACCAAGGGGTAGCGTTACCTTGAACCAATGGTGCATAGCTGATGGTTTAAAAAGATAAGGTTATACTTTTGTTGATAACTATAACTTTTGGCCTAGTGGTAAATGTACAATTCTGACAAGTGATATTTACTAAATGTAGGTCTTAACATGACAGTAAGCATATGATCCTAACAATTTTGTTCCACTACATTTTCAAAATAAGGTTTTTAACAAGATAGTTTAAACTTCATTATGTATTGTATTTCCTTGCTTTTTTTTTTTTTTTTTCATTGGGTTGTTTCCTTGAGAAAAAGTCAAACAGAATTATCTTAAAAGCAATGGAAATTAAGGGAGAGTGTTACAACTTTTATCCATTGGCCAGTGGAAAAAACTACACACATAACATTTTTATACAACATTTCTCATACAACATGATGTGGCAAAAGATGATTAGCTAATTTTAAATTAAAATAAACTTTGACCTAATCATCTTTTGCTACATCATGTTGTATGAGAAATGTTATGTATGGTATTACTCAAAATATATACATTGGTCCATGATGCGACAAATTCATATGGGTCTTAATCACTTTTAGATGCTTGTTTCTATTAGCTCATGCTTTGCCCATATATGATTTCTTATTAAGTCAAAATGTGATTGGTTGGTATGGGAGACTATTATATAGACTTGGCTTTATAATAAACATGACAATTGTTGTAATTGGTACGCATAAAAGCATATGGAAGAAGTTCATGTTTGTTACTTTAGTTATTCTATTTCATGTTTGTTACCTAAACCCTAAACCCTAAACCTAATATTTGACTCTATATTCTTCTTTGTTTATTACTTTAGTTATTCTATTTCATGTTTGTTACTTTGTTTTTCCATTGCACATTTATTCTACAACTAAATGGTATTTATAATAAATATTTTGTGCAAGTTGTAAGTGCTTTTGTCAACTTATGAAGATTGTGTGCGTATTTCTTTTTATGTATGCACTTTTGATTGATTAAGCACAATCATGTTTGTTTTGTTGTTTACACATGTCTTGACATATTGCTATATGTGTACAATTTTTGTTGTTCATATGATTGTATTGAACAAATATGTGTGCACATTTCTTTTGATGTGTAGGTGTCTCACTGATGAATACCTCCTCTGTAGACACCTTTCTGGCAAACACCAAGAATTCACACACCAATCCAACCAATTGCACAGTAAAATAAGCAGATTCAAGATAACAAATTAGCATAAAAGTGAAGAGAAATATTCTGAATCAAAACAAAAAGCAACTAAAACAAAATGAAAAGCAAGTTGAACTTCGAGGGTCAGTACCTCCCAAAAACAATTGCCACAAATTCAAATGATGCCCTACCCCTCTCTCATGCCCCCCTTTTATTCCTTATGATACTAGATTCTAACTAACTACTCACACCCTTCATGCCTAATTCCACCTGTCAACCACACCCTTTACCCTTTCACCCTTTGCTTATATATTTTGTCACCTTGGGTCCATCATTACCCTCCCAAGGAGTACCACCTTGTCCTCAAGGTGGGAAGATGAAAGTTGTTTACTCAACACCACCTCATTCCTCCACTCTTTCATCATCGTTCTCTTCTTTACCCAACTCATCCTTATCTTCTTCATCGACCAAAATTATTTGAACCTGTTTTTCTCCACAGCGGTGTCTTGGAGAGAATTTGGCACTACATCGAAAACAAACCCCTTTCTCCTTTTTTGTTGAATCTCATCTTATGTCATTCGCCGGAAGAGTTCAGTAAGAAACTAACAGAAGTTGTCGACATTGAGTTTGAGAAGGTCTCACCTGGATTTCTTCGATTTAGGGACTGGTTAGGGTTGAACGATCTAGGTGAGTCTTTTTGTGGACTGGCTTTTGTTGTTTTCTTTGGGCCTTGTCTGGGTAATGAAACTACTTGGCCCACTTGCAATGCTACTCATTTTCCCTTGATGGCCCATTCCAATCCGAGCCTCTTCTAAAACTTGATTTCTCTCCTCAACTCTTTGGACCAGAATAATGACTTGAGTCAAGGAGTTGGGCTAAGATAAAATATTGGGCTACAACAGCTTATTTTGAACTTTGATTTCTGGTTTCAACCCATTCAAAAATGCAACAGTGAGAACATCTTCTCTTTCACTGGCTGTCAACGTTGCAATTTCTAAAAACCGTCGACAAAACTCTATTGTCGTCCTACTTTGCCTCGTCGCAATCAATAACTTTAAAGGGTTACTCTCTTGAGTTTCGCTGAACCTTTGCAAGAGGGAGACCTTGAACACCAACCAAGTCATCGCTGCTGTACTTGATTCCATCCATTGATACCAATGAAGAGCTTTACCTTCCATACAGAGAGCTGTTGTCAGAACCTTGTCGTCATTAGGGATCTGATTAATCACAAAATAGCGATCTACTAAAAAAATCCACCCATATGGGTTGTCGCCAAAAAAGATGGTAGCTCTAACTTTCGTCCACCCCATTCTCTACAATTCCATCCTTCTCCGTTGTTGTTACCACTAGACCCATGTCGTTCATCTTCTGACTGATTTCCCAGATTGTGTTGTGTTAGAGTTGGTGAACTCTATTCATCATTAGGATACCCATTTTTAAAATGCAACGGAAGATATTACCAAGTTGATTAATGGTTACCAAGTTAAGCATGAATCAACAACCTTAAGCGGGAAACATAAAGCACACAAACATATACGTGGTTCGACTACTCTTAGCCTACATCCATGAGACCTTATCCAGATCGAAGCTAATCCACTATAACAACAAAAATTACAAGATATTGTTCTGAGTTGATTTTAGTTACAGCAAAGAGAACTCACTAAACACCACCCTCTAAATCTCTAATGCTTCGTCACTTCTAGGATCACTTCACACTAGGAACACTCCTGGAGAATGCTTGAGCTCCACCCAAGCTTCACACGTCAAAGATGAGCTCCAACTTCAGCAAAGGAACCAAGTTCTGGCCACCATTCAACAAAGATGAAAGATGATGAAGTTTTAGCTCAAATGCATATATAGAACCTGTTAAGAAATAAACTCTTTGAAAAGTTCAGAGCACAAGCAAAATGGATATTCAGGTTAGCCAAACAAATGTGTAAGAATGAAGATGATATATGGACGTGCTCAACAATTCTTGCCAAGTTAGCAAACAAAGGCTACATGTGTTAGTCCAAAAGTGGAAAAGATTCCACCAAACTTTTGGGACCACAACCAAAATAGGAAAAAGGTGATTTCCCTAGACCACTAAAGGATTTTAGGACACCTGTAAGTGTTCCTTATGATAGCACAACAGATAGGAAAAAATATCTTAGCTGTTAAGGAAAAAACGCAACTTGCGCAAAACTGAATCAGACATGCGATGTTAGCGCAGAAATAAAGTGTGCACACACTCGAAGTAAAAAGCGAAATAAACTGCAACATGCATATGTTTGACATAAGTGTGCAAGCACACATCCACTGTGCACACACTGATGAACAATTTTACAACCTCGCAAGCGCATGAATCGCTATCGTAGTCTAGTGTGCAAAAGCAAGGGTCAATCCCACAAAGATTTGTAAGCAATTTATTAATCCTAATAACTTTGCTTCAATTAAAACTAATAACTAGAATTAATATAAAAGAATTATGGAAAATCACTTAAAAAGTAACAACTGATTAAAGCTAAAATTAAGCCATTATAAAAATTATCTAAAACCCAATTAACCAAAACCTAGGGTTCCAATTTCACCATAACTATCCAGCTTTATGTCAACCATCTATCTATTGTTTATCAATTCACTCACTAGGGTTCACACTCACTAAATCAAGGTATTACCGTAAGGCTTTCGGGGTTAACCTAGTATCTTTAACATAAGACTAGCTAGAGTGTATAGTCTAGCCTATGGATTAAAGACCCTTTAAGTGCATAAGTAATCAAAATCATGAATAAAGGCCCATCTATTAGAGCGTATGCACAAATACTGAATTATCCACGAAATCATGAACCAATTAATATTCTGTCAAGGTGTATGCACAAAATACCAATCATTTATTCACATGAGCTATTTAAAACTAACATATGATATATGTCTAATCTTAATACATACAACCTAATAATTCACATTAAGGGTCGTCACACAATAATGAAAATTAAAGATTGAATAAATACAATGAATGAATTAAGATTTCCATTGAATTGATAACAATAAATATATGTTTAAACACAGAACCTTAAAATTAGGCTACATTGGATCCCCAGAGAAGAATTTACTTACACATTGACATAAAAGAAATCAAACCTCAATTCCCCCAAAAGCATGAATAATCCAAACCCTAGGAAGAATCTCCTTCTTTTGCTTGTTAAAAAGTAACTCTAAATTTAGGTCAAAAAAGATCCCTAAAATAATTTACAATATCTTATTTATATTTTTTCTTTGCTAGGGGTGTTTTTGGGAAAGTACAAGTCCAAGTCGGAGTTGGAAAATGTAAGACTTTTCCTTTCTTCGTGATCCACGCTGTAGCATGCTTTTATGGCACCACGACGCCAAATTATCCTATAATCCACCAATCGCTAAAAACATTGCCACACCGCGACACCGAATTCTTCACGTCGCAGCATGAACCTTCTGCCTAGATCACATTTTCACACCGCAGCAGAGCAAAACCCTGCCACAGCGCCATCCAATAATTTCACATTCTTTCTTCCTCTTGATGATCTAGTTTCTCTTTCTTAGCACGTCCAAGGCCTCCAACCATCGTGCGAGTATAAAATCACCACTTTTCCATCTAAAAACCTGAAACTCGTACACATACCCGTGATTCTTGAAAATATAAATATATAAAGAAACTTATATAAAAATAATCCATTAAAGTCATGAATTCCTTATAATCTACCCATAAAATCACAGAATATATATATCATTTCACCACTTATCACACACTCATAATGAAATTGCAAAAAGGCAAGTCCGACAAAACTGTGCACATACACAATGTTAGTGCACACACACAATATAAGTTTGACAAAATATTCAACATGTTAGTTCCCTGTTCCCGAATGGCTTGATTCCCCCAACAAACTTCTCCTGTGAGCTTCCTTCTTTTCATCCTTTCTTCGCATCCAATTTTGGATCTCAATCAACATTTCTCTCATGGCATTTACATTCTCTATTAATCTCATCACATCTCTTTGAACACCAGTCACCTCCCTCTCAACGCTATCCATTCTTGACTCCATCCTTGTAACCATACCCCAAAAATCGTTGGCTCTGATACCAGTTGATGAATACCTCCTCTATAGACACCTTTTTCACTCACAATTCAGAACACAACCACACAACTCACAACAAACACCAAGAATGCACACACCAATCCGGCCAATTGAACAGTAAAATAAGCAGATTCAAGATAACAAATTAGCATAAAAGTGAAGAGAAATATTCATTGCAATACTCCTGAATAAAAATGAAAGCAATTGAAACAAAATCAAAAGCAAGCTAAACTTCAAGGGTTTGCACCTCTCGAAAACAATTCCCACAAATTCAAATGATGCCCTGCCTCTCTCTCACGTCCACCTTTTATTCCTCATGATACTAGATCCTAACTAACTACTCACACCCTTCATGCCTAATGCCACCTGTCAGCCACACCCTTTACCTTTTTGCCCTTCACTTATATGTTTTGTTACCTTGGGTCCATCACTCACTCATCTTATGTTTTAAGATATTTTAATCTTGAATCTTTAATGGAACTTGTGTGAAAAGTTTACTTTACAGGTGTCATTCTTTTCATGAGTGGGTTGTTAAAAAGTGCATGTGGGTTGTTAGAAAGTTTTGCAACGTGTACTGTTGAAATTTGTTGAGTAAGAATATTTAAACTCATCTTCTACTTCCTTACTCTTTGAACCTAGATATTCTATCTTTTTGAGCTCTGAAAAGTTAGAGAGTATATTTAGTCTAGTTCCTTTCTTGTTGGTGATTTCCTTGACGATCTATAATCTGTTGTTGAGTACTGTGGAACGTGTTTCCTTATTGAAGCTTGAAGGAAGTTCAAGCTTGTGAGCTGAAAGGTGTTTTCGGCTATCCAAGTTCAAGAGGTGCTTGAGCTATCTAAGTGGTTGCTTGGATTCAATCAGATCGTAGCTATGCATTTGTTCAATCAAGAGTGTGGAGTTAAATTGTGCAGACAAGAAGTGTCTACTTTAATGTATTTAATTTCAGCTTTGTGTTGACATTTGAGTTGTTGCTATAGTGGATTTGATTGGGTTGGACTTGGTCTCATGGATGTAGGCTAAAATGGTTTTTAGCTGGTCCATGTAAAAATTTTTGGTGTGCTTTACTTTACTTTATACTTTGTATGTCCAATGTTGGTTAGATGTTGATTGATCATCTTTTCAAAGCATTAAAGATTAAATAATTTCACCAGTATTTGTTTTCAACAACCATACTATCAACTGTTTGGGTGAAATTGTCATTTTTCAAAATACGTGGGTTGTTCGAAGTCCTTGAGGGGTAAATGATATTTGTCCGAAAGTGACCAAATATTTTTGGCCCGCGCTCGTCACTTAATTGTACCGCCTGTTGTTCTTCTCTTTGATTCTGCAATATTAAGTTAAAGCTAGGGCTTTTTCAGCAATGACGCGTGCAATTGCATAAGAAAACGGAATAATGAAGCGAGAATTCGCCGAAATTTCGGACGACGAATGGGAAAACCATTCCTTCAAGCCGTCTCGAGTCCTCAAAATAAAAACTCAGGCATCAAAACCTCCTCCGGCAATCGAATCATTCGCTTTTATAGCCGATAGTCACCGCCAAAATTTAGACGAAAATCTCGAGGATGACGATGTAGAGGAGGAGGGGCCACTGTCCGCCTCGAACCATCGTGGCCGTCGATTCATTGTAGACGACGACGATGAGGAACAGCAGAGCGAGGGAGATTTTACTGAAGTATATGAAGTAAAGTCTTCGACTGAAGAAGAAGAAGTATTAGAAGATGATGAACAGGAGGATGATGTGGTTGGAAACGCTTTGGCAAAATGCGCTAAAATATCGGCGGAGCTTAAAAGAGAGTTATATGGTACTTCTGGTACCGCTTGTGATCGCTACTCGGAAGTTGAAGCCTCCTCGGTTAGGATTGTGACTCAGGTACTGTTTCTTCGAATTTTATGTTCTACTGTGATTTGGTAGTAGAAATGTTGTGCTTGGCCTATTTTTTCTAAGGTTTATTATGAAATGCAGGATCTTAAGTTCTAGGTTTTTAAGTGGAGGAACATTTGATTGATGAGGAAATTAATAAAAAGTTGACGTTTCTTATTTTACTTCAGCTAAGTCGTTGAAAGCCTCTTGCCATATTTCCTGTTGGTTTGGTCGGTAATAGGCTTTCTATTTTTATTTTATTGCAGAATGATATTGATGAAGCATGTGGGGATGAGGATGAGGATTTTCAGCCAGTTCTTAAGCCCTATCAGCTGGTTGGTGTCAATTTTCTTCTCTTGTTGTATCGAAAGGGCATTGGGGGAGGTAATTCTTCTATATCCTTTTACTTGCGATTGTACTACATTTTGGCATCTATGATTACTCTGATACCTCTATACAAGAATTGAAGTGGACTGATTTTAAGGTAGCAAATTTTGTTTTCTATTAATATTCTTAATTCAACTTAATTTTCTCATTTTTTAAGTAAACATGTTGGATAGGCTTTACCAGTGTAGCAAAAGAAGGTATTAATTAAAATATGAAGACCAAATTTTGAAGTCTTTGTTGAAAGGTCTTGTAGCAGCCGTATTTTGGGTTGTGAACTACCATTGGTGAAAACATAAAGTATAAGAGATTGATATGATACGTTCATCCATAGGCAAGTAGATAAACTAAAGCCAGGTTGGAGAGGCCTTTTGATGAGGGGAATTGAGAAAGGCTGCTTTGAAGATCAAAGGTTCCTAGTAAAGTTTAGTTTTCTCTTGGTGTCTAGCAAATGGCAGAGTTAATACTTGTGAAAAAAATGTAGAATAAGGCCTTTTGTGTGTTTGTTATGGCATCAGTGCATTACGTGGAAGGGGGCTGAAAGTGTTGATCGTCTCTTTCTATACTATCCTATTGCTTTGCGAATGGTGGAGAATTTTCAATGTTTAGAGGAAGGAAGAAGGCTTTGATCCTATGGAAATATGTGGCGATTGTTGTATATTAGGTCATTTGGATAGAGAAATGTAAAAGAATTTGCGAGGATTATGCAGGTGTGGACATAGCTGTTTTTTATGGTATATAGCCAACTAACTGTGATACTTTGTGCTGGTGCCCCATAAAGGTGTGGGTTATTTTCTTGGTTGGGTTTGTGTTTTGGCTGCAGTGGGTAATGTATCTAGGCAGTTTTGGTCGAGGCATGTTATGTGATGGTGTACATGGAGGTGATTTGGTGTTGTTACTAGATCCTTCAGTAGGGTTGCTGGCCTCATGGAGTGAGGTGGCAGGGTTTCACTGAGGTTTAGTTGTGGTGATGTGTATTGAGGTCATCATGACTTATTGGGATATGGAGGTGCTGCACCAATGTTAGGTGATGTTTCCGGTGGTAGCAGGTGGTGCAGTATTTGAAGTGGGATACTAGTGAGGCTTGATGGAGGTAAGACTTAACTAGATGGAGGGAAATAAGATGCACAAGTGTTTTACTTTTTATCGAAACTCCATTAATGTAAGGACCTTTGGCTAATTACATAGCCAATGTTATCAGAGTGTAATTTATTATAAAAATATAAAAAAAAAAAGTGTAGTTAGGCCTCATATCAGGGGAGGTCATTCAAACTGACTGGTCCATTGTTGTTGACTTATTTCTTATTGACTGCCTAAAAAGGCTCTCCAGATAAAACTTTATTGCCCTAGACAATTTCACTGTTGAGAAAAGAACAGTAATGATGTAGAAAGCAGTATTTTCTTGAATGTCGTTGTCTATGTTATTACTTGCAGCTTTTGAGTCTTAATTATTTTCAGTATCATCATATGTTGCTCTTTTGTTTCTCTAAACTTATAGTATTTAATGCTAGTCGTATTTTAAAATGATCCCTAATGACTCACTTTTGTATCCCCTGCAGCCATATTGGCAGATGAGATGGGTCTTGGGAAGACCATTCAGGTGTGTGAAGCTCTATTAATTTTCCTATGCAATATTAGTAATTTTTGTAATGTTAACTGAGTGATAATGCTTTTATTTAATAGGCTGTGACATATTTGATGCTTCTAAAGCACTTGAATAATGACCCTGGACCCCACTTAATTGTATGTCCTGCCTCTGTTTTGGAAAATTGGGAGAGAGAACTAAAGAAATGGTGTCCATCATTTTCTATACTCCAGTATCATGGGGCTGCACGAACAGCCTATTCAAAAGAGTTGAGCTCTTTGGCCAAAGCTGGATTGCCTCCTCCGTTTAATGTGCTTCTTGTGTGCTATTCTCTTTTTGAACGTCACAGGTTTGTTTATTGTGGTTCAAGGAACTATTTATAGATTCAATTGCATGTTAAGTTTAATGCTTATCATTGATGGTCTGTACAGTGTGCAGCAGAAAGATGACCGTAAATTTCTGAAACGTTGGCATTGGAGCTGTGTGTTGATGGATGAGGCTCATGCTTTGAAGGATAAAAACAGCTATAGGTGGAAGAATCTAATGTCTGTTGCTCGAAATGCAAACCAGCGACTAATGCTGACAGGGACGCCACTACAAAATGATTTACATGTACGATTAATAATTGCCTTTTCCTTTTCTTTCTCTCTGTGTTTGCCTTATTGTTTCACTTTTATACTACAGCTAATAATTGTTTCTTTATGTTTATTTTCTAATACAGCTAACTTTTATCATAGATGCTTCTTACTGAAAAAATGCTAACATAAGACACAGGAGTGACATGTTTGTGTTATTCTACTGGGTTTGAAATATTGTTAAATATCATACTTTTCTTATTTTGATTAGGCCTGAAATTCCAATATTCATAAACTTAAAACTCTCATAGGTGCATTACATACTGCACAGCGTACTGGCCATTCATAGGTTCTGTCTTTACTTCAGATATCTTATGGATACCTTGCTATAAAATAAAAAAGGAAACAAGAATAGTAATAATAATAAAGAAGAGAGAAATAAAAACAAGGAGTTACATGTTTGAAATGATTCAAATTTCTCAAGGCTTTATGCACTTGACACAAAAATAGTATGAAGAAGTAAGAAGGTGCAGTCGCATAAATTTGGTTTGTATATTGTAAACTTCAGGCAGTTGGACTTCTTTTTTGCCGTCAACAGGTCAAAGTGAAGCCCAGGAGTTTTAGGGATTTGATTATGCATCCAGTTTTGATTTGGATGTGGTGCCTCATTTGTTAAGTTGGATAGGGTTCTTGAGTTACAAATTGTGAGATCTTTTCAGATGAGCTACAGGTGGCCATTATCAAAGGAGATCTAAAGGGACTTTTTTTCTGTTTGCATCTTAAGCAGTTCTGAGTTTAGATGAATTTACTTTAATCTCATCCATTTCTAGCTAACCTGCTTGATGAGACATCTTGTCCTTTGTAGTGATTTCTTTTCCCCTTTAAATTTCAAAATGATATTGGACTTCTTGTTGTTGGAAGTTGATTTATTTTTTAATAAATTGCTTTGAGGTAAAAATTTATCATATAGTGAACTGTTACCGATGTTTATGATGATCTGGCTAGATTTACTTCATAATGGAGTAGCATTTTGTACTGCTGATCCTTATGTACTTGGAAACATTGCTGTTAAATGTATTCATTATTCAGTTACTTGTGATGTCTTTATTGAATTGGTGTGTTATCATGGCAGGAGCTCTGGTCATTGTTGGAGTTCATGATGCCCGATCTTTTTGCTACTGAGGATGTAGATTTGAAGAAACTACTAAACGCAGAAGATAGAGACTTAATAGGTCGAATGAAGTCCATTTTAGGACCATTCATCTTGAGGCGTTTAAAATCTGATGTAATGCAACAACTTGTCCCAAAGATACAGCAGGTATAATTGATGCTTACTTGAGGTTTCCATTAAGGTGCCGAATTTTCCAACATCCCTCTAAGTTTGAGTTTAGAATTTGAACTTTGCATATTTTATTTATTCAAATTTCTCTGTATTGTGGGAAATCTGAGTAATTTTTTTTTTCCCTGCAGGTTGAGTATGTTATAATGGAAAAACAGCAGGATGATGCTTATAGAGAAGCCATAGAGGAGTATCGGGCTGCGTCACGAGCTCGTATTGCTAAGCTTTATGAGCCTAATTTGAATAATATTGTTGGAGTTCTTCCTCGACGTCAGATTTCCAACTATTTTGTTCAGTTCCGTAAGGTGCTGCAGATTAATATTACAGTTCCCAAAATAAACTTTTATTTTTTTCTTATTATATTCCTTGTGCTTATTTTGATTTGTTTTCTAAATTTTCATGCTTATTCCAGATTGCAAATCATCCTTTATTAGTGAGGCGAATCTACTCTGATGACGATGTTGTTCGATTTGCTAGAAAGTTACATCCTATGGGTGCATTTGGATTTGAATGTACCTTGGACCGAGTGATAGAGGAGCTTAAGAGCTACAATGATTTTTCTATTCATCAGGTAATTCTTTATTTTGAAGTTGTTCATATACACACACACACACACACACACAAAAGTTACTAATTTTGAGTTTCCCTTAATAAACATTGAATATATTATATAAATATTATATTTAATAAAAAATCAACTTATCAGTTGTTCAGGTTTTTAATTAAGACCTTCCTTGTCACTGTTCAAAAACCATATAAAACCTTTCTTGTTATTTTAAATGTGGTGGAGATTCTTTGAAGATGGAGTAGGTGAAAGTTAATTTTGAAACTATAGGAGGTGTTTGGATTGGAGCAAACCTTAGGGAAGGTCAGTAATATGTATTTGTGTCTTTCTCCCAATGACCAGAATCTGTTTTGTTTTGAACTTCCTGCAAGACTTAGCACACTGTAAGATTTGTTATTCAATTCTGTCTTCCATACCTTTACTAATAGACATAGTTGCAGCTTTTACACTCTTATGGCGGTGCTGATACCAAGGGAATTCTTTCAGAAAAACATGTTATGCTTTCTGCAAAATGTCGGGTATGGTTTCAGTAATTTTTTGTCAGTAAATTTCTTGGAATTATATATTTATCTCTATATTTGAACTAATTAGCTGTGTGTACATTGCAGGCATTAGCTGAACTTCTTCCCTCTCTGAAGAAAGGTGGCCACCGGGTTTTGATTTTTAGCCAGTGGACATCAATGCTTGATATCTTAGAGTGGACTTTGGATGTGATTGGAGTTACATATAGACGACTTGATGGAAGGTACTGTTCTTTTGTGCTTATCATTATTAATTCTTGGTTACCATTTGCCAATATATCTTTATATCATTAAGCTGAAATGAGGATTGTAACCATCAAACTCCTGGAGTTGTGGGCTATTTGAAATTTCTTTATTTTGTTGTTGAATGGCACATTTGAAATCTTTCTTTCGCTGCTTTGTCACATTTGAATAAAATAGTGACTTTCTTCAGACGAAGTTTCATGAATATGGTAGATAAAAAAAGAGCACTAAAGTATTGTTATTTGAAAAAAATATGGAGTTTATGTGCTCAGGTAGAAAAGCGATTAAGATTTTTGTTGAATGTTTTTGTTAGCGGATCAAACTTTCAAGAGACTTAGTTCATGAATTTGTTCTGCCTGGTTGGGTCTTGTCCTGAATAATTCTAGATATTGCCTGGTGTTTCTCTCACTCTCATAAATTGGTTTCTGTATGAACTTCATTGGGTCATTTTCTAAAGAGTTACAATGATTTATGATTGGGTTCAATGTATTTGAAATGCTCAGAACCACAATTAATTTCTTTTTCCCTGTGTCTGTGTTTGTGTGCACACTCTGACATTTCTGCTTTCCTCCTTTTCTTCTCATTACTACCGTAGCATAGGGTTTCTGGGTTTTAACGTCTGTTTATTGTTCATTTGATTTGCTAAATATGCGGATATTTTAATTTGTGAATGCTTCCGATGACAGTACTCAGGTGTCAGAGAGGCAGGCTATAGTTGATACTTTCAATAGTGATGCTTCCATCTTTGCTTGCTTGCTTTCCACAAGAGCTGGTGGCCAAGGTTTAAACTTGACTGGTGCTGATACTGTTGTCATCCATGACATGGATTTCAATCCACAGATTGATCGACAGGCAGAAGATCGTTGTCATCGTATTGGCCAAACAAAGCCTGTCACCATATACAGGTGCCTTAAAATTTCCTCTTCCTGCTTTCCCCTGCACGCAGTCCACTATGGCATTTTTTCTTAGTATTATTGTGTAAGGTTTTGCTTTATACGCTCAACAGCTCAAGCCCTTTGCAGGCTGGTAACCAAGGGGACGGTTGATGAGAATGTTTACGAGATAGCAAAACGGAAGCTAATTTTGGATGCTGCGGTTCTTGAGTCTGGTATGGAGGTAGCTAATGAAGGTGACACATCTGATAGGACTATGGGAGAGATACTATCATCTATTCTAATGGGTTAGAAGGGTGATAGCTGCTGACAGAGTGTGCAACTAGAAAATCATTTTTCTTTGTCCTACTTTGTATTTGATTTGTAACTTCTATTGCTGTATTAGTTAGAGTTGTTTGAGAAAAGGAAATCATTCATAGTTTTGATAGTGCATATTATACAGCTGTAAATCAACCCCTTAGGTCCATGTACCTGATAAAACTCAATAAGGTATTTGATTAGAGAAGTTGGTTGGTAGAATGCTTTTAAAAATTCGTGGTCACTGCTGACTAATTTTAATCAATCTCAAGACATTTTGCTTTGAGCAGGTTTTATTGGGTGTTTCTGGTGAGAACATTTTGGCGATCTATTTTGCTTTGAAATTGATAAGAATCAACCTGATCCTGGGCTCACCAAACACCTTCTCCTACCTCTGTAGACGGCAATAATTAGCAGGTGTGTCTTCTTTCATTTTATTTTTCTTTTTTCGGAGTGTATTTTTCATGAACCAGATTCGATCATCACTCTTGTCATTTTTGGTTTATTAACACTGGGATTCTGATAGAAACCCCCAGCTTCTCTGCAAAAGATCACTCACAAACAACCACTTAGATCACTCTGAAAGTTCAATAGTCAATAGCCTAGAATTTCTAATCACACTAGAATAGTTTAACCACTTCAAAACAATTGAAAAACACAAGCAGTACTGAATAATCTCAATATCTATATTGAATAACAACTGTGTGACATTATTACTCTAATAACTGTTCATCTACAACTAAAATTAAGCACAACAAAAGATAAACATAAACCAACCCGTTTAAGATGAATTTACATACAAATAAAGAAACCTGTTGGACTTTGAGGGCCAACACCTCTCTAACCCTTTTCCCTTTTTTACAATTTATCGATGATGCAGATAGATCCTTTTCATTCTCTTTTATTCTTCGTACTCTCTTACTATAATCGAATTCAGTTCCCCATCAATCAACACTTGCCACTTGTCACTTTCCCATAAACCTAATACCACCCATACCTCACGCATACAGCCTGACACTTAGTCCCTCATATCCTTTTTTACACCTTTATTTTTCCTTCCATACACTAATGTGTTGTTGGTCTCATCATTACTCCCCCTAAGGAGAGCCACTTTGTCTTCAAGGTGAAAGGATGGAAACTGAAGATGGATGGTGGAGAACTCTTCCCAAGTATTTTCGAAATTCGGTAGCCCTTTCCATTTGATCAAGACCTCCCAAGTACCATTTAGCAGCTTTCTTTTCTTTAACACATCCTCTGGTTCAATAGCTAAAATCAAGTCCTCATCTAGGGCATTTGGAAGTAGTTGGACATTTGAGGGTGGGAAAGTAGTCTTCTTAAGTTGGGACACATGAAACACGTTGTGAATCTGGGTAGTGGAAGGTAGCTACAGTCGGTAAGCTACTGAACCAATTTTTTCAATAATCACAAAAGGGCCATAGAACCTCGGACTCAATTTCTCATTGTAATGACGAGCCAAGGAATGAAGGCAGTAAGGCTGTAGCTTGAGATAAACTGAATCCCCCACTTCGAAGCTGATTTCTCTGCTTGGCATCCGCAAAGTGCTTCATTTGGTTTTGAGCTTTGACCAAATTCTCTTTTAGTTCTTGAATGATAGTGTTTCGGTCATGCAGTTACTGGTTCACCTCCTCAACTGTGGAGGAATGTTCAGAATGTTTAAGGATGACTGGGGGGTCTCGGCCATAAAGTGCTTTGAAGGGTGTCATGCCAATTAAGCTACTGAACGTAGTATTAAACCAAAACTCTGCTCAAGGAATCCATTTGGGCCACTGTCGGGGCTGAGTACTAACAAAGCAATGGAGGTATGTTTCCAAACAGCGGTTTACTACTTCCGATTGACCGTTTGTTTGAGGATGATAGGCAGAACTCATTAGAAGTTGTGTTCTCAACTACTTGAACATCTCACCCCAAAAATGACTAATAAACACTCGATCTCGATCCGAGACAATCAAACGAGGAAATCCATGTAACCTAACAATCTCTTTAATGAATAAGCTTGTGACATCCCTAGCCGTATGCAGATGCTTTAAAGTGAGAAAATCTTGTTCAAACGATCCACAACAAACAGAATTGTATCAACCTGAAAGGCCTTTGGTAATCCCGTGATGAAATCCATCGATATGTCTTCCCACACTTGATTTGGAATGGGTAGCGGTTGCAACAGACCAGCCGAACTCAAAGCTTGATATTTACTCTTTTGGCAGACCTCACATGCTTCAACAAATGTGCGGATATCTTTCTTCATACCCTCCCAATACAGTACATTTGCTAGGCGTTTGTAAGTGCAAAAAAAACCTGAATGTCCTCCAATGGGAGATGAGTGAAACTCTTGTAATAAAGTCTGAATATGAGCACCAGTGCGTGGCACGACCAACTTGTCATGGTACATCAATTGATTCCTCACCAATTTGAAAGGCAATCGGCTAGTTGGGTTAATAAGCAGCTCTTGAACTATTTTCCTCAACTTGGCATCCCAGTGGACCGCGTTTTCCAGATCCTCTATTCTTGTAAAACAACCCATTAATAAAGCATTAAGTTCCCTAACCTCATGCCTTCTAGAAAGTGTGTCAACCATCTTATTCTCCTGACCAGGTTTATATTGAATGTCAAAGCGGAGCCCCATCAGTTTCATCACCCACTTTTGCTGGTCTTCACTCAATAGTCGTTGTTCATTTAGGAAGTGTAAACTCCTCTGGTCCGTTTTTATCACAAATTGTTTGCCTAATAAATAGTGCCGCCATTTCTGGATTGCCATAACCACGACCATAAGTTCCCTCTCATAAACGGACTTAAGTTTGGACTGCAACGATAACCCTTTACTCAAGAATGCCAATGGCCTACCCTTTTGCATCAGAACATCCCTTAAACTAGAACAGCCCCTAAACCATGTCTTGACGCATCTGTCTCAATCACTAATTCCTTGGAAAAATTTGGCATTGCCAAAACTGGTACTAAAGTTATGATCTGCTTCAATTCTTTGAATGCCCTCTGTGCTTCACTGTTCCATTTAAATGCGTCTTTCTTTAATAGTGCAGTCAGAGGAATCACAATTTTTCCATACTCACTGAAAAACCGCCGATAATACCCTGTCAAGCCAAGGAATCCCCGGAGAGCTCTTAAATCTTTTGGAACTGGCCACTGACAAATACTGTCAATTTTGGAAGAGTCAACTGCTATTCCTTCCGATGATATAATGTGCTCTAGATACTCGAGTTTTTGCTGCCCAAAGAAACATTTTTTGTGGTTGGCAACTAACTGATTCTCTTGAACTGTTTGTAAGGTGATCATTAGGTGTTGCACATGTTCTTCCATGGTCTCACTGTACACGAGAATGTCATCAAAAAACACCACAATAAACTTCCTCAAATACGGACGAAAAATATCATTCATTAGAGCTTGGAAAGTTGTCGGAGCATTGGTTAATCCGAAGGGCATGACTAGGAATTCATAATGCCCTTCATGTGTTTGAAAAACGGTCTTAGGGGTGTCTTCTTCTCTCACTCTGATTTGGTGGTACCCCGATTTCAAATCCAATTTGGAGAAGACTGTAGCCCCACCCAATTCATCAAATAACTCATCCACCATGGGAATTGAGAATTTGTCCGGAACTGTTAATTTGTTTAAAGCTCGATAGTCGACATAAAACCTCCATTCTCCATCTTTCTTCTTGACAAGTAACACTGGACTAGAAAATGGGCTCACACTTGGTTTGATAATGCCTGAAGCTAACATTTCTTTCACAATTCACTCGATCTCATTTTTTTGGTAGTTGATAATCCGTAAATTATACAGTTTTTATTTGATCTTTTTGTCGGATTTCAGGTACTTTCTAGTGCATTTTTACCTGAATTGGTGCGTAATTCTCTACTTTTCGTGTTTCAGGTTAAAATGGACTCTTTTAGCGAATAAAGACAAAATTTGACAGTTTTGACTCAGAATTGAAGGATTTCAGAAGATAGTATAGTTTCCAGTAGACAATGCACGATGAAGCTTGTTTCCAAGGTGGAGAGTCGAAAATCGAAGAATCGGACGAAGAGGCAAGCAGAGTGGCAGTTCTGTAAATTTCAGAACTTTTGAAGAAGCTTCGCCCCGGCGAAGAAATTGTCTTCGCCGCGGCGAAGTTGGGCAGAGTCGAATTTGGATTTTTCATTCTTCGCCCGGCGACAGTCAAAGTTTTCAGTTTGTAAACGCACAGTTTCGTGTGTGCGTGTTTTTGACTGGGTTTTTAGGACTAGGTATAAAAGAAAAACTTTAACTTTTTAGAGAGGGCTGGAGCTGTTAGGTTTAGCCGTTTTTACATTTTCCTTAGAGAAAAAGCTTGAGTTTTTCGGATTGTAGAGAGAAGGTTCAGATTTTACTGGAAGATTCATCTTTTGGGGGATTTCTATTCTTTCATCTCAGTTTCATTATGTTTATTCTGTTTACTTTTATTTTCCGTTTTTATTCTGTTAAATTAGCTATGAACAATCTTCTATGGTTAGGGTTTTGATTGTATTTGATTTGAAATGGTTGAATAGTGATTGTGCTATTTCCATGTGAATAAGCTGTGGTTGTGTTGTACTCTGAAATTAATTGTTGTATTGATGAAACATGAGATTGAGAAATAATTCATTAAGCTTCATGGTAATACCATTATATATTGGATGCTAGATAGATTCAAGCATTATGAAATCAATTTAGGATTCTTGTGCTTCATGATTAGAATTTTAACCTTCATTGTTTTGGTGCGAAATGTTAATAATGATGAATAGGAAAACATAGCCCGAAGGGTTGTGTATCATAGTAGTGAATCCGATTTACAACCATGCACGTGAATGTGAAATAGTGTAACTCTTAGGTTTGACCCATAAATAACCAAACGAATCAAAACCCTACCCGTTTTCTTAAATTGAATTTCTGTGTTTCATTTGTTTTTCCTTTTTAAGAATTACTTCTTTGTTAAATTTTATTTTGTTTTAGTTTAATAGCAAATTGCTCCCACAAATCCAAGATTTTCGTGGCTTCAACTTGTTAACGTTAGGAACTTAGTGCTTAGCTACCAGTCCTCGTGGGAACGATATCCTACCCATCACTCTATTACTTGAATGACTAGTGCACTTGCTAGTTTTTGCATATTGTAGTAACATGCATCAAGTTTTTAACTACCCCCAAACTAAGAGATGCTCTCCCCGAGCATACAGTACAACATAACGAAACAAAGACAATAACGAAACAAAAATAGAAAACATGCATACAAACTGAAAACCAAATAAAACGAATTCAAATGCTACAATTTGCCTAAATGCACTGTCTCACAAATTGTTGAAAGTTTATCATCAGGAAATGTTTGACATTCCAGAAGTTATAGGCTACATCGACTGTTTTCCTCAATTGGTCCACCATAGGTAATCCCCACTTCAATCCACCTTCCAACTTTCCGGATTATTTTATGCAAAAATTGTAAAGTTATCAAATGGTGGCAGATTCCATAAGCCTAAATATCGAACTACTCTCCACTAATGAGGACTACACATAGATAGAATCAACAGGTCTTTAAAGGCTTGTAACTTTAGGTTCGGGTCATGGGCTCCAACAAAGGATAGGAAACAAAGTAAGAGACCTCGGTTGTCCTAAAGCAAAACTCAAATCACATCGAAACCCACACTTTCTCAACACCAGTCGACATGTCTACTCATTCACAGTCTTCATACTCGTATTCTTAACTTTTGAATACCATAAATGCAGGGGAGACTCGTTTAAGGTGTACGTGGCGTTGTTATACCAAGGGTTCCAAGTACTGCCAGGCAGTTTTTAAGGCGTGTCTGGTTTCCAGCCGGTATACCCTTAAACTAGGCAGCATTGTGTTCGACAATTTTTTTTTTTTTTTTTTTTTTTTTTTCAACACAACACTAGAATTGATTGAGGTGACTACCTCCTTTGTTTTTCTCTTTTATCCCAACTCCCACATCATTCTTTTTGGTCTCTTCTTCATTTTTCTTCTTAACCCCCAAACTAATCTTTACTCAAATGTACACTCGTTTCGTCTCGGTTTTGCACTAAGACCGATTCTCCTAAAGTATGGTAAAGTGTTTAGGGTAAAGGAATTTACAAATCTGTTTTTTTTCTAAGAAAAACAAAGCAAAGTTCCAATGGCTCAAATGGGTGATATTGCCAATTTCAATCATGGTTGGCTAGAAAGGCTCAAACGTCCAAAAATTGCCTAAATCATCTCCTCAACCATGTCTAATCCTAGAATTTCGCCTCAAGCATTTCTCACTAGGTTCTAGAATCCACCAACATTATCAAGACTTTGCCTAATCGCATAAAATGAATCTAGCATGCTGAAACAAATGAAATCGTGTTGTTCCACTCAACAAACCTCAATCAAAATTCAGCCAATAACGTAACTTGAGCAATGCTTAACATTTCCCACAATAAAATCAACAATCTTATTCTCTCATTGATTTATACAACTCATCATCGCAAACAAAAACAACTGAAAGCAAAATGCAACCCAGAAATACGTTTTTTTTTTTTTTTTTTTTTTTTTTTTTTAATGAAACTTTAGTGTACCCGTTGTTAAACCCGAGGTCGCCAAATACTGCTAGGCAGTTACGGTTTCCAGCCAATATACCCTTAAACTCAAAAAATCTATTCCCTACCCCCAAACTAATATAACATTGTCCCCATGTTCCATTATGTACAAGTTAGGAATAGGACAACCACAAAGGAAAAACAAATGAACAATAAAAAGGTACGAGAATCTCCCTAGTTAAGTCATGAATTGTCGTTCCACATGTTCACCCTTCTTTGACTTTTCATCATCCAAAATCTGTCAAAACAATAAACTGTGGTGTCCGTATGTTAAACGAATTCACAACTATATTGAAAGTATTACAACCTGTATCGCCCTTTTAACACTACTAAAAAAAAAAAAAAAACATTAACTAATGACAAAATAAACAAAATCCAAAACCAAATAAAATGTTTATTTCAACTGGACAGAAATTAAATGAAGCAATTAAACCAACACAAACAGTGCTCGGTTCAGTCTTGTTCTTCCTCCTCTTCCTCTGTTCCTCTCTTCCTCTGATTCCTGGCCAATCATCTGAGTTACAGTCACCCAATGATACGCGGAAGTGTCAATTCAGTTCCTTGGAGCTATCTGTCAGCAATTCAATGCGTGTGTCCCTCCATCATCCAATCCTGTCTTCTCTTCATGTATTTCATCATGTTCATCATTTCTTGCATCATCTCTTTCTGTGACCCTGTGGAGCTGGATGATGTGCCATGCTTGTTCTCTGCCTCTTTGCCCCCCCGCTTGGTTGGGCGCTTCCGTTCGGTCAAGGTGTTTCTTGAAATAGTCATCATCTAGAGTCGCTGGATTAATACGCGCCTCATCATCTTGAACCTTGACTCCTGCTTTTAGACACATGGCTGTGTGAGACTGCGACATAACTTGATCGCCCCTTTTGGGATGCTATCCTAACACTGTTATAAATGATGTCTCCCACATCCATACTCTTTCCTGTGGCTATAAGTAGAGCAATTCCCTTTCTCATGAGTCACTGTGCTGTAGTGCGTCTCCGGCATTAGTTTAGCACATACAAGTACTGCCACAACCGGCCATTGGTGTCAACTGCGTTCCTTGAGTGTCTTTTTCCTTTTTTTAGACACTTCCCATGCTGTCCCTGTTTTGCTATTACCGGCAAGATAATATCATGTTTATAGCCTGATCTTTTGAACCCCACATACTCTCAGCTGTAATGAAAAATTCGGGCAAGTTATAGAATTTGTTGATTTCCATTGCTGAGAATCACATCCTCCCCTCCCAAACACAATCCCATCCTGACTCTCGGGAGTTGGCATAGAACTCTCTCACCAACGGTTCTACACCCTGCCATTAGGAGCACTCATGAACTGTTCCAATTTCTACCCCTACTCCAGTCCACAGATTGTGGTGCTGCAATCCACTTTCAGGGATGAAACCCTTATCTTTTTTCTTGATCACTCCTCATAACGCTTACGGGCGGCCTCGTTTACAAAACGTTTGTCAACATTCTTCCCCTTACCCGTATTTTTAATTTCTGAGCCATTGAGTCACTGAAATTCAATCCAAACTATTAAACACAAGGATTCCCCTATAAAAACATAACCATGTCCAACCTGCAAACACAATCCACACTTCCAAAATTTGCAATTTAACCCCCAACTACGATTTTTATATTTTAAGGTGTACGCGGCGTTGTTATACCAGAGGTTGCCAAGTACTGCCAGCCAGTTTTTAAGGCGGGTTCTGGTTTCCAGCCAATACCCTTAAAATATTCCTCATCACAAATTCAAAGCATCCACACTTCTATAAATTCGCAATTCCACCCCCAAACTACGATTTTTCAATTCAACACAAACACTCCAAATTCAAACACTACACTTCTAACAATCAATTGGCATATAAACTTCTTCACATGAATCACATCACAACTCAACAAACCCAAATATCTCAAGTTAAAAGTTCACAATATTTCTAGATCTACTAATGAACTAAAAATTTTCCAAATAAAGCTTTGGGTTTTCGATATCTTACCAATATGAAGTCGTTTGCACTACCAATTGACCCAGAAACGATCCAAACAAAAAACCCCAAATTTTTTATCCAAAAATTTTTGTGAATTGTTGTTGAAATGGGTTGATTTGGTGTTTAGGAATGATGGTGGATGATTATTTTGGTTGGAAAAGCAAATAGAAGTAAGAAGATTGAAAAGGGAAAATTTTCTCTCAACTCAAGATGCAAGGGCGCGTGAAAAATGAAGGAAGAAAAGTTTGTATTTATAAAAGCTCTTCGCCGGCGAAGTTCATCATGCATAAACCCTAAAAGTTTCCCAGGTTTCGCCGCGGCGAAGAAAATTTCTTCGCCAGCGAAACATCCCCGAGAGCACAAGCCAACTTCGCCTCGGCGAAGAAAAATTCTTCGCCGCGGCGAAATGCCTTAGCTAATTTTCAAAAAAAATCTATCCCTTTCTTCGCCGCGGCGAAGACAATTACTTCGCCTTGGCGAATCCTTCCCGAGAGCACCTGTTATCTTCATGACTCGTCCGGCGAAAATTTTCTTCGCCGCGGCGAAGTCTGAAAATTTCTGATACTTTCCTTGTCTCTAGACTTCACCTGAAACACTTGAAAATAAAAAAATCATCAATTTGTACAACTCAATTGAAATAGAAGAATTCAAACAACAAAATTTAAATCAAAAAGTTAACACTTGGTTGCCTCCCAAAGCGCTTGTTTATATCGAAGCTTGACTCTTCCATCCTTTAGGTTGGGATGTCCAGCCGTTGGGATGAACTTGCAACTCATCACCCCTTCAACGTTGGCTTCAACCTCTGTCCATTAACCGTGAAAGTGCCCTTTTCCTCATGTGTGACTTCCACTGCTCCGGATGCTGTATCCTCGTTATAGACGGTCCGGACCATCTAGACTTAAGTTTCCGGGGAAAAGCCTAAGTCTAGAGTTGAACAACAACACTTTCTGCCAAAAAAGCCTTGACCCGATGTGCTTGTCGTGCCACCTTTTTGTTTTCTCTTTATAATTCCGGGCATTTCATATGCTTCCAGACAAAACTCATCAACTCGTTCAAGTCAGCATTCTCCCTCTCCCGCGGCTTTTAGTCCATGTTCAACTGCTTGACGGCCCAATATGCCTTATGTTCAAGTTCCACCGGCAAGTGGCATGCTTTCCCATACACCAATCTGAACGGAACATACCAATTGGGGTTTTGAATGCTGCGATAAGCCCATAAAGCATCGTCCAGCTTCGTGACCAATCTTTCCTCGAGGCATTGACTGTTTCCTCTAAAATCCTTTCAGTTCTCTATTTGACAGTTCTACTGCCCGCTCGTTGGTGGATGATAGTGTTTGCCACTCTATGTGTCACTCCATACTTACTCAGCATAACATCCATTTGCCTATTGCAAAAATGCGTTCCTCTATCACTAATAATTGCTCGTGGTACTCCAAACCTTGAGAAATGTTCTTCCTCACAAAATTAATCACCACCCTAGCATCATAGTTGCAATGCAACTGCCTCAACCCATTTCGACACATAGTCCACAGCTACCAATATAAACTTTTCCCATGAAACTTGGGAAAGGACCATGAAATCAATCCACCAAACGTCAAAAATTTCAACCACCAGATGTTGTTCAACGGCATCTCATCTCTTTTTGAATACTCCCCATCCGTTGACATTGGTCACACTCCTGGATCATCCGGAAGGAATCCTAAAAGAGGTTGGCCAATAAAACCCAGATTGTAGCACCTTCGCTGCTGTTCTAGCTCCTCCGAAATGGCCACCCCCTTCCTCTCATGACATGTCTTAGAATGCTCTCCATTTCTTCCTCCGGGACACATCTCCGTATCATTTGGTCGGTACAGTGTCTGTACAGGAATGGCTCTTCCCAAAAATAGTATTTTAATCAGAGAAAAATTTTCTCTTCTGTTGAAATGTCATACCACTTGGGAGCACCCTGAGATAGATATTTGCAAAGTCCGCGTACCATGGTGCTTCATCCACTCTCTCAGTTTCTCATCCGGAAATGTTTCGAAATTGGCATTTCCACCTCATCCCCCTTGATTGGTCTCCAATTCTTGACAAATGATCAGCTACTACATTTTCCGACCCCTTTTTGTCTCAATTTCCAACTCAAACTCTTGAAGTAGTAGAATCCATCTATCAACCGAGGTTTTGCTTTTGCTTCGCCAAAAGGTGTCTGAGTGCTGAATGGTCTGTGTAAACGTTACCTTCGCACCTAAAGATAAGAACGAAACTGTGTCAAAGCAAACACCACAGCCAATAGTTCTTTTTCAGTTGTGGTGTAATTCAATTGTGCATCAACCAGTGTCTGCTAGCATACTGAATTACATGCAACACTTATTTTTTCTCTGCCTGAGTACTACCCCTAAAGCAAAATCACTAGCATCACACTTAGTTCAAATGGTAGTCCCCAATCAGGGACTGCTATAATAGGTGCAGAACCTAGCAATTTCTTTAAAGTTGGAAACTGCATGCAATCATCATCAAAAACAAAAACACATCTTTATTTAAAGATTGCAAGGGGTTTAGAGATCTTAGAAAAATCCTTTATGAAGCGTCTATAAAACCCCGCATGCCCCAAAAGCTTCGGACTGCTTTGACATTTATGGCGTTGGTAGCTTCTAATTACTTCTTCTTCGCCCGATCAACTTCAATCCCATCCTTGGAAATTCTATGCCCGAGCACAATTCCCTCTTGGACCATGAAGTGACTTTCTCCCAATTCAGCACCAATTCGTTTCCTTGCATCGCTGCAAAACAAGAGACAAATTTTGTTAGACAATTGTCAAATGATGACCCAAAAACGAGAAGTCATCCATGAGACTTCTATGAATCTTTCCACCATGTCTCCAAAGATTGACATCATGCATTCTTTGGAATGTTGCTGTGCATTGCATAATCCAAATGGCATTTTCGGTAGCAAAGGTGCCGTAAGGGCAAGTGAAATGTTTTCTCTTGATCCTCCGGAGCGATGGCAATTTGGTTATACCTGAATACCCATCCAGGAAACAGTAATATGCATGTCCGCAACCTCTCAACATTTGATCGATGAAGGGTAAAGGAAAATGATCCTTCCTTGTCCCTCGTTCAGTTTACGGTAATCAATGCATACTCTCCAACCCGTTATCGTCCTTGTTGAATCAGCTCATTACTTTCATTCTTCACAACGGTAATCCCTCCTTTCTTGGAACAACTGTACCAGGCTCACCCATGGACTATCGGAAATCGGATAGATGATCCCCGCATCTAAAAGTTTCACCACCTCCTTTCTCACCACTCCTTCATTGAAGGTTCAATCTCCGTTGTGGTTGTACCCTCGGTTTAAAGTCATCTTCCATGAGAATCTTATGCTGCAAAATGAGGGTGAGATACCTCTAATGTCCTGATGGTCCAACCAATCGCCAATCTATGTTCCCTCAACACTCTAATCAACTTCTCTTCCTCTAAGGCACTCAAATCTACACTAATAATCACCGAAAAGTATTTGAATCTCCAAGTAGACATATTTGAGGTGAGGGTAAAGGTTTCAGTTCAAGCCGTGGGGCTTCTTTATTATCTTCCTTTGCCTTCTCTTTGTCAAAGTCAAATTCTCAAATTCCGAATCTTGACTCTCCTCATTTGGTTGGAGTGCTTCTAACATTCTAGCACAATCGTTCCTTGCTGAGTCTTCAACCTCTACTGTTTTCGATTTTGCTATACATGCTTCTAGAGGCAATTCAGGGATATTTTCTTCTATGGACTCATAACAAGATCATCCACCCATCCACACTAAAACATGAATCCGCTTCCGCCGGAAACTTCATCGCATCAACACATTAAAAGTTACTGTTTCATCCTGAACTCTTAATAGCAACTTTCCTTCCTGCACGTCAATCAGTGCTCTCCCCGTGGCCAAGAATGGTCGGCCCCAGATGAGAGGAATCTCCTTATCCTCTTCCATGTCCAGCACTACAAAGTCCGCTGGAAATATTATTTTCCCCACCTTCACTAAAACATCTTCAACTATCCCCTCGGGTGCTTTATCGACCGATCTGCTAGTTGCAACGACATTGTCGTTGGCTTCACTTCACCAATCCCTAATCTCCTGAAAACAGAAAAAGGCATCAAATTTATACTAGCTCCTAAATCACAAAGCACACGATCAAAAGTAATATCCCCTATAACACAGGAATAGTAAAACTCCCTGGTCTTTAAGCTTCGGGGGTAGTTTCTTCTGGAGGATTGCACTGCACTCTTCCGTTACATCACCGTTTCCTCATCTTCTAACTTCCTCTTGTTCGAAAGTATCTCCTTCAGGAACTTCGCATACCTGCCTTTGTTGTATTGCTCTGCAAAAGGAATGTTAATATGCAATTTTTAAAGATTTCAATGAATTTCGAAAATTGCTTATCCTGATTCCTTTTCTTCAATCTCTGAGGAAAAGGTACGTGTGGAGTATGATGAGCTAATTCTGGTGGTATCTCGGGAAATGGCAATTTCCCTTTTTCTTTTGCTTTTCATCCTCTTTCTTGTTCTCTTCCCCCAAGGCACCTGAATTCTCTTCACAATTAATCTCTTCATCAATTCTCTCTTCCAACTCTCCCTTTCCGGTTGCTCCCTGATGGAATGCAAAATGTCATATTTAACCCCCTTAATGTTTAGTCTTTTATACATTTTGTTTTCCAATTGTACTCATTATTACTTTATTTTGGTTTAGGAAGCAAATGGAGTTTTAATTGAAAAACGAATTAATTGGGATTCGGACAGTTTCGCCACTGCTTCGTATTCTGGGCATAATTCTCTCATCCGAGCTCCGATGGAGATGATTCAAAATGCTGTGGAACGATAAGAAAGAGATCTACAACTTTCATGTTTTGAGTTTTTAGAGATACGGACTTAATCAAGGTTGTAATCGAGCTTGAAGTTGAGCACCTGCATTACCGACGTCCGGGAGCGTTCTGACTTGTTAGCAAGTCAGTCTATTATTGCACGTTTTAAAGACATACATGCTGCACGAAAATTACAGCTGGAAACACCACCTTCCTATTGTATTAGGACTCTATTTTATTTTTTCCAATTAGAATTAATTAGGATTAATGTTATTTTAGATAGGAGAATATTTCTTTTAGGAGATTGAGTGGGATTTGAATTCTTAAATTAGATTAAAAGGGGGATCAGAGTAGGTTTTGGGGGACACACGCCTCTCTCTGGTCTTCTCTGAACTTTTCCTCTGTAATTCGTTGATGGCCATGAGAGGCTGATTTTGATAACTTGGTCGAAGTAAACGAAGCCTCGGAATCGATAAACTGTGAGTCATATATTTTTTCTTTGTGTTCAATTTTCGTGTTTGAGTATTGGATGTTTTTCTATGCCTAATTTTATGATTGTTGCGTTTAATTACTAGGGAGGCCTACTAGTTTATTTTGTCGCAATCTACTGCTAAGTTAGATACAAATCCGTAATTGTTTGATCCCTCCAACTTGCGAAGCAATTAGGTTAGTAATTGCTGCGCCAGGAATTAATAACCTTACGAAGAACATTCAACTAAATTAAATACAACCGCTTGTGTTTTTTGTTGTTTAGCTTCATCGATCTCTCTAATTCTTAAGGCTGCCACAGATTAAATCTTGAGCGCTTGTCTAGGTTGTTTAGTGGTAGATAATTAAGAGCGCTTGTTTCCTAATTAATTAAATTAAGGAGAGATAGGAAAATAGTTCCAACGGTGAATATTCAATGTATGAATTGTTATTTTTGCATTAATGATTAGTTTGAGATTCCGATGGTGGATGTTGACGGAGACCAAGTTTCGTTATATTAATTGATTTCGAATTGAACTGTTTTTGTTTTTGGTTTTTCCTAAGAACGTTTCCTGTTTTACACAGAACCCCCCCAGCCTTGTTTACATACAGCAAATTCAGCTAGACACTCTTCGTGGGATCGACCCTGACTTACACTACTACGTGTATTTTTAGGTTTTAATTCTGGTGCCTACGACAGCACACCACCCCTCTTTCGTAGACTGGCCTACTTCTTCCAAAACTGTCCCACTTCTCAAAATGATTGCATTTGCTTTTCACATGGGTTGGTCACTGTGTTGCTTGGTAGAGAACCCGTGTGTCATCATTTAGCTTCTCGGCCAATTGGCCCATCTGTACCTCAAGATTCCGAATGGCCCCTTGGTTCTAAGTTTGTCCTCGTCTCATTCATGAACCCTGTGGACTCTTGCATGAATTACCGAACAAATCCTCCAACTTCGACACTCTTGGATCACCCGGTTGATTGGTTACCCCTGGTGGGTTATTGTGACACTTGCCCCTGGTGGGTTATTTGGGACTTGCCTCTGGTTCCATTGTTACCCTGTTGGTTTGGATTTCCCCAAGCCAGATTTGGATGATGTCTCCACCCTGGGTTTTTGTGTTGGAGAACGGATTGTTCGTTGTCTTTGATTCCCTGCCAAGTAATTTACTTGCTCCGTTGATGAAGACGCCGGTGCAATGTGTTTCCGACTTGGCACTCCTGCTCACATGGTTTCCTGCACAAAATCCATGTTAGTTGAGTGCTTGTATAGAATTTACCGCATAGTTCCCAACTGTTTTTGGAGGGCAGTGAGTTGGGCTGAGATGGCTGTGAAAGCTCTACTTCATAAGACCCGACGATTCCTCGTTTTACTCTCTCATTCGGTCTTTGATAGTTGTTGCTTGCCAAAACCTCAAGCAACTCATAAGCCTCTTCAGGTGTCTTATTCTACAAAGCCCCTCCTGAAGCTGCATCTCACCATGGTTTGCACGTTACCCATCACACCATTATAAATGTTTGGACTTGAAGCCAAACCGCAAACCTGATGTGGGCATTTCCTCATCAATTCCTTGTATCTCTCCCAAGCCTCGTACAACGCTCGGCATCATCTTGTAGAAATGATGTGATATCATTTCTCAACTTTGCTGCTTCGCTGGAGGAAAGAATTTGGTCAAAATTTTGTGCCAGATCATTCCATGTTTGTTATCGTGCCCGGTGGTAATGCCATTAACCACCCTTTTGCTTTATCTCCCAATGAGAATGGAATAAACGCAGCCTAATAGCATCATCCGACACTCCATTCGACTTGAAGGTGTCGCAAATTTCCAGGAAATTTGCAATGTGCTGATTCGGATCCTCCTTCAAATCACCGTTAATCTTACCGACTGCTGGATCTCTGGATAATTGCCGGCTTGATCTCGAAGTTGTTAGCTTGTACTGTAGGTCTCGTATACTTGACCCACTTCCGTTCACTGTGGGAACTGAAATTTCCCATCTGTCCTATTTTCTGGTTCAGCCATTTCCACTACAACTTCTTCCGTTTCTGCAGTAGGTGTATCTCTTTCTCTTCTCTCTCTGTTCAGTCTTCGTACAGCCTCCAAGCTCAAGGTCAACAGAACCACTGTTGACGTCTTGCTCTTCGCATAAACTGAATGAACACAATTGAAAGAAAATAAAATCACACTCAAAAAAAAATTAAAACAAAATTAAAACTTCAATCTAGTTAAACTCAAGGAAAAACCTAATGTTAACTTAAAACAGTTCCCCGGCAACGGCGCCAAAACTTGATGCATGTTTCTACAACATGCAAAACTAGCAAGTGCACTAGTCATTCAAGTAATAGAGTGATGGGTAGGATATCGTTCCCACGAGGACTGGTAGCTAAGCACTAAGTTCCTAACGTTAACAAGTTGAAGCAACCGAAATCTTGGATTTGTGGGAGCATTTGCTATTAAACTAAAACAAAATAAAATTTAACAAAGAAGTATTCTTAAAAAGGAAACAAATGAAACACAGAAATTCAATTTAAGTAAAACGGGTAGGGTTTTGACTTCGTTTGGTTATTTTGGGTCAAACCTAAGAGTTTACTATTTCCACATTCACGGTCAATGTTGTAAATCGATTCACTACTAGATAACACACCCTCTCGGGCTATGTTTTCCTATTCATCATTATAACATTCCGCACCCACACAATTGAAGGTTAATAATTCTAAATCATGAAGCACAAGAATCCTAAATTGATTCATTAATGCTTGAATCTATCTCTAGCATCAAATATTAATGGTTATTACCCAGGAAGCTTAACATGAATTATTTCTCAATCTCATCATGTTCATCACATACAACAATTAATTTCAGAGTAACACACAACCACAGCTTATTCACATGGAAATAGCACAACACATATTCAACCCTTTCAAATCCAAACACAATCAAAACCCTAACCATAGAAGATTAGTTCATAGCTAATTTAACAAGAAAAACGAAAATAAAAGTAAACAGAAAAATAACATATGAAACTGAGATGAAGAGAATAAATCTCCCCAAAGATGAATCTTCCAGTCAAAATCTGAACTCTCTAACAATCCGAAAACTCAGCTTTTTCTCTAAGGAAAATGTAAAAGACGGCTAAACCTAACAGCTCCCAGCCCTCTCTAAAAAGTTAAAGTTTTTCTTTTATACCTAGTCCTAAAAACCCAGTCAAAAACACGCACACACGAAACTGTGCGTTTACAAAACTGAAAACTTTGACGTCGCCGTGGCGAAGAAGAATTCTTCGCCGCGGCGAAGAATGAAAAATCCAAATTCGACTCTGCCCAACTTCGCCGCGGCGAAGACAATTTCTTCGCCGGGGCGAAGCTTCTTCAAAGTTCTGAAATTTACAGAACTGCCACTCTGCTTGCCTCTTCGTCCGATTCTTCGATTTTCGACTCTCCACCTTGGAACCAAGCTTCATCGTGCTTTGTCCTACTCCGAACTCTCCTATCTTCTGAAATCCTTCAATTCTGAGTCAAAACTGTCATTTTTTGTCTTTATTCGCTAAAAGAGTCCATTTTAACCTGAAACACGAAAAGTAAATTACGCACCAATTCAGGTAAATGCACTAGAAAGTACCTAAAATCCGACAAAAGATCAAATAAAAACTGTATAATTTACGGATTATCAGTAGTAGCGATAGCATGTAGGTCGGTTGTTGGTGGTTGGGCGTTGTGTAAAGCCTAATAGTGTTCATGTTTCCTAATGGAGGTAATCCAACTAAAGGGTTAAAAACTAACTGAAACAGCTCCAATACTTCAAGCAGCCTACGTCCATGTCGTCCCATCATGGGCCTATTTTTGCAAATAGCCGAATTCCACTAGATACCCTTGCCCTTCTTTCTGTATTATCTTCAACATAGCTTTCAAGGATACCAATGTTTTACTTAATGCCAGGTCACCATAGAGTGTCACAGTTTTTCCCTTATCCTTGAATCTCATTACTTGGCTCTTCCAATCTATAGTTGTTTCCCCTAGTGTCTCTAACCAGGCCATTCCTAACACCACATCCAAGCTATTCATGTCGAATGGGAAAAAATCCAACACAGCTGAGACTCCCTAAAGATCAATACAAACTCCTCGGCACTCACCCTCACTTCTCACCCGATAACCATCCCTTACTCTTACTCCAAATGACTGCGTTCCAGTGACAAGTACCTTTAATTTCTCAACTACCCCCTACTAATAAAATTATGAGACACCCCACTGTCAATGAAAACAATTAATTATGTATCCTTAATCTTACCCTTTAATTTCATGATTCGCGGTCCGTTGATCCCTACCACAAAGCTGAGTGACAGTTCGATGTCATCCTGGGCAGCTTCCTCAGATTCTTCGTTTGTTTGTCCCACCCTAACAGGCTCGGTTTCTTCCTCCTCTTCATCCACAAGGATGACTTGAAACGATCTTTATCCACAAGGATGACTTGAAACGATCTTTATCCACAACGGTGACCAGGAAAAAACTTTGCATCACACCTAAAGCATAAACCTCTCTCTCTTTTCTTCTGAATCTCATTCTCAGTCATGTGTTTAAATGGAAACTCTCTGCGTCTAGAAGGACTCTGCTCTAAGGGCTGATTCACCATGAAGCTGCTACCTCTTTGATTGTTGGTTGGGTTAGCACTTGGAAATCGTTTTTGTTGATCCTAAGGAATGCTTCTTTTGGGCGTGTTTGTGAACGAGGGCTGGTAGATTTGCGACCTAAACCCATTGTTATTGAATTCTAATTGGCAACCCGAACCAAGCCCAAAAGAACTAACGCTTTTGTTTGTCCCATTAAACCCACCAGTTCGTGAACACTTATTCAGCCCACTCTTAATCTCATCTAAAGCTCAATTCTTTTCTTCAATCTTTTGGGCTAACTCTATCAGTTGGACTAAAGTTTCAAGCCTGCCCAGTCTCACCTCAGCTTTGATCTCGGGCTTAAGTTCATTAATAAAGGCAACCCATAAAATGTCTTCCCTAATCTCACGTAATGGAGTAGAGGTTGCCTCAAACTTCCGACGATACTCCTCAACAGTTCCCGTTTGTTTGATCGCCATTAAAGCTTCATAAGGACCTTCCTCTTTAGACCTACTGAACCTATGGATAAGAGCGAGTTTGAAAGTGGCCTAAGAGTTCACCGGGGCTCGAACTTCCATCCATTGAAACCAATTCACCGCGTCGCCTTCCATGCATATTGCAATCGTGTTTAGTCGATCCTCCTCCTCTGTGATTCGATACACACTGAAGTACCTCTCAATCCTAAATAGCAAACCATACGAATCATCTCCTGAAGAAAGCATTACATCCAGTTTTCGGCCACTATACTCTGGTCTTCCTCGCCCTTGATTATCTTGATTGTTCATTCCCCCCCTTCTTGGTTTAGATCATTCCCACCATTTAATTCAGTTGACCCACTCCCTCCTCTTCTAGCTTCTTCTTCATTTTTCCGTCTCATCCACGCCTACATCTCCACTAGACAATCTCTAATCGTACCCAATTCTCTCTCAATATTATCAACCTTGTTCTCCATTCTAGTACCAACCATAACCTTGCTCTGATACCACTTTAATAGAAACCCCAAGCTTCTCCTGCAAAAGATCACTCACAAACAACCACCCAGATCACTCTGAAACTCCAATAGTCAATAGCTCAGAATTTCCAGTCGCACCAAAACAGTTTAATCACTTCAAAACAATTGAAAAACACAAACAATACTGAATAATCTCAGTATCGATATTGAATAACAACTCTGTGACATCACTACTCTAATTATAGTTCATCTACAACTTAAACATAACAGAAGATAAACATAAACCAACAAATTTAAGATGAATTTGCATACAAATAAAGAAACCCGCTAGACTTCGAGGGCCAGCACCTCCCCAACCCTTTTCCCTTTTTTACAATTTACCAATGATGTAGATAGATCCTTCCCATTCTCTTTTATTATTTGTACTATCTTACTATACCTGAATTCAGTTCCCCATCAATCAACACTTGCCACTTGTCACTCTCCCATAAACCTAATATCACCCACACCTCACGCATACAGCCTCACACTTAGTCCCCATCCCCTTTTTTACACCCTTATTTTTCCTCACATTTACTAATGTGTTGTTGGTCATATCAGATTCAAATGTAAGTATACTAAAGCCTTTTTTTTTTTTTGGGGCGGGGGGGGGGGGGGTTTGATATTATGTTGGGCATTGTATCTCATGAACACATGTATTGAACAAAGTTTAGTTATTGGAAATTTAAACCTACTTGAATTAACTCTTGCTCATATTAGTAATACATTGATTTTACTTCAATCGGATTAAAAAAAAAAAAAAAAAAAAGACCTACATGTGCTTGATTTATTCTGGTTTGGATGTTTATCTGTGACGTTCATTAGATCATATGGTTCTTGAACTGGGATGCGAGATTAAAACTGGATATAGGTTTGATTTGCTGAGGGGATTTTAATGGAAGAGGCCTTCCATTAAATATAAATCTAATAATTACAAATTTTTCATTGTTTAAATAGGAAGCAGGATAGTTTCAATAATTGTAAAATAGGAGGTGTTTTTCAGCATCATTTATTATTATTATTTTTTATGTTTTGTGCAATGTTTTATTACTCAACCGAAGGTGCAACCTGGCAAATTTTCTGGGTCACAGGTTGATCGGTTTAACTGGTTTGACTAGCCGGAGTGTCAAAAAGTTTAAAATTCAACAAATACACTCCTATAACTTACAATAAGTTGTTACATGTTTAAAATTTAGCAAACATACTCCAAATAAAAATCGGCGTGTCAACCGGTTGGCAGTGGTGACACACCAAATGGAATTCCAATCATCACTGGAGCCATTCTCTAGAAAATCTACTCAATATCTAGCCGAAATCAGTTTGATTTTGGTCAGATCTCACCATCATCGGCATTGACAAACTTCCCATCACCACAAAATCAATGTTTCAAAACCTGGCCCAACCCGGCTGGTTTACTGGTTCAAGCAGGAACCGGCCTTCAAGTTGGGCCAAGTCACCATAAAAACCGGAGATATGCAGTTACTTGGAATGACCTGTGACTGGACCGGAGTTACTGTAGTAACCCGTCGGTCCACTCGGTTTTGTGTCAAAACTGGGTTAAAGCATTTCCTACCTGATAAATGGGGCAGTTTATTAAAATGTCATCTCAAGTTTAAATTTAATTAAATGGCTATGAAGTTTTAAAGTGTTAACTAAATAGCCTTATTATTGATTAAGGGTAATTAAACTTGATTAGTGCTTAATTAGGATTAATGAAGTATATGTAATCTTTTAAAAATTTTACTATATTCCTAGAAACCCGAAATTCTTGCAAACAAACCCAAACACCTTCTTCTTCCTCCCGCCATTAACGCATCTCTACCTTGGTTGCTGTTTCTTTTTAGCTTCATCTACATCTTCTTCTTCCTCTGCATCTTTTTCTTCGTCTACATCTTCTTCTTCCTCCTTCGTCTACATCTTCTTCTTCCTCATTCCTCTATATCTTCTTATTCCTCCGCCATTAACACTTTCTTCTTCCTCCACAATTAACATCTTCTCCGCCAAAGATCCCCCTCCTCCTCCTCCTGAAATTTCGTCTAAGTATGTGTATCTCCTCTTTACATTTTGTATTTAGATTTACAAAGATTTAATAATGGATGGGGTTTGGGTTATGATTTTGATTTAGTTGTTTAGGTTGTTGGGTTGTGTTTGATGTAATACAAGTTGAAAGGAGTGAAATTTGTTGAATATTTTCTTGCATTGTGAGTAGCTAGGGGTGATAGCACCGATTGTAGGTGGAGATGGCTGAAAATGTGTTTTGGATCTGATGTATCGCTTAAGCAATCTGGTATAAGTCTGGTATATGGTACCAGATCGCTTAAGTGATCTGGTATATGACAGAAGATCGCTTAAGCGATCTGGTATAAGTCTGTTATATGGCAGCAGATCGCTTAAGCGATCAGATATATGGCAACAGATCGCTTAAGTGATCAGATATATGGCAACAGATCGCTTAAGCGATCAGACTTATTTGTACTAGATCGCTTTAGATCGCTTAAGCGATGCAGTAAGCGATATACTTCGGTGAGAAATTATATTCTATAATGTTTATTTAATATTTAGTCCTTTTTTTATTAATTACTTATTATTATTAATTATTTTTTTCATTTCAATAGAATGTGAAAAGAACACTTTGGTCTTTGTCAATCAGCACAACACCGTACATAAAACTGAAAAATCTATTGTTACTCTATTATTTTTGTTAGTTCTTGGCAAGAAAGTAATATAAAAAAAATATAATATTGATATAAAATTGAACTCTGCAACCATATGCTCTGCACTCTGTAGACCAAGGCTAAATAGACGGGATCGCTTAAGCGATTAAGGGTAATTTACTTCAATATTTATTTTCTATGTTTATGGACATATGTTTAATATAGACATAAAAGAACTAATTTAATTAAAATATAATAACGGTCATGGTCCACTGAACGAATCGTACTCCTGATACGTTTAATATAGACATAAACATTCTATACCATATACGTTTAATATAGCCGTAAAAGAACTAATTTAATTAAAATATAATAACGGTCATGATCCACTGAACGAATCGTACACCTGATATGTTTAATATAGACGTAAACATGCTACACCATATATGTTTAATATAGCCGTAAAAGAACTAATTTAATTAAAATATAATAACGGTCATGGTCCACTGAACGAATCGTACACCTGATATGTTTAATATAGATGCAAATATTCTATACCATATATGTTTAATATAACCATAAAAGAACTAATTTAATTAAAATATAATGATGGTCATGGTCCACTGAATGAATCGTATACCTTATATGTCTAAGATAGCGATAATCGCTTAACCAATCTAGTGAAATACAATAAAAATAATCCAAATACACTGGATCGCTTAAGAGATTTCATTTCTTGCTTAAGCGATCATGTGTATTTAGACTTAGTCGCTTAAGAGATCTGGTTGTATTTATGTTATCGCTTAAGTGATTTTATGCTTTTACACTTGGTCGCTTAAGCTATCATAGATCACTTAAGCGATTACAAACAAGACATAATCAATAAGTGCCCAGACGCACGATCGCTTAAGCGATTTATTCTATCGCTTAAGCGATCCTTTGCTTTTAACCTTGGTCGTTTAAGCGATTACAAATCGCTTAAGCGATTATGTCCGAGGCAGAATAAACTTCTGCCTAGATGCACAATCGCTTTTACTATTGGTTGCTTAAGCGATCATGAACAAGACAATAAATAAGTGTCCAGACGCAGGATCGCTTAAGTATCCCTTAAGCGATTCTTCACTTTTACTGTACGATCACTTAAGCGATCATGAACAAGACTAAATAAGTGCCTAGACGCATGATCGCTTAAGCGATCCTTTGCTTTTAACGTTGGTCGCTAATCGCTTAAAGCGATCATGTCTGAGGTAGAATCTTCTGCTCAGATGCACGATCGCTTAAGCGATCTAAAATCGCTTATACCAGATCGCTTAAGCGATCTTCTGTCATATACCAAATCGTTTAAGCGATCCTTTGCTTTTACTCTTGGTATGTCCGACTCTTGGAATTTGCATCGACATCCTCCTCTTCAGTTTCAATTTCAACTCTTGCCCTCCCTTGTTCCACCAATAGAATGTCTTCCATCAACGCTGTCTCCTCTCCTGGTGGAGCAACTTCAGTCATCGAAAGTTACTCCACCACAACTTCTTTTTCTCCATTTTTGGTAGACCCAATGATACCTACAATTTGGAGAGTAGATAGATTTTTTTCTGTGTCTTTAAGGATCTCAACTATTATAACTTAATCGAGAATGACAAAAATACAAAAAGCAAAGAAATTGAGAAATTGCAAAAAATTGAAAGAAAAAACGAGAGCCAGAAAGGTGTTTGAATCCTATTGTGAGTAAGAGAAGATGAGAAAAATGTGCTTTGCCTTTCAAATTTTAAATCAACTTCTCGTCATTATACTCTAACCCACAAATGTTTAAATCTTTTCACCCTACTCTTTTTTGCTGCTCTAATTACAGTTAAGTGTGCCACGTTATATTTTTTAACCGAAACAAAAATAAAAAAGATTTTCTTGGCCATTTTGTTAAATGAAAACTGGATAGCCGAACGGCTAAATTTTCTCCCTATAAATAGCAAAACCTTTTCCATTTTTTCAATTTTGCAGTCAATATCTACAATCAAAACTTTGGCCACCTTGTGTGCCAAAATCGTCCGCCGCCAGCCGCACAACAATCGCCGTCCGTCGAGATTTGTGGTTCATTTCATCTTGATTCACTTCATCTTAGTTCTCACCATGTGTTCATTGTGTTGTCGATTTCGAAATCTTGTATTTTATTGTTGTTGAAGCTTTGTTGATTATTAGAAGTGAGAACTTGAATACACCATATTTTGAAAACTTGCTTGAATATAGCTGTTGTGGGTATGAGGAGGATTGATGCGTGTTCCCCATTGGATTTTGATTATAATTATGATTGAGATTTTCGATGATAATGATGAATTGGAATCGTGGATTGGTGATGTTTGTTTGATGATTGAAATGTGGATAGAGGAGAGGAGACTTTATAATCGGGTGTGAGACTAGGAGAGATGTGTTTGCAATGAAGATATGGATGGTTGTGATTTTTTGGGAGAAAGAGGATGGGATAAGGATAAGGTACAGGGATAGGGATAAGATTTTGAGATTCTCTTTTTCACGTTCTTCTATATTTGTATTAATATTATTTATTATTAATTAGATAATTTGAATATTATTGTATTTTATTTCTATTTATTTTAATTAAAATTCTATTTTAGTCAATTTATTAAGGTTACTTTAATATCATTTTTATTATTCAAGTTCCAGAAGTTTGACCTCTCCCTCTAATTTTTTTTTTTATCAAATTTATTTATTTATTTGTCTTTAATATATCTATTGCCTTGTATATTAACAATTTATTTCAAAGTTTAAATTAATTTTTTTTTTCTAAAATTATATTTAAGCCAATTAATTTTTAGAATTCAAATTAATTTTATTATGTCACACTGATGTCACCGGTGTGACTTGCCTATTAAACTGGTTGGATCGGTTAACCTGGGACACGAGCCCTTGACCGGGTCAAGACCTGGGTTGGGTTTTAAAACATTGCACAAAAATACTCCTCTTAGCTTCTTGACCAAAAACCATCTTACCCCACCCTCATTCGTCTCGCTAATCGTTAGCAAAAGTTGATTGTTGTAGTTGCGGGGTTTTTTCAATTTCTGGTCGATTTACTCATCGAAAATCACCTTTGTCGCCACCAATGCACTTATCGACCCTTCTTCTTCAAAAACCCTAACATCCTGACCTTCAATTGTTCATTGATCATCGTCCCATTTTTTAAGGTTTTCTGTGAATAAGAAAATTGCTATCCTAGCTCGGTGAAGGCCTCGGGTTCCGGTTAAACAGGTTCAACTGGCCAGATTGGATCCGGTTTTAAAACAGTGGTTTTGTGTGCTGCTGTACCAGTAATTTTGACAATTAACAAATTTAAAATGAACTTATATGCTATGTTGACAATAAATTATAAATTATCAATCCGGGTTCGAAATTTGTAATTTTGACACATCAACTTTCATTTGGGAAGAGAAATGTGAAGTCATATACTGTCCCATTTCTTAATTAAGTTTTAAGGGAAATTAGAATCTTTCTAGGCTTTCATGTCAATAAAATTGCACATCGTATGGCTAATCCATATTCTTTTAGCCATGCCGTAGTGGCAGTAGCATCTGTTTAAAACCTTGCTGGAAGAAAACTGATTGGCGAAACATTTTGTTTCTTATTAAAACCGAAGTAAATGTACACTAAAGTACTTGAAAAAAAAAAAAAAAAAAAAAGTGCCTTATTCGGACAAGTTTTCCTTTTTAAAAATTTTAGGGATTAAACAATTTGACTATCTCATTAGATGTAACATTTTCTCTGTTACGTAGAATATCACTTGAAACAAATTAATGTTAAATCAGGAGAACAGCCATCTTCGATTAGGTGATCATATTCGAATTGGGCCTAATCCGAGGAGTGCTAACTGGATCTGGATATTTTTGGGCCTGCAAACCTGATCAGGTATTGGGCCGACAAAGTTATATATAAATGTGTTAGGGATATTTATGGAAGCTTTCAGTCTTTCACGCTCATAAAATAAAACCTAATTGTTGGTTCAGTTTATGCAAAACCTGATCAGAAACAGAGCATGGAATGGCCTTAGTTTTTGAATATTTAAAGGAAAAAAAGAAAAAAGAANTCAAAACTTTGGCCACCTTGTGTGCCAAAATCGTCCGCCGCCAGCCGCACAACAATCGCCGTCCGTCGAGATTTGTGGTTCATTTCATCTTGATTCACTTCATCTTAGTTCTCACCATGTGTTCATTGTGTTGTCGATTTCGAAATCTTGTATTTTATTGTTGTTGAAGCTTTGTTGATTATTAGAAGTGAGAACTTGAATACACCATATTTTGAAAACTTGCTTGAATATAGCTGTTGTGGGTATGAGGAGGATTGATGCGTGTTCCCCATTGGATTTTGATTATAATTATGATTGAGATTTTCGATGATAATGATGAATTGGAATCGTGGATTGGTGATGTTTGTTTGATGATTGAAATGTGGATAGAGGAGAGGAGACTTTATAATCGGGTGTGAGACTAGGAGAGATGTGTTTGCAATGAAGATATGGATGGTTGTGATTTTTTGGGAGAAAGAGGATGGGATAAGGATAAGGTACAGGGATAGGGATAAGATTTTGAGATTCTCTTTTTCACGTTCTTCTATATTTGTATTAATATTATTTATTATTAATTAGATAATTTGAATATTATTGTATTTTATTTCTATTTATTTTAATTAAAATTCTATTTTAGTCAATTTATTAAGGTTACTTTAATATCATTTTTATTATTCAAGTTCCAGAAGTTTGACCTCTCCCTCTAATTTTTTTTTTTATCAAATTTATTTATTTATTTGTCTTTAATATATCTATTGCCTTGTATATTAACAATTTATTTCAAAGTTTAAATTAATTTTTTTTTTCTAAAATTATATTTAAGCCAATTAATTTTTAGAATTCAAATTAATTTTATTATGTCACACTGATGTCACCGGTGTGACTTGCCTATTAAACTGGTTGGATCGGTTAACCTGGGACACGAGCCCTTGACCGGGTCAAGACCTGGGTTGGGTTTTAAAACATTGCACAAAAATACTCCTCTTAGCTTCTTGACCAAAAACCATCTTACCCCACCCTCATTCGTCTCGCTAATCGTTAGCAAAAGTTGATTGTTGTCGTTGCGGGGTTTTTTCAATTTCTGGTCGATTTACTCATCGAAAATCACCTTTGTCGCCACCAATGCACTTATCGACCCTTCTTCTTCAAAAACCCTAACATCCTGACCTTCAATTGTTCATTGATCATCGTCCCATTTTTTAAGGTTTTCTGTGAATAAGAAAATTGCTATCCTAGCTCGGTGAAGGCCTCGGGTTCCGGTTAAACAGGTTCAACTGGCCAGATTGGATCCGGTTTTAAAACAGTGGTTTTGTGTGCTGCTGTACCAGTAATTTTGACAATTAACAAATTTAAAATGAACTTATATGCTATGTTGACAATAAATTATAAATTATCAATCCGGGTTCGAAATTTGTAATTTTGACACATCAACTTTCATTTGGGAAGAGAAATGTGAAGTCATATACTGTCCCATTTCTTAATTAAGTTTTAAGGGAAATTAGAATCTTTCTAGGCTTTCATGTCAATAAAATTGCACATCGTATGGCTAATCCATATTCTTTTAGCCATGCCGTAGTGGCAGTAGCATCTGTTTAAAACCTTGCTGGAAGAAAACTGATTGGCGAAACATTTTGTTTCTTATTAAAACCGAAGTAAATGTACACTAAAGTACTTGAAAAAAAAAAAAAAAAAAAAAGTGCCTTATTCGGACAAGTTTTCCTTTTTAAAAATTTTAGGGATTAAACAATTTGACTATCTCATTAGATGTAACATTTTCTCTGTTACGTAGAATATCACTTGAAACAAATTAATGTTAAATCAGGAGAACAGCCATCTTCGATTAGGTGATCATATTCGAATTGGGCCTAATCCGAGGAGTGCTAACTGGATCTGGATATTTTTGGGCCTGCAAACCTGATCAGGTATTGGGCCGACAAAGTTATATATAAATGTGTTAGGGATATTTATGGAAGCTTTCAGTCTTTCACGCTCATAAAATAAAACCTAATTGTTGGTTCAGTTTATGCAAAACCTGATCAGAAACAGAGCATGGAATGGCCTTAGTTTTTGAATATTTAAAGGAAAAAAAGAAAAAAAGAAACACACACACACACACACACATTGAGACAATGATGAACTCCATTGAATTTTTTTCCGTGATCAAACAACCAAAAATTCAGTTATTTTAACTACATCAAGTGATTTTTTTTTTTTTTTAATTTTTATTTTAAATTGGTCAAGACTCTCTAGTTTAATGTATCACTTGTTGCTTGTATTAATTCTTTACCTTTGTTCTTAGAAACGAGTAACTCTTTGATGACAATAACTATAGGTAGAAATAGGAGAAAGAAATAAGATAGAGAGTAAAGAGCAGGTCTTAGTTTTGTTAGGGTTACATGTGGGCAAAGTGGTGAAGAGAATCGTGCAGAAAGGTTGCTTTACTGAATATATATCCATAAATTGTGGTATGATGCATCATGGGCTATGAATATGATAGAAAGAAAGAAGGGTTGGTATAATGTCACACGCCTTTCTAATTCCATTTCTAAGATATTTCTTGCATTTCCATGACAAACTCTGTCTCTGTTTAGTGGGGGAATCTTATCTTTGTTCTCATAATTAAATGTAGAGCCCGTGAGTCTTATCAACTACCAGGAAATTACCACCTTTCAAAAAACACAAGACTTTCTTCTGTTTTCTCTTAACTTACCTTTCCATCTGCACTAGTACCCAGTATAATAATAATTGTCTTAATAAACCCATGCTTTAATTTCCTTCGTTGTAGGGTGTTTATTTTTGTACAGTACGTCTCGCAGAAGTTCCATTATTTTACACTTTGATCCAATCCAAAGGACAATTAATTTCACAGAATAGGTTAGGGTTAGGGCCCCGGTACTTATGTCTGCATCACTCACATGCACAAGTAGCAGATGAATCACATGTATTTTTGTTTTCTTATTAAATCTATCTTTCTTCATACACTATTCAATGCATCCATATGCATATATTTACTCCATACTTTATGTGCAATTGCAAAAGCAAGTATATGTATAATAACACATCCATGCATGTCGTCTCTTTTGATCATAAATATATAATCCATTAAAGCAAGAGAGCAATCTGATGTTATGAGAGTGATGCCTTATTGCTTAACTAACCTTGCATACAAGAGACTAACCTCTGAAATGAAACCCAATTTTCAAGTCAACCAATATATATTGTCATGGAAGCTGTCAACCAAGTTAAGATTAATCATTCTATGGCTTCATATTTATATTTTAATTCAAATTATTTGCAATTATAAAAGCGAATGAGAGAGATACATAAGAAATTATATGTATTAATTTGTAACCATTCATAGAAAATTACACGTTGACACTATGATTTCTTAACTTCCTGGCCGAAGCATTTGTTTTTTATACAATATCTGTTCAATATAAATAATATATATTTTTTAATGACGGAAACTTGAGTGTAAGCATAATTATTCTTGATCCAAGAATCAATAAACACATTCCAATAAGTTCTGGGTTATTAATTTGGGTATCTCCATGGCTCAATAGTTTCTTAGACTCTAATAGATAGAACTAATGCAAAATAAAGAGTCCAGATTCACTTTTCATGGTTTAGTCATCAAATACGAATATAAAATTTTCATATGGGTAGATATTAATTTATAATCGATTAGTTGTTCTTTGATTAAATTGGTTTTAAACTTTGTGAATGTTAACTTTATTTAGACATTTTTTTTTAAGAAACTCAATTCCCTCATCTATTAATGTACTCCCATATCTACACTACCTAACACACCAAAAACATAAGAAATCGTGAACCTATATCCATTCCTTAATTCCATTACAGATATAAAAGAATGATTGCTCTCAATCATTTAAGCACGAAAACTTAGCAACCCACAATACGAACAATTTAAAAGGCCATGTAAATTTTAGGATTCATTATTATTTTTTCTTTTTTTTTTGATAATTTTTTTCATATCGAAGAATTAATTATAAATGGAAACGACAAATGGACTAATATTTCTATACACATTCGTGGCATCTAAGTGTAACGAACATTTTGTTTTTTAAAATATATTTACGAAGCATGGAGAAAAAACACAAGAAAAAGGAATATTCAAAGGGATGACAGGGTAGGAAATTGATTAAAATTAAAAAGGACAGGCTAGGTTTTGTCTTTTACAGTGTCTTCATCGATGTGGAGGTGCCTGCAAGCAGAGGTGGGTGCCACATCTCCTTCGTAGAAGAAGGTGTTTCAATGGTGGTGGGCTCAAGTCCATATCACGTCTCACTCAGCTTGGTGGCCACGGAGAATCCCTTTAAACCACAAAACGCCTCTCATTTAAGATAAACATGACCCACGCCAAAGTTAACAACAATTTTCTCATATATATATAGGACCTAGTTGGTACAGTTGATTCAAGTAGAACTTATGAAAAAATTATTGGTTGTTTGGTGAGGAAAATATAAATGAGCTTTTTAGTTTTGATTTATCAAAAAGAACTATAATATACATGAATAAAAGTTTTAAATATGGACTTGTGTAATTATACATGATTAGGTCCTTTAATAATTGCCAAAAAGAAATATGTATATGATAAAACTGATGCCATGCAATTGTGGGAAACCGGAAGATATTAGTTAAAGCTTCAGTTTTCATTGTTGATTGTGTGAACAAAATATTTGGTTGACAAAAGTGGACTAGTCTTTGTCAATTTGCATAGTTACCTGCTTTATTAGGTATCAAATAAGATGTGACACGAAACTCGCCAAAATACTTGTGAAAGGCATGTGTGTCACCCCTGAAAATGATTGGAAATGAAATATATAAATCAATATACAATAGTGGTTACACTTTACATGTATAATTTAATATACTCTCTCATTCTAAAATACTATAATCAACCAAATTTTAAACATCTTTTCTGTATTTTATTACTATAACATCATGCATATTCGACAACATGGAGAATTATGTTAACCTCATCGTACGAGCATTTGAAATCTTACCTGCTATATATATTAGGTCTTGTCACTTGTGTAGAGCTTGAAACCAACCCAATTTAATTCAAATCATGATCATCAATAATATATTAATCTTAACCAATAATGCAACCCAACTCTCCTTGTATTTTGAGGTTCATAGAATATATGGCTAACCCTGCTTTTAAGTTTTACCAACAGTTCCCATCAATGTGGTGCAGTTTTCAATCAATTAAAGAGTCAGAAATGGATAAACCGTATGAATATTCAAAGCTCTTTATATATTGTCATTACAAAGAACTTAACGACAATTTATCTAACTAATAGCATATAAAAATTCATTAGGTCGGAAATAAATAGATAAGTGAAGATAAAAATTAATTTCACAAATAAAAACATACAATGTCACAGCAATAATTTTATACATTAATTTGTTTGTATAATATTGCTTCAGATTATTTTTATGAAATTTTAAGTGTCAACCAGTACTTCAAATGTAGATTATATTAAATGTGCTTCGATTTTTGTATTATTAATTTTTGGAGCATCATAGAACCAAATCCTTGAGAATACTACTGTTTACCAGAGATGAGAAATTGCTTAGGATTGTGAATTAGTAGAGTTATAATGTTTGTCAAGTCAAAAAGAGATTACACGGCAACTGATTTGTTGGCCAATCACATAATGTAAATCAATTAAGGTCATTCTCTTGTAAATCAGTCTCTAAGATATCAAACCTCTTGATTCTCACTGAAATTGACATCTTACCTTAGAAATAATGCTTATAGATATCATATAAACCAACCTCCTTGTTTTTTCATTAAGCATCAAAATTTTCTCATGTATTATCAATATCAATCGTAGATAATTTTCAGACAACAACTAAAATTTATGTTTGTTTGTGCGGACAATTACTTGAGATAACTTATGTGACGTGGAGTTATATGTTTTCTTATGATACTAAAACAAGGTTAATTCGCTTTTTGTTAGGGATGCGGGTGGATTATAACCAATATTTTTTATATATCTAAGTTAGATAATGAATCAAAATTAGGTGTAAATCAAAAGATGTGTGAAAAATGAGTCTTATCTTCACCACCTCTCTTGATGACATTAATTTGTTATGGGTAAAATTAAGCTACACATTTGGCTGAAGAAAATGTGACCATGTGTCCAAGGTAAAAGCCTCATTGTCAGAATAATTATTGTCCATAAATAAGAGTTTAATCAACAAAGGGAAAAGTGGAGCCGAAATTAGTAAGATGAGAAGGCAGAAATCTCATTGCCCAAGAACTCATTGCCTGTAGTTGGTTTTTCTCATCGTTGAAAAGGGGAAAATAAATATACAATAGTTGTTAAGTTTGATTTTGCATCAACTGTCACCAATAAGCCAACGACACGACTTTACCTCTAGGATTATCACCTTAGAGACAACTTACCCTCCACCTCTACAAGTAGTGTCTCAATATTTTAGAAGGAAATTTAACTGATATCCCTTCCCAAGTTTCGAATTGAGAATATAACCTTGAAAAGGTTTTTGGTTTTTTTTTTTGGATTTAAAAATCTGACGTGGCACACGTAAGTGTAATTAAAACAATGGGTTAGAGTGAAAAGATTTAAAAGTTTGTGGGTTAAAATTAATAAAAAGAAGTTGATTTAAAATTTGAATGGCAAAACACATTCCTCTCAGTTTCTCTTTCTCAAAACACGATTCAAACACCTTCCTCTCTCTCGTTTTTTCTTCCAATTTTTTGCCATTTCTCAATTTCTTTGCTCTTTTGCATTTTTGTCATTCCTTGCCATTCCCGGTTAAGTTACAATGGCTGAGATCCTCAAAGAAACCGAAAAAAACCCATCCACTCCCCAAATTGTAGGCACCATTGGGTCTACCAAAAATGAAGAAGAAGAGGTTGCAGTGGAGCAACTTCTGATGACTGAAGTTGCTCCATCGACAGAGGACACCCTACCGGCAAAGGAGACAACACCGGTAGAAGAAGGGACGGCAGGATTCAAAATTGAAAATGAAGAGGAGGACGTCGACGCAAATTCCGGCGAGGAGGTGGAAGAAGAGAAAGAACAGGTAATAATCTAGGGTGTGTTTGGGGCATTATTTATACCCTATCCTACCCAAAATACATATTTGTTTCCCTATTTTGAAAATTCAATTCTGTTTTATTTGACTATTTTAAACCCCCAAAGTTTGTTAATTTAACTAAAGACCCTCAACAATAAAAGTTTATAAATTGACAAAAACACCCCCTCCCATCCACATATTCCTTGCACTCAGCCACTGGTTGCCGACATTTAATGGGTGGGTGGGAGTGTTTTTGTTCATTTTAAAACTTTTATTGTAGGGGTGTTTAACTAAATTAACAAATATAAGAGATTAAAAAAAATCTTATCAAACACATTTTCAAATTCAAATGTTACCTCGTAATAAAACTCAACTTAACTTTTTCAAAAATACTACTCAAAATAATAAAACAAACACACCTCTATATATTTTATGAAATTATTGGTTGTTGGTACCAATCTGGGGGATATTTGGTTGGTGTTTGTTGTTAGGGTCACTGTTGTATTTTGTCTAGCAGTTGGAGGGCATCGGATGAGTAGGTGTTTTGGGCTTCTAGAGGACCAAGAAAGCCAAGGGAGGCCTTATGGAGGTTGTTTGTGGCAAGTTGGATGGCTTTTTTTTGGCAAAGGGAGCATAATAGGGGGTGTTGGGGGCTTATCTGTATATTGCAAGTCTGTCCATGCGTAGCTAGGCCTGCAATATGTAGGCAAGCCCGAGCCCCCCTATTTCGCTCTCTTCTACGAAGTCCAAAGCATCCATTTATGTGTGTTTTTTAATAGTTGCTAGTAAAAATAATTTTAACACAAACTTTATGGTGAATGATCTTTATAATTTTGGTCCCCAATGGCTCAAAATACATCCATTTGGAGTTTAAGTTTCTTCCTGAAAAATATATGCAAAAATACATGTTTATTCAATTTTTTTTTTGGATACTATTAATGTATGAGATCATATGATATGTTAGTGAATATAAAATCAGTATACTTCACAATAATCTTTTTCTTCAGTTATCAATGTTTTATGTTTTATTGTTTATTCATTTTATTTTTTTTATTATATTTTTTTTTTTTTTTGTGCAGGCTTCAGAAGCTGTACAAATGGTGTTGAATATGACCAGTAATCAAAGAATTGATGCTGAATTATTAGAGAGAATTATGCTACAGCTGGTGGTGGATTTGGAGGTTTCAGCAACTAACAAGGATCAGCTTTTGGTGGGGGTGTTGGAGGAAAGGAAAAGGGGGCAAAAAGGGAAAAGACCATTTAGGTGTTGCCTTTTATTTTTTATCTCTTTTTTTCGTTATCTTGTAAATTCTGGAATCTTAATGAAATCGCCTTTTTCTCTTGTTACTGTGTTACTGGATTGCTGTTGTTCTTGCTTGTGACTGGTTTATGTGCATTTTGGGTCAGTCGTTGGGTTATTTGTGCTCTTGGTTGTACGTTGAGTAAGGTTTGGCATGGAAAGGTATGGAATTATTGTTGAGTAAGGGCATGGAATTGCTGTTGAGCAAGGTTTGAAGCATGGAAGGTTTGGCAGAAGGTATGGAATTGATGTTGAGTAAGGTTTGAAGCAATAAAGGGAGAAGAAAGGAAGGCATCTGCAGTAGGGAATTGGTATAACCTCCCTCTCTATGTATTTGTGTGAATTACGTACTGAATTGCTACAGTAAGGTTTAAAGCATGAAAGGAATTGTTATCTATTGCACTGTAACACCCACATCGAGGTACGTAGCTTTACGTATTCCCTAATACCCTTAGTTGAATTTTGTTAAAGTTATCTTGAACAAGTGTGAAGAAAATGCCTTAAAATTTCATTAGGGGTAAAATGGTCTTTTCACACATAATTAGTTGAAAAAGTGGAGAGTGAAAAGAGATAGAATTTCATGGAGAAGTTAATAAAAATGAGGGTATTATTGTAATTGACTAAGGGACATAGATGAAATTTCATAGAAAGTGCAAGGGCAAAATGGGAAAGTAGAAGTAATAAATGAGATATTTTGAGTTCATTCTTGAAAACCCTATCATTCTCTACTCCCTCACACGCCACTTTCATCTCCAAATTCTCTCATTTTCTTCATCAAATTTCCAAGGCAATTTAGAGGATTTTTGGTTGGATTTTGGTAGATATTCAATCCTAAGCATCCAAAGGTAAGAGTTCTTGCAATATGATGTGAGATTAATTTTTAAAGTGTTGAATTCTTATAGTTATATGCTTAGGGTTTAAGAAGAAGAGGAGATCTACCCAAAGAGAGAGTTTCTAGTGTGGAACTACCCAAGATCAAGGTAAGTAAATCCAACCCTAAGTTTGATTTGAGTAAGTTTGTAGAGATTTGTACATGTATGTATGTGCTTATGTTTTTGAGAAGTTTTGATGAGATTGATACTTGATGATAATTAAAATTCAGCCATGAGAATGTAGACTTTGCCTATATGGTGATTGATGGAAGTTTGGTTGAATTTAGAAAGAGTTTGAGTAGACTTTATGGAGTGTAGTTTCCTGGCCAGGTTTAGTGTTGATTTAATGGAGTTTTGCTCCAAATATTGGTGGCTTGAGAAAGAAGTAGAAGTGTAGCCAAATAGAGTTTGAGTATGCATGCAATTTGTTTGATGAAAATCCTAAGAGAAAACATGTTACCATGGTTGCCCTGTCACAGCCGTGACCTTCTGAGTGATTTTTGGGCATCTTACCGATTGAACTGGGTTGAGACCTAAACATAAAAGTTGTAGCCCTGTCTCTAAGCTTTAAAACGAGACCAAGATCGTAGCAATCCGATGTGTATAACTCGAGATATGCCTTCTTGAATATGACCTGTGCAGAATGACTACCTCAAAATATTTTTTAGTCTAATAATCTATGATTGATTTCAAGTATGGGAATGTTGTTGGTAGAAAATACTAGTTCTCTAATGATATTTTTATATGCCATAATGCATTCTCACATTTTCATATTTGCATTTAGAAAGAATAGCAAAGAATGAGCATAGTTCCATGCACATACACATGGATGAGAATAGTAAAGAATAAAGAAAAAGAAAGAAAAGAATTAATTGTAAAAAGATAAGAGAAGAGAAGGTTGTTGCGATGGGGAACCCGTGAGTGACAGAGAAGAATAGTCCCACATACACGCCGCCTTCAGTGAGCGGCCTCAGAATCAGAAAGAAGTAAGTGTACAGTTCGTTAGACGTGTATGTGGATGAGAACTGTACCAACAGAATTTACCTACATGCACGCCACCTTTAGTGAGCGGCCTCAGAATCAAAAAGAAGAGTTGTACAGTCCGATAGAAGTGTAGGTAGATGAGGACTGTACCCACTCACATGGCCAGGGTTCCGAATCCATGCCTCAACCGAGTCCGATCGGCAAAGAAAGAAAGAAAAGAAAGAAAGCATAAGAAGAAAGAAATAATAGAAAGAACAGAACAGAAAGAAAGAAAGAATAGAACGTAAAAAGAAAGAACATAATAGAAAGAAAGAAGAGAAACAAAAAACAAAAAAGAAATTGCATTCTTTATGCATTTATGCACATGCATCATGGCATTCATATTATTCAGAATTAGTTTCTCCAATTGTGCTTACATGTTAGTAAGTGAGAAACAAGAATAGAGAAAGAACAGAGAGAAAGAACAGAAAAAGAATAGAGAAAGAACAGAGAGAAAGAATAGAAAAGAACAGAGAAGAAGAGAGAAGTGTGATGTAAGGAAAGAATTCAGAATATGAGCAACGGAGATAGAAGGGTAGCATAGCAGGTTTACTTACTGAGCAATTAGTGCTCACCCTATTGTTTTCAATGTTTTTCCAGGTAGTAGATGAGATGCGGTCGCTTGGAATGTCAAGATGCGGAAGGGTCGGGCAACACTGTCGAGCTTCTTGAGAAATTTATTTACACTATGTATAGTTTTGTATATATAAAGAAAAATTGGGCCCATTATTTTATACTCATCTACATGTATATTTTCGTAATATTTATATTTAGTGAGTTTTACTGCTTATTTTACGAGTATACCAGCTAGAGAGAGAGTCATTACATGCACTATATTATGATTAATCAAACCCTTTCATTTTTTTTTTCTTTTGTTTACAGGAGTATCTTATTGTTGCAAGAGGATATGGTCTTCATCCCATATCTCTTGCAATTGTTATAACCTCTCTCTCTATGTATTTGTGTGAGTGTGCTGTCTTGAAAATGTTAATGGTGATTTATTTTTGTAACCTTTTGATTTTATTTTGTGTCTCATATTTAAAATAGTTTCTTGCTAAAAGCTGTTACATTCATTGTTGGTCTACAATTATCTCAATCATGTATCATGGGGTGCTAATCCTTTTAGGGTCTAGATTTTATCTTTTAGAATTAACAAGTAACAAAATTGGAGCAGAAAAATGGAGACTCCATGAGCTTGGTTTGCCAAAGTACTGTTTTGAAGAACAATATTGACCATGCTAGTAAAAGAGGTTTTATGTCTGCTTTTAGTTGAATATATAACTCTTCTCTTAGTTGAAGCCATATACAAATGGATAGCACTAATGTTAATTAGAAGTTTTAAGAAATGTATGCTCATAGGCCTGTGTATCTTTATTGTGGAAGACTTGTCATGTGTTCTTCTACTTAATGCCCTTGAGTTAGCTGTTTTCTAAGATTTGGATTTAACATTATTTTCATCTTGTGATTTTTCATGGGGCATCATTTTTTTTGAGACACCCTCTTGTTGCAAGTGTTGTATTTGGAGCTATCAAGTCCAGCTAGCTTTAGGAGGTTATAAATGCATGCCAGGTTGAGCTCACAACCGAAATTATCGTAGAAATCAATGGAATCCATTCAAGGTTTCCTAATTCGTGTCCCTGATTTATTTCCTTGTATAGACTTCGGTACTTATATTGATGAAAAGGACAAGGCAACTCCCTTGGAAGAAGCATAAATAGAACACAATTTCCTTGTATAGATTTCTGTACTTTTAGGCTGCTGTTTTATCAGTTGCCGGGCCAATTTTAATGAATCAAAACACAAGTTTAATGGTTTTGATGAGTACTTTATGAGATTATCTTTATGAGACTGTTTGTGATTGAGGATCTTTTTGTTTGAGGTTTTGAACAAATGATATTAGGTGGTGATGAGTACTAGAATGCTTAAACGATCTTGTTTTTTATATGGATTATTTGACACAAATTAGCCTTGGTCGCTTAAGCGATGTGGGCTATCGCTTAAGTGATTAAGGGTTATCTGTACTGGATCGCTTAAGCAAGAGTTGCATCGCTTAAGCAAACTTCTTTTTTATATGGATTATTTGACACAAATTAGCCTTGGTCACTTAAGCGATGTAGGATATCGCTTAAACGATCAAGGCTTATCTATGCTAAATCACTTAAGCAAGAGCTAACACCGCTTAAGCAATCGTGTACTTGAGGATTATTTAGACATAAATTAGCATTGGTTGCTTAAGTGATGTGGGCTATTGCTTAAGCGATCAAGATTTATATATGCTGGATCGCTTAAGCAAGAGCTGCATTGCTTAAGCGATCGTGTACTTGAGGATTATTTAGACACAAATTAGCCTTGGTCGCTTAAGCGATGTGGGCTATCGCTTAAGCGATCATGGCTTATATATACTAGATCACTTAAGTGAGAGCTGCATCGCTTAAGTGATCTTGTTTTTTATATAGATTATTTGACAACCCCATATTAAGTAACGTTAATGTTAACTTAGGACGTTCACAACATCACAAGAATAAGGAGAAAAGAAGCAAATTTGCCTTGATCGCTAAAGCGACATTGGTTATTAACACATATTAAAGTCATTTATGGAGGATTATTTGACAACCTAATTCCATCAGCACATATTAAGGCCACTTAAGAAGATTATTACTATTAATTTAAACCTCGGACATTCACAACATCAAAACATAACAGCTACGATATATGACTAATAACCCTATGATACATAGAGAAATGGCATAGCACACTAGTGTGAGACGTTAGTAGAAATGTACCTCATTTCAGAAATATGGATGGTTATGATTGAATAGATAGCTAACGCACATTACGGAATATAATTTCTCACTCAAACGTTCACAATATCAAAAGATTGAGGAGAAAAAAGGCAAATTGGCCTTGGTCGCTTAACCGATAAGCGACGTAGGCTATCGCTTAAGCGATCACGACTTATCTATACTGGATTGCTTAAGCGAGAGCTGACATCGCTTAAGCGATTGTGTTTTTGACAAGTATTATTCTAAGTACAAAAGAAAATTAGCCTTGATTGCTTAAGTGATGTCAGCTCTCTCTTAAGTGATCCTATACAGATAAGTCGTTATCACTTAAGTGACAGTCTACTTCACTTAAGCGACCAAGGCCAATTTTCTTTGTACTTTATTCTTTCTCTAATTCAAGATCGTTTAAGCGATGTCAGCTCTCTCTTAAGTGATCCTATACTGATAAGTTGTGATCGTTTAAGTGATAACTGACATCGCTTAAGCGACCAAGGCCAATTTTCTTTGTACTTTATTCTTTCTCTAATTCAAGATCGTTTAAGCGATGTCAGCTCTCTCTTAAGTGATCCTATACTGATAAGTTGTGATCGTTTAAGTGATAACTGACATCGCTTAAGCGACCAAGGCCAATTTTCTTTGTACTTGACAATTCCTTCTCAAATTCAAGGTCGCTTAAGCTATCCTGTACAGATAAGTTGTGATTGCTTAAGCGATAGCCGACGTCGCGTAAGCGACCAAGGCTAATTTTATTTGTAATTGATATTTCCTTCTCAAATTCAAGGTCGCATAAGCGATATCAGCTCTCGCTTAAGTGATCCTATACATATAAGCCGTGATCGCTTAAGTGATCCTATACAGATAAGCCGTGATCGCTTCAGCGATAGCCGATGTCGCTTAAGTGACCAAGGCCAATATTATTTGTACTTGACATTTCCTTCTCAAATTCAAGAAAATTAGCTTAAGCAATCCTGTATTGATAACATCTCAATATTGAATTAATTTAGTAGCACAATAAGAGTAACAATTAAGTAACTAGAAGCATCCTTACTATCATCTATTCAAAACTCCAAACAAAAAGATATCCAATTGTCAACAGAAAAAATTGAAAACAACAAAGCATTCATAACAAGTCCATGAGACAAAAAAAAGTAATCTCATAAAGTACTCATCAAACCATTAAAATTGTTTTATGATTCACTAATAAGTCTTCAACGGTTGGCCTTGGCAACTCTCTCGATTTCATCCTTCTTCTGATGCATAGCTGGAAATACAAAGACATAAAATCAGTTTAATGCTTCACAAAAGATTGACATACAGCCAAGAGAAACTAGTAAAAAAGTAAAAGGAACACCATCTAGCACTCACCAAAACATTCTACACCTAAAACAACTTGTCCCATGTCTAATAATAGCCAAGTGACTATAATGAAAATATATATATATATGTAACAACTGCTGAAAATAATATAATGCATGCACGATTTCAATACAAAATTGGGCCCAAAGTTTTTTTTCATTATAATTCATATGTCTTTTATACACAAAGAGTACTGTTACAAAAGATTCATTTTTAAAAGACAAACAGGGGAAACAGTGTAGCTATTGCTCCTCGCTTGCCGACGCCCTCCGACTGCATCAACACCTAGATCCTGCATCCACAAAGGAAAAATAACGGGGTGAGCACAAAATAATGCTCAGTAAGTAAAACCCTCTATCTGTCTGTCCCGTATGTATAACGCTAATTCTTTCCTTATACTATTTCTATTTCTATTTCTGTTTCCACTAAACATCATGGCCTCATTTACCGGAGGTACGGCCGGATGGCGTTCACACAGCACCATCTCACTCTCCATGACTATCGGGTGGAATTCATACAGTACCAACCCGTTCTTAGTGACTACCGAATGGGGATCACAAAGCACCTACTCGGTTTTCTTAACTATCGGGTGGAGACCACCTAGCACCTACCGCTTCTCATGACTTTGGGTAACGATCACCAAGCATTAACCCGTCTCTAGTCACTGTCGGGTGATGATCACAAAGCATCAACCCACTTCTACTAAATGTCGGATGATGATCACAAAGCATCAACCTACTTATCTAATAACTAACGGGTGGTGGTCACAAAGCATCCATCCGTTTCTTTTACTTATCGGGTGACGATCACAAAGCATCAACCCCATCTCTAATGGCTATTCGGGTGATGATCACAAAGCATCAACCCGATTCCCCCAACTGTCGGGTGATGATCAAAAGCATCAACCAACTATACATACTCTCTAATTCACTCTATTCTAACATTTTCAATTCTCTACCCTTAGAGTAGTTGTACCCACCAAGCTCTCTACTCATGGGGTGATTGCATACAAAATTCTCCACACTTTCTTAGGTCACTTTTCAATGCACAATTAGTGCTATGGATGGTTCATCACTAACTAATGCACTTATGAAATGCCAACATGCAATGTTGCAAGAATTAAGGTTCACTACTCATACTCAACTCTACTAGGCATTCATCAAACAACTCAAGTGCATCATAAACTCTACATAGCAATTATTCTAAGTCTTCTCTAACCATCCAAAATGGGGAAAACCCCTTTCACATAACCATGAAACCTGTCAAAGAAAGCACTTCCAAAAAGGGATCCATGACCCCTTCAATTCCATCTCAAACTACCTTTCCAACCCAACAACTCATTTCTCATATTTGCAAGGAATAAAACATCACAAGGCATAGAAATCTCTATTTAAGCCTTCATACATGGCATATCACATGTATATCACATACATACATCATTCTATCAAAACCCTAATCAAGAAAATTCTTAAATCTCAACTTGGGTTGGGTTACTTACCTTGTTATGGAGAGACCTTCACCAACTCTTCCTTTCACTTGGTTTGCTTGACTTTTTCTCTACTCTTAACCAAAAGAACAAAAACCCTTAACTTCAATATGCTAAAACTCACAAAGTTACACAACACAGTAAGAATCCTTACCTTAGGAAGCCTTAGGTTGATTTTCTACCCCAAATCACTTCAAAAACCCCTTGGAACTCCTTGATCAAAAGAAAGAGAAGTTGAGAGGAACAGAATGGAGAGCTGCGTTTTTGAGAGAAAGAATGAGGGGTTTGCTAACTCTTAATTCCTTTAATGAAATTTATACCAAAGCATTCCCATTTTGCCCTTACTCTCTTTTGGGAATTCCATCTATATCTTTGATTCATTACAAACTCACCCCCATATCAACATATTCTCCATGAAAAATCCTTACAATTAACTCCCCACTTTTCCCTAATTAGGGGTAGAATGGTCAATAGCTCTTAGGGAAGAAAATATCTAAAACTTAACAAACATTTTAATCGGCCTGTCGCCGCGGCGAAGAAATTCTGTCGCCGCAGCGAAACTGTCCAGCAGCTTCCCGTGGCTTCAACACCTCTTCGCCGCGGCGAAGATTCTTCTTCGCCCCGGCGAAGACTGAAACACTAAACTTCTTCTATTTTAACCAATTTCAGGGCAGCATTCAACACAACACCCAATCAAACAATATTACAAAAACCAACTCAAATAAGAGTGAAAGAGGAAACAATAACTATGTACCTCATGTGGGGCGTTACATATATATATTATTAATCGATATATTAGGGTTGACAAATTTTAAAAAGCATCTGCAAAGTCACTTAAGCGATATGGTGTATCGCTTAAGCGATGGTATATTGCTTACTGGATGCTTAAGCAATCCGATATCGCTTAAGCGATTTGCTGCCATATACCAGACTTATACCAGATCACTTAAGCAATCCATCAGCTCCATAACACATTTTCAATCATCTCTACCTATAATCGGTGTACCACCCCACCCACCACAATGAATAAAATCATTAACAAATCTCACTCCTTCAACTTATATACATCAAACACAACCCAGAACCAACCACTAAATCAAAATCATAACTCAAACCCAATCATCATTAAATCTTTGTAAATAGAAATATAAAATGCAAGGGGTATAATATACTATTGGACGAAATGTTAGGAGGAGGAGAAGGCGACTCTTTGGCGGAGAAGATATAATGGCGAGGAAGAAGAAGATGTTAATGGCGGTGGGAGGGGAGCAATTTCTTTGATTGGGTTTGGGTTAAAATGCAATAATTTTAGGTTTTTGGGGACAAAGATAATTTTTGAAAGTACTCAATGCTTATTAATCCTAATTAAGCCATGATTAGTGTTTAATTGTGATAATTTGTCTTAATAAAAAATAAGGTCATTTAGTAAAGACTCAAAACTACATGCCTCTTAATTAAATTCAAGGCCAATATGGCCTTTTAATCGTGCCCCATATTTTAGCCATGTGAGTTTCAATTTACTATTCACTTGATTTTTATCTCTGTTTATTTAATTATTGAGAACTTCTCTATAGACTTTCTGCTACACTGGATTTTGACTTATGTTATGGATAAAATTACTTTTCACATGTTTTCGAAGAAGATATGGTCATGTGCCTAAGGTGAAGGACTCATGGTCAAAACTCAAAATACCAAAATGCTATGAAAAATAAATAACTTTAATGATAAGCAATAAATGAATAACAAGTAAACAACAAGAAATAAATGAGTGGAGAGAAAAGAAATGCTTAGAGATTTTATAGTGGTACGGAGCTTTGATCATAGGCCTTCTACATCCATTTCTTCAAGGAAACCTCCTTGAAGTTCCACTAGAATCGGATTTCGCCAATACAATAGTTTTCCTAGGATTTTGCCTCTACAATAGTTTGACATGATTTCGCCAAATAATATGAGATAAAAGTTTTTGTGAATGATTGCCTCTAAGCTAGGCTAATACACAATGAGTTCTAAGTTTCTCTTTAAAGGTATTAGTTTTAGTACAAATGAGAGATTAATTTTTTTATCAAGAATGAGCTCTAGGGTTTGCAAGATTGAATGTTGGATAATGCATTGTTCTCTCCCTTGCTTTCTTGCAAATAAGTCACTCCATTTAAGACTTCACTAACCCTTAGAAAATTACAGTTGTTGTTGCTTTTTAATGTACTTCCACAAAGTTGCAGAACCCAAAGGACTGGGTGTTCCAACATCGGGAACAGGCGTTCCAACATCGAGAACAAGCGTTCCAACATCAAGAATGGGTGTTCCTAACACCAACAATCACTTTTATTTGAACCCTAGGGTATTGAATGATCGTTCCCTTACATAGATGGTTGTTCCCTTATCGCAAACAGGCATTCCATTCTAAATCTCTTAATGTCTAGAAATTCCAGACGGTTGAATGGCTTCTTGGAATGGTATCGTTCCTTCTTAAAACAGCTTGAAGAATTTTGAGAACAGGCATCGTCAAGTTGTTCTTGCTAAACTTGAAGTTTCAATAACCTTGACTTGAGCTTGAAAAATTTTAAGTACAAAATCTTGACTTGATATTGGAACAAGCATTGCTCTCATGGAATGGGCATTCCTTTTCAAGTTACAAAGAGTGTCAATATTCCAGAGCTATGAACGAGGTTTTGGAACAACGTCGTTCATGTGGAATGACCTAGAGGAACAATCTTTCCTTCTTTAGATCGCAAAAGATGTCCAACTGGGGGATGTGTTAGCCTTTTTGGATAAGTCTTAAGATCTTTGGAATGATTTGCTGGAATGGTCATTTAGTTTAGTCGTTCCTTTTTAACTTAAGTTTTAGTATAGTGGATGCTTGCTTCATTTTGGGCATAACCATGAACAGGGTCATGAAGCGGGGCCGTTCCAAATTGGAACGACTTGACTGAGGATTATTTTCCAGAAATATTGAATGGAATAGGCGTTCCATCTGTGTGAATGGTTGTTCCATCTAGAAATTCTGTATTTTTATTTTGGTTATGACTTATGACATACTTGGCAAATTGTTAGTTTTTTAAGCAATCTTTTTTATTAGTTTTCGCGCATCAAAACACATGAGACCTCAACAATTTCCCTCTTTTTGATTGGTGACAAAACTAAGCAAAATTGAGTTCCATGAAAAAAAATGCAAGACTCTCCTCTTTTCAACAAGCATATCCTTTCAACAAATTTTCAACCAAAATGAACTACAAATTAGAGCAAAAGTTCCCCTCACAAAAACAGGCTTTTCAAAAAGTACAATAAGCACAAACACACTAACACACTTCTATAATTCCATCCACAACTCAATCATCCACAATTCATCATAATGCAAATTCAATATAAACTCAATCAATTCTTCTCCCCCTTTTTTTCATGAATCAAAAAGATAAATTCATCAAATTCAAACACATCAGAATCATTCACATAAGGAAGTATGATGAAAAGAAATCCATATAGAACATAATAATAGGAGTTCATAACCTAAGAAACATGAAAAGATAAACAAAATACGCAACAAGAAATAAAACGTTTCCTCATGTGCAACAACAAAAGTAAGAGTCAAAGGCATAAAATGAAATGAATCCTAAGACTCTAAGACTGAGGAGAATGTGGTGGCTGGTTTTGCATGGAGTATTGAATATGACGAAAATCATGGACTACCTCAACCATTTTTGCGAGACTTCATTTGCTCAAAAATCTCACCAACTTGACTGGTAGACCTAGAGCTTAAGTTAGCCTCTGTCCTTGTCCTTTTTCTACCAATTGGTGTTTCGTCATACAAGGATTCTTTCTATTCCTCCTTCCTCTCTTCACCTTAAGTGGGAATCACCTTCCATTCTCCATTCCTCCTTAGTTTCACCATACCCATCTTTTGAAGCATGTATCCATCCATAAGATTATTGTCATTGAACTGAACTTTTCTTGGTTCATCTTGTTTTGTGATGACTAGGTTGAGTTTGGAGCAGATAAAAGTGATAAACACTCTGAAGGATATCTACTCAGAATCCTTCCTTATTTCTCCAAGCTTTCGAATTAACCAAGAGGTTGTGTCTACCTCTACTTTCTTTACAGTAGCTTTTAGCAACAAGAAGTCCTCAGTAGTCATGTGAGCATTGGTTTTCTTTGTAGCAATTAAAGAGTACATAACAAACCTATGAAAGATCCTTATTGCTGGATCTCTCAACTTCGTTGACTTTGATTTATATGGGTCATATCTTCCTTTTCCTGACACATGGGTCCAAACTTGCTTAGAACTCCAATTTTTTAGAGGATTAAGTACTCCTTCATATCCACATTCTAACCATTGAGCCAACTACTCAAAACTCACTAATTGTTCAATATTCTTTAACCTAAATTTCATGTTGTATGGAGAGTAAATCTCAATACACTTTTCTAACACCTCCGGGCTATTATAAAACTCATACACCAGATGCTCATACCCATCCGATCTCATTTATATTAAGGCTCCCTAGTGGAGATTTTCTACCCATTCAAGGATTTAATCTAGAAAACCCAAATGATGCAAAATAAACCAATTGAAAGTGCGTCCAGGAAACATACCTCTATCTTCCATTTTCTTAAATTCTCTCTATTGTTAAGCATATCTAAAAACAACTCCATTCGCCCCAATGAGAGCTCCTGACCGAGGTAGGGGCTCTTCTTGCTACTCTTTTTACTCTAGGGCATGCTTGGTTGTTGATTTGGAATTATTTGGAACAAGTTTAGTGATTTGAGTGAAAATGATTGAGAGGTGTTCTACCGATTTCGCAAAAATGGAATAGGATAATTTATATCTTGCACGTGGAACGACCATTCACGGTAGTAGGAACGGGCATTCCTAAGGCTATCAACCATAAAAATTATGGCAGTTAACAGGAACATGCATTCCTAAGAGTTTAAAGATAGGGTTTTGGTGGACAACTATGAAACGACTTTCCAAGGATTGAACAACCATTCATAATGGAACGGCCACGGGGAACAGCCGTTCCAATTGAAACACTTGGGCAAGAAATAGGAAAAATTTCATGCATTTTTTACCCTTTTGCACATTGACTAAAATATCATCACATCATATTATCTTAGACATTTTAATCACTTAGAGAAATTTTCATGTGTGAAAATGTATCAACGTAATAACAACCACAAGATTACATTAACTTGATTTTTTTCAATCAAAACACAAACAATTTCATCACACATACATGCATTACCAAACAAGTTCAGTCTTTTTACAAACTAAGTTGCAAAAATCTTACATAGGAACACAATGAGTTCTTCATCTCCATAAGAATTGTCACTTAGTGATTTTTAAGTCCATCCTCTAATGTCCCATGTTGGGCCCCTTTGGGGTGCAGTTATAGATATTTCTATACAAGTTGTTGCAAAAGCAGATTTAGAGCATTCAACTCTTCATCTCAACCTTTTTACCCTTGCATTTAGATGGACCAAATCACTAATGGGGTTATGTAAGAGATATCACACTTGGTTTATGCATAGACGATCATGCAATCAAGTTTAGGCATATTATCACAACCAATTTGAACAAAATCTCAACATTCCATAGAATCAAATCATTTCATTCATATTGACATGGCGAAATTCATTTAAAAAACAATGAATCATACCTGACCAGCATCAATCATTCTTAGCTCTCTTCGAATTGTGTAAAATCTGTCCTTATCAAAAGGCTTGGTAAAAATGTCAGCAAGTTGGTGATTAGTATCAACAAATTCAAGTGTAAGGTCTCCTTTGCTAACATGATCATGTAGGAAGTGATGCCTAATGTGTAATGTCTATATGTTTTCTCCTAGAATGATGTGCATGATTTTTGGACAAATTGATAGCACTTATGTTATCACAATGAATTGGTATGTTATGCATTTTAAAACCAAAATCTCCAAGTTTTTGTTTCATTCATAGAAGTTGTGCACAACAACTCGCTGCTGACACATATTCAACTTCCGTGGTAGAAGTACAAATGAATTTGTTTATTTGAAAACCACGACACTAGCAGACTTCCTAAGAATTGACATGTTCCACTAGTGCTTTTTCTATCAATCCTACAACCTCCAAAATCAACATCCGAATATCCTATAAGACTAAAAGAAAATTCTTTAAGATACCATAAACCAATATTTGGAGTTTCTTTCAAGTACCTAAACAGCATTCAAGTAAAATAATGCGCCTATCATTCGGTCTAAAAATATTGATAATCCTAGGATTATACTATTTTCTATACGATTTTTGTAGGATTTTCGGATACTTCTTATGAGTTTTGTGCCTGAATTGTTACTTAATTTTGCATATTTTATGTTTCAGGCCAAAACGTGCAATTGGAGCAAAACAGAGCAAAAATGAGTTTTTGGATCCGGGATCGAGTGCAATTCAGAAAATCAGGGAAATTTTGATGCTGATTGGAAGCACCCTTGGAGTTTGTTCCTATTGGAGACCAAGAACATCGAAGATTCAAGTGAAGAAGCAAGCGGAGGGCAATTTCATAAATTCAGAAAAGAAGATCAGAAGTTCGCTACAGCAAGGTTTTCTCTTCGCTGCGGCAAGCTAGCCTCTAGAATCACGGGTCAATTAAACTCAAGTCGATGTCGTGGTGAAAACTGCAAGTTTAAGTTTTTTTTTTTTTTTTTTTTAAATGTTGCATTTTTCTTTTATAGTATTGGGTCCCAGGGTTTTTGGCTACTATTTAAGAAAAAGTTATCTCATTTTGAGGAGGAGGTTGACATTTTAGGAAATAGGGAAAGTAGAAGAAGATTGGAAGAATTTTGGTATTCAAATTAGAGAAGTTTCTTTTCCCTTTCTTCTTTATGATGTTGAACTCTGATTTTGTTATGTATTTGCTGTATAGTTTTGCTAAATTGAAGTTTAATTTTCAGTTTTAATTATTCTAGTTTAATTTTTGTTTGCTTGTGATCTCACGCTCTTTTTCTTTCCTTGTTAGTTTATGTGAAAAGAAAGAAATCTTCTTGTGCTTCCTATTGATCCAGAGATTGAAAGAACCGCAAGAAAACTCATCAGAGAGATAAGAGAAAGAAAGGCAAGAATCATTGAGATGGCTGAAAATAGAACCTTGAGGGAGTTTTCACTTCCACAAGTTAATGGGTGTAGTTCGAGCATAACGAGACTGCCTGTTGAGGTGAATAACTTTGAGATAATGTCGGCTATATTCTAGATGATTCAACAATCAATACAGTTTGGGGGTGATCCAAAAGAAGATCCTAATATTAACATAGCTAGCTTCTTGGAAATCTATGATACACTCAAGCATATTGGGTGACAGATGATGCTATTAGGTTGCAACTGTTTCCATTCTCATTAAGAGATAAGGCAAAAGGATGGCTAATGTCATTACCCGCTAGAACCATAACGACATGGAATGATCAGAAGTTCCTTTACAAGTATTACCCACCAGCTCTTTCGACAAAGATGAGAAACGACATTACCTCATTTGTATAAGGCAACCATGAATTATTATATGCAGCATGGGAGAGATTCAAGGAAATGTTGAGGAAGTGTCCACACCATTTTTTGCCTGTTTGGATGCAAGTCCAAACGTTCTATTCAGGTTTGCTACCAAATGTTCAAACAATGGTAGATGCAGCAGCTAGGGGAGCTTTACAGAACATGACATCGGTGGAAGCTTAATAGCTACTTGAAGTTTTAGCGAGTAACAACTACAAAAGATCAGATGAGAGAATAGTGCTGAAGGGTTATTCATGAAGTTGATGCTTACACTACACAACCATTTCAGCCCAACTTGCCGCGCTTAAGAAACAAATAGGAGGTATGCATGTTAATTCCATTCAAACACCTCAAGTAACATGTGATTTTTGTGCAAGTAACCATGCAAGCATTTGATAGAGTAGATGCCTTAGAGCTAATCAATTATTGTAGAATTGACTCTTTGTAATAATGTTCATTAATCAATAAAAGGCATTTTATTCTATATCGCATAAATCATTATTATTGCAATATGTTTTGATATATGTCCTTAGAATGGTAGAACCGTGACGAGGGTATCAAGTGTTTCAAATCTTGATAGTGAGAACCCTATAGCACAATGTTGGCCATTCTAAGAACGTCCGTAGCCCAGTATTATTTTGAAGTAATGGCATAGATAATACGGTAAGGCTATCATATTGTTAAATGACCCTGTGAAAGGCAGTGACTGTCGCACTTGTCAAGGTTGTTTGGTGACAACCTGGTGCAACACATGGGTGCTTGCTGTGTGGATATACGCGACAAGTTCACTGGACTGACCCACCAGAGATTCCATATGATGGTAACCCTAGTGTCTATGGACAAATCCTCTAACGAATGGTGGTGCATGTGATCCTTAGACTTGAGATCACCGGAGCGCCTTGTGCACCGATTGGTGCAGTTTGACCCTAGCCTAACGCAGTTCATTAAGGCTGTCAATACGGTGGTATTGGCTACATCAATGATTGTATCAAACTATGGTGGATTGACAGAGGATTCATCACTCTCGGGTATGGAGAAGTTATCTCACAACGCAATTCAGTATATGGCAATGACACTAACTGTGGCCACAGTGGATTGATTTGTTGCTCTATCCGATTTATAATAAAGGTCATTGGTCCAGAAACTGAATACATATATCGAAGTAACCGGAGTTGACACTATTTCTATGCCATCGTCTCATCAGAATAACGTATGATGAAAGGATCAAATTGTACGATAACCATATCGTTGACAGGTAACTACTTTGCTGAATCCGAATCTATCGGTGGCCATGATGCCTTGCTAAGGGCCAATCTTGGTCTGTGTATTAGTGAGACGATTAATTGGTGTTAATCGCGATACTATACACTGCCGTATGATGAGGAGCCTGGGTCACACATAGAAGATAATTAGAGCCAGGAAGAAAGAGGCGTTTTCGTCTTTTTGGGTGAAAGGGTATTTTGGTAATTTCACAGTGCAATTAAATTTGCTGGAGTCGTAGCATTTATTTAATTTGTTAGAAAATTAAATAAGTGAAATTACGTTTAAATGTGTGTTCGCACATTTTATCAAATCATCTTATTGTTAAATGTTAATTAAATATTAATTGATTTTCATTGAGATAATGATGAATAGTTAAAATATCTATTGGGAGTGTTTGGCACATGGGTGTTTTGGTTGAGCCCAAGCCCATTCCATATGGGAATAGGGCAACTAATTTTGCCTATAAAAGAAAAAGTGTTTGTGTGATTTAACAATGATTTAATTTGCCTTTGAGAGAAAAAAGAAAACACACACAACACAAAGAAACACACTCTCCCACGCCATTTTGGTTTGTGCCAAAATCAAAGTTTTCTATTGATTTCTTAAGACCAATGAGGATCTAGCAATCCTCCCTTGGTTCTTTGCGATTGTCTTCGTGTGGACTTCTACGGTTCGATCGTTACTTGGATCGATAGCAAACACTTTCAGAGACAATATTGGTGGAGCCTCCAACGTGGGTAATATCTAAACTTTAGATTTATTTTTCTGCAGATTCTTTTTGTAAAACATAACTGTAATTTCTGTGCCCTGATTTTGGGTTTTAAGGAACGATCCATGGTTGAAAAATTTTTGTTATCCGCTGCGCAACCGGATCAATTCCTAATGTGGTATCAGACTTAGTGTACAATTTACAGTTTTTATAATGGTTGATTACATGTGTTTGTTGATAACATGTTGCCTTGATGAATCTGCCATGAAACCTTGTTTTGTTAAATCTGCAAAATCCGTAAATCTACTGTTGATTGAAGATTCAAATTAATAATGGTTTATAATGTGTTGATGTTATATTGTTGAGTATGTGCGTTTGATTTTATTTGGATTCGTGCTTTACACAAAAACTGCAAAAAAATGCGAACTGTATGATTGGGGATTTCCAGGTTTCGCCGCAGCGAAGTACATACTGGAAATCTTGCCGCGGTGAGATAAAACCTTCACCGCGGCGAAGGCTGTAGCTTTCCCAATTTTTAGTTTTTCACGAAGGGACTGAACTACAGTTTTTAAGAACCTGTAAAGCCAATAATCATTCTACACATTTAAGAGGGTAATTAATAATACCCCACCCAATTCAAAAATTGATTGTTTTTGAAATATATGCTATGTACTTGTTTGTATATTGCATGGTGCCCGGTACATGAGCTTTAGACCTAAGGTGAATGTTTTAAATTATTTTGGGTATGTTGGTTGTAATATTTTAAATAGGCCTGTGTGTCCTGCCTTCTCTCATCTCTCGATGTACATCTTTTCTCATATACTCCTCTCGAATGTAATCGAGGTTTCTATTTGTTGATGTAAAATTAGTTTTAAGTATTTTATTGTAAATTTAGAATGATGCTTATGTAATGTACTTGAAGACGATCAAAGAGAGATATCATACTTGAAAACTCAATTTTTTATTACAGGACCCCTAGGTGACCCACCAATTCCTCTAGGCTCAGAAATCGTTTTTAGATAGGCCATGTACCGGCTGTTTAATATATTTGTTTAGAATGCATGCTAAGGTTGAATGTTGAATAACATGTAAAACAATGTCATTCTAACAAGATAATAATCGGATGAGACATTACAACCCTCAATTAAAGTATATTATCACATAACTTCCATCACCATGGTTTTAATCAAACCACTGTTCATCGAAACTTTGATCGCCAAAGCGAAGGGTACACTTCTACAAGTGGGAGGTTAAAATCCTTGGAGTTTTCCTTAATGTGATGGGTCGACTTAAAATGAGGGTTTTGCTTGTTTGCCAAGCAAAGGTTGATAAACACGTCATAGGCATAGTAGAGCAGTACACATATTATGTGTACAGGGTGACATGTAGTGTCCACTCTACTGATACTGAGAATCACACTTGAGGACAATGGTTGGAACCATTGGATTGTGTGATGGCTTGTTGGCTTTTTCACATTTGAGGTTGATAATGGGACTATCAACTGGTGGATTAAGTTTGTTGGCCTACTCATCAACTCATTTGGCTTGTTCGCGAAAGCGAAGGTTTGAAATGGGCAGGGTGGGATTTCGGTCCACTAGGAAAGCAACGGGCTTCCCGAGTTAATAATGAGGGCTATTGATTTGAGTAAAATAGTGGGAGCATTGTTTAATAAAAGAGCAATTTAAATAATAATGACTTTATAATAACTTTATCTTTTCTGCAATTGTAGATTCACCAAATGAGCATTATGAACCTGCGACCGATAATCGAGAAAGAACCAGGTTATGGATCCAATTTCTCAGACTGGTATCATAATCTTGGATTATAATCAAGTCAAAAGAAATTGATATCCTTAAAAAGCCATACATGGCTGAGCCTGATCCTGATGCCACTTAGGAAGTTAAGGATACTTATCAAAAGTTCCTGATGATGCTGATAGCGTTCAATGCTGTGATGTTAACATCGATGACACCTATGCTGCAAAAGCAGCCTGAGAATATGGATGCTTCTTCCATTATTCTACACCTCAAGGAGCTATTTGAAACAAATGCTCGACATAAGAGTTACAAGGTGTCAAAAGCACTGTTTGGGAGTCGTCTGACTAAGGGAGCCCAAGTTGTCCTCATGTGCTCAAGATGATCGAGCACATAGAGAGGCTTGAGACTTTGGGTGTGGCTTGGATGCAGAATTACAAATGGATTAATTCTGCAATCCTTGCCTGACTCTTATGCCCGTTCATAATGAATTTCAATTGAACATGATGGAGAAAACCCTGTCAGAACTTCTGAACGTGCTGAGGACTGCAGAGCAGGACTTGAAAAAGTCCAACCCTGTTTTACTGGTTGCTGCCAGTAAAGCAAAGGGCAACGGCAAGGGTAAGACCAAGGCCAAACCCAAGCCCAAGCCCAAGCCCAAAGGACAGTTTGCTCTTGGGCCTGAGTGGCATAGGGAAAGGCAAGGTATTCTGCTTCTTTTGTGGCAAGCCTGGCCACTGGAGGAAACACTGCAAGGCTTTTCTCGCAAGCAAGAAAAAGTAAGAGGCTATGACTTCAGTATTTTTATGATTGAGATTAATTTCTCTCCCTCAACATCTTGGGTCATTGACACAAGATGTGGTACTCACATTTGTACTGATGTGCAGGGACTAAGGCAGAGTAGAGTGCTCGCCAAGGGAAGTAGACCTACGAGTTGAAATTGAGCACATGTGGCTGCATTGGCTATAGGGACTTACTATTTATCTTTGCCTACGGGCTTGTTATTGGAACTACATAACTATTATCACGTACCTTCTATTTCTAAAAATATTATTTCAGTATCCATTTTGGATAATATAGGTATCATTTTGAGATCTAATGGATTGTTGTCCTTTAGTTTGAATGGTATTCTATTTGGAATTGCAAGGTTATATAATGGATTATATGTTCTTGATTTAAACAATAAAGATATTCTCAATATTGAAACCAAGAAAGCTAACATAGCGATCAAACCAGACATTCTCTGGCACTATAGATTGTGTCATGTTAATAAGACTCGCATTGCAAAATTCAAAGGGATGGAGTTTTGGCCCCTTTTGACTTTCAGTCATTTGAGTATGCAAGTCATGCCTGTTAGCAAGATGACCAAGTCTCCTTTCATAAGACAAGGTGAAAGGGCCTGAGCTGACTTCAGGCATCATCCTAGTGATGTATGTGTCCACTAACAGTTGAAGCCAGAGGTGGATATCATACTCATCACATTTACTGATGATTTCAGTAGACATGGCTATGTCTACCTTATGAGACATAAATCTGAAGCCTTTGATAAATTCAAGAATTCAGGAATGAAGTACAGAATATGCTGGGCAAAAGTTTTAAAGCTCTTCGGTTGGATCGAGGAGGTGAATACTTAAGCTCAGGGTTTTCAGAATACTTGAGGAAATGTGGAATAATACACAACTCCACCCCCCTTATACACCCCAACACAATGGATGTCAGAAAGAGGAACAAGACCTTACTTGACATGGTTAGGTCCATGATGAGTTTTAGTGATTTACCTGCATCGTTTCTAGGGTTATGCCCTAGAGACTGCGACTCATGTTTTGAACCGTGTGCCATCAAAGTCTGTGATAAGACTCCATATGAGCTACAGAGTGGGCGAAAGCCCAACTTGTCTTATCTAAGGATTTGGGGTTGTGAAGCTTATGTTAAAAATTGACTTTGAACAAGCTGGGCCTAAATCCTGTAAATGTATATTTATGGGGATCCAAAGGAGACCAAAGATATTATTCTACCACCCAGAAGAGCACAAAATTTTTGTTGCTCGATCTGGTGTCTTCCTACAAAATGATATTTCTAAGAAGTACTAGTGGAGAAAAGTAGAACTCGATAGGTTCTTGAACCACAAGATATACTAGACGAAGGACGGATATGTGCCACAAGAAGTGGTTGAGCATCATGAGGAGGTTACTCCACAACTAGTGGATCAAAGTGAACCACCTCGTAGCACAAGAGCTACGTAGATCTGGAGAGTACGCCATAATCCCGAGAGATTGGTTATCTCGTGACTCACTTGGTGACATACTAGTCTACCAAGACGATGAACCCAGAAACCTACGAAGACGCTATATGCGATCCAGATTCCGTTAAATGGCTTGAAGCCATGAAATCGAGATGGACTCCATGTACAAGAACTAAGTGTGGTCTCTGTGGAACCACCGAAGGGGTAAAACCCATAGGGTGTAATTGGGTCTTTAAGAAAACTGACATGGATGGTAACGTGCATACTTATAAAGCACGATTGGTTCCAAGTTTTCAAACTAATTCTGGCATTGACTATGAAGAAACCTTTTCGCCGGTTGCCATGATTAAATCCATCCAATTATGCTTGCAATGCTGCATATCATGACTATGAGATTTCGCAAATGGATGTCAAAACTGCTTTCCTGAACAGAAACCTTGAGGAAGATGTGTATATGACACACACCGACGGTTTTGTTCTTAATAGTCAAGCTAATAAGGTATGCAAGTTGCAGAGATCCATTTTGGACTCAAGCAAGCTTCAAGGAGCTGGAACATTCGTTTTGATGAAACCGTAAAAGATTCGGTTTTATCAAGAACGAAGATGAACCCTATGTTTACAAGAAGTAAGTGGGAGCGCAGTAGCATTCCTATGTTGTATGTCGATGACATGCTTCTGATCGGGAATGATATACTGAACTTGTATTCGTAAAGACTTGGTTATCCAAGTACTTCTCCATGAAGGACTTAGGAGCATGTCTACATCCGTTATAAAGATCTATCATGATAGATCCCATAGGTTGCTTGCCTAAGTCAGAGTGCGTATATTGACAGGTACTGAAAAGATTCAGTATGGAAGAATCCAAGAAGGGATTTCTTCCGATGTCACATGGTGTTTATCTCTCTAAGGAATTGTGTCCTAAACACAAGATGAGAGAGATAGGATGAGAGGATCCCATATGCATCAGCAATTGGATCCATCATGTATGCCATGCTATGCACTCGGATTGATATCTCATGTGCTTTGAGCACTTGTAGTAGATATCAATCGGATCCAGTTGAGCGTCATTAGATGGCTGTCAAGAATATTCTTAAGTACCGAAGGACTAAAGATAGTTTCTTGTTTATGGAGGGGAAGATGAGCTCACTGTAAGAGGATACAGTGATGCTAGTTTCCAAACGGACAAAGATGATTATCGATCGCAATCAGGGTTTGTATTTGTCTCAATGGCTGTGTAGTGACTGGAAGAGCTCTAAGCAAAGCACTGTAGTGGCTCTACAATGGGGCTGAGTATATTGCATTATCAGATGCCGCTAAGGAGGCATTCTGGATTAAGAAGTTCATTACTGAACTTGGTATGGTTCCTACAATTGTTTCCAATAGACATCTATTGTGACAAAAATGGACAATTGCTCAAGCCAGGAACCACGGTCTCATCAGAAGTCCAGACCATACTCAGACGATTCCATCTCATCAGAGAGATAGTTGAGAGGAAAGACTTGCAGATTAGTAAAGCATACTGACGCCAATCTCGCAGATCCACTGCACGCCTTTGTCACAGTAGAAGCATGAAAGGCCACTTGAGATCATTTGGTATTAATACATGAATGATTGCTCTATTGCAAGTGAGAAGATTGTTAGAGTAGATACCCTAGAGCCAATCAATTATTGTAGAATTGACTCTTGTAATAATGTTCATTAATCAATAAAAGGCATTTTATTCTATATCGCATAAATCATTATATTGCAATATGTTTTGTATATGCCTTAAATGGTAGAACCGTGACGAGGGTATCAAGTGTTTCAAATCTTGATAGTGAGAACCCTATGAGCACAAATGTTTGGCCATTCTAGAAACGTCCGTAGCCCCAGTATTATTTGAAGTAAAGGCATAGATACGTGTAAGGCATCATAGTGTTAAATGACCCTGTTGAAGGCAGTGACTGATCGCACTTGTCAAGGTTGTTTGGTGACAACCTGGTGCAACACATGGGTCTTACTGTAGTGGATATACTGCAGCAAGTTCACCTGGACTGACCCACCAGAGGATTCCATATGGATGGTAACCCTAGTGTCTATGGAACAAATCCTCTAACGAATGGTGGTGTATGTGATCCTTAGACTTGAGATCACTGGACGCCTTGTGCACCGATGTGTCAGTTGACATTAGCCTAACGCAGTTCTATTAAGAGCTGTCAATACGGTGTGATTGGCTACATCAGGGTGTATCAAGACTATGGTGGATTGACAGAGGATTTATCACTCCCGGGTACGGGAGAAGTTATCTCACAGCGCAATTCCGTATATGGCAATGACACTAAAACTGTGGCCACAGTGGGATTGAGTTGTTCTCTATCCGATTTATAATAAAGGTCATTGGTCTAGAAATTGAATGCATAATATCGAGAGTAACCGGAGGTTACACTATTTCTATGCCTTCGTCTCGTCGAGATAACGTATGATGAAAGGATCAATTATACGGTAACCATATCGTTACAGGTAGCTACTTTGTTGAATCCGAATCTATCGGGTGGCCATGTATGCCTTGCTAGGGCCAATCTTGGTCTGTGTATTAGTGAGACGATTATTGGTGTTAATCGCGATACTATACACTATCGTTATGATAAGGAGCCTATGGTCACACACATAGGATATTTTAAGCCAAGAAGAAAGAAGGACGTTTTTATCTTTTTGGGCGAAAGGGTTTGGTAATTTCACAGTGCAATTAAATTTGCTGGGGTCGTACATTTATTTAATTTGTTAGAAAATTAATATGTGAAATTACGTTTAAATGTGTGTTCGCACTATTTCATCAATCATCATTATTGTAAATGTTAATTAAATATTATTTGATTTTAATTGAGATAATGATGAAATAAGTTAAAATATCTAATTGGGAGTGTTTGGCAACATGGGGTGTTTGGGTTGGAGCCCAGCCCATTCCATATGGGAATAGGGCAACTAAGTTTGCCTATAAAAGAAAAAGTGTTTGTGTGTATTTAACAATGATTTTAATTTGCCTTTTGAGAGAAAAAAGAAAACACCACAACACAAAAACACTCTCCCACGCCATTTTGGTTTGTGCCAAAATCAAATTTTTCTTCTTGATTTCTTAAGACCAATGAGGATCTAGCAAATCCCTCATTGGTTTTTTGCGATTGTTCGTCGTTGGACTTCTACGGTTTATCGTATTCTTGATCGGTAGCAAACACGTTCAAAGACAATATTGGTAGCCTCCAACGTGGGTATGAATCTAAACTTTAGATTATTTTTTTGCAGATTCTTGTTGTAAAACATAAACAGTAATTTCTGGGCCCTGATTTTGGGTTTTAAGAACGATCCATGGTTGTAAATTTTTTGTTATCCGCTACGCAACCGATCGTTTCCTACCACATTGACTGCCAAGTAGAACACCTTTGCCTCATCCTTCTCATCATTAGAGTAATCATCTATTTGGCTGGGAATCAGATGTTAGAGTAGATGCCCTAGAGTCAATCAATTATTGTAGAATTGACTCTTTGTAATAATGTTCATTAATCAATAAAAGGCATTTTATTCTATATCGCGTAATCATTATTATTGTAATATGTATTGATATGTCCTTAGAAGGGTAGAACCGTGACGAGTATCAAGTGTTTCAACTTGATAGTGAGAACCTTATGAGCACATATGTGGCTATTCTAGAAACGTCCGTACCCCTGTATTATTTTGAAGTAAGGGCACAGATAATACGGTAAGGCTATCATATGTTTGAACGACTTTGTCGAAAGGCAGTGACTGATCTCACTTGTCAAGGTTGTTTGGTGACAACCTAGTATGCCACATGGGTGCTTGCTGTAGGCAATTACACCGCAGCAAGTTCACTGGACTGACCCACCAGAGGATTCCATATGGATGGTAACCCTAGTGTTTATGGAACAAATCCTCTAATGAATGGTGGTGCATGTGATCCTAGACTTGAGATCACCGGAGCGCCTTGTGCACCGATTGGTGTAGTTTGACACTAGCCAACGCAGTTCTTTTCAAAGCTGTCAATACGGTGGTGATTGGCTGCATCAAGAATGTATCAACCATGGTGGATTGACAGAGGATTCATCACTCCCGGGTACAGGAGAAGTTATCTCACAGCGCCAATTCAGTATATGGCAATGACGTTAAAACTGTGGCCACTGGGGATTGAGTTGTTGCTCTATCCGTTTATAATACGGGTCATTGGTCTAGAAACTGAATACCTAATATCGAGGTAACCGAAGGTTGACATTATTTCTATGCATTCGTCTCGTCTCGGTCGAGATAACGTATGATGAATGATCGAATTGCACGGTAACCATATCGTTGACAGGTAACTACTTTGCTGAATCCGAATCTATCGGTGGCCATGATGCCTTGCTAAGGGCCAATCTTGGTCGTGTATTAGTGAGACGATTATTGGTGTTAACGCGATACTATACACTCCGATATGATGAGGAGCCTATGAGTCACACACATAGAAGACTTTAAGATCCAGGAAGAAGAAGGGCGTTTTCGTCTTTTAAGGTGAAGGGATTTTGGTAATTTCACAGTGCAATTAAATTTGCTGAGGTCGTAGCCTTTATTAATTTTTAGAAATTAAATAAGTGAAATTACGTTTAAATGTGTGTTCGCACATATTTAAATTATTTATCATTATTTTTAAATGTTAATATATTAATATATATATATATATATATATAATTGATTTTAATTGAGATAATGATGGAAATAAATATTAAATTGGGAGTTTTTGGCAACATGGGGCGTTTGGGTTGGAGCCCAAGCTATTTCGATGGTCATTAGGGCAAATTGATTAACTATAAAAAGAAAAGTGTGTGTGTTAATTAATTAATTAATTGATTTCTTTTAGAAATTAAAAATACACAGCAGCCCTCTCAATCACTCCCACGACAGAAACACCTTTTGCCTAAAAATCAATTCAATTGATTTGCTTTCTTCTAAATCTTGAAGCGAAAGAGGATCTAGCAAATCCCTCTTTGGTTCTTTTGAGATTGTCTTCGTGTGGACTACGCAGGTTCGATCCTACACTTGGATCAATAGCAAAACATTCGTCGACAAATTTGGAGGAGCCTCCAACGTGCGTTTGTTTTTCTTTAAACTCAGATTTATTTTTCTGCAGATTTTATTTAATACGAATTGTAAAATTATACCCTTGATCTGGGCTCATGTAAACAATCCCTGAATTATATTCTTGTTTCCGCTGCGTGTATGGGACCGTTTACTAACATCAGAGACAACAAAGCAATCCATTCTCCAACACCTACAGTCTAGGTTGGAGAAATCACCCAAACTTGTCCTGGAGCAATTGAAACAATCAATTAAATCAAAGGACAGGCCCAAACCATTAACTTGGGGTGAATTTTCAAACGGTTGAACAGAAAGTTTCAAAATTGGAAGATATGTTCAGGAAATTCATGCAAGAAACTATAGGTTTTATGAATGAGACGAGGTCAAATTTTAGAAATCAAGGAGCATCTATTTGAAACTTGGAGGTGCAATTGGGTCAAATTTCGGAAAAAATGAATGAGAGAGCTCAAGGTTCCTTACCAAGTAACACAGTGAAAATCCATGTGAACAAGCAAATGCCATTACTTTAAGAGGTGGAATAGTCTTACAAGAAGTTGAACCAAAAGGGAAGGATGATAACCCACTAGAGAAGAAGGAAGAATCTGAGGAAGAGGTCGATGAAGAGATCATTATTAAAGAGAAGCCAACAAGCCCAAGAAAAGAAGATCCAAAGAAGGAAAAGATACCGAAGCCAAGGAAAGAAAAATTGTCATTTCCTGAAATACCACTAGAGTTGGCACACCACACTCTTCTAGTTCCTTTCCCTTAGAGATTAAGGAACAAATTCAAGATAAGCATTTTAGTAAATTTCTTGATGTTTTCAAAAAAATGCATATGAACATTCCTTTTGCAGATGCATTGCAGCAGATGTCGGGTTATGCTAAGTTCCTGAAGGAAATTCTTTCAAACAAGAGGAAGCTGGAAGAGGAAGAAATAGTGATGCTTACAGAGGAATGCAACACCATTTTGTAGAATAAGTTGCCACCAAAGCTCAAAGATCCAAGGAGTTTCACCATCCCTTGTGTTATAGGAGATGTTACATTTGATAGAGTTTTGTGTGACTTAGGTGCTAGCATAAATCTAATGCCTTTTTCTGTTTTCAGGAAATTGGGGATCGATGAAGTGAAGCCTACAATGGTTTCCTTGTAGCTTGTAGATAGATTGATCAAACATCCACGGGGTATTATTGAAAATGTGCTAGTCAAGATGGATAAATTCATTTTTCCTGCGGATTTTATTGTATAGGATATGGAGGAAGACAAAGAGATATTGCTCATTTTAGGAAGACCATTCCTTGCTACGGGAAGAACTTTAATTGATGTCTAGGAAGGAAAATTGATTTTGAGGGTCCAAGATGAAACAATAACTTTTAATGTGTTTGAGGCCATGAAATTTCCATCGGAAGTGGATTCATGTTTCGGGGTTGATGTGGTTGATAGAGTAGTAAAAGACATATTTGAAGAGATCAATCCTCAACTACCTCTTGAAGCATGCATCTCCCAATCCAAAACTACCAAAGAAGAGTGAGTGTGCTAGGTATTTGGAAGCACTTCAACCGATAAGCACCACCCAGGATCCATAATTTGAAGACTTGGACATGAGTAAAGAGAAGGACAAGGTAAAGTTGGAAGAAGCTCGCAAGCTTGAATTGAAGCCCTTACCATCTCATCTCAAGTATGTGCATGTTGGTGAATCTAATTCTTTTCTAGTGATTATCAATGTGAACTTGAGTAAATTGGAGGAAGAAAAATTGTTTCTGGTGTTGAGAGAGCACAAGTCTTCAATTGGATGGACCATTTCAGATATAAAGGGCATTTCTCCATTTTTTTGCATGCACAAGATCCTTATGGAAGATGATATCAAGCCAAGAGTGCAACCACAACGATAATTGAACCCTTCTATGAAAGAAGTTGTAAGAAAAGAGGTGGTAAAACTCTTAGATGCGAGAATCATCTATCCCATTTCAGACAGTCCTTGGGTGAGTCTTATACAAGTGGTTCCTGGTGTGCTGTCATAGGCAACCAAGATTAATAACCTTTCTAACCTAACTACTAAACTGTAAATAGGGTAAGCAAGGGTCGATCCCATGAAGAGTGTCTAGCTGAATTTTCGATGATGTGAAGGTGGGAACCATGGATTGGGTGATTGGCTGTTGGTTTTTCACATTTGAGGTTGATAATGGAGCTATAACTGGTGTGGATTAAGTTTGTTGGCCTACCTAATCAACATTTTGGCTTGTTCGCGAAAGCGAAGGTTTGAAATGGGCAGGGTGGGATTTCGGTCCACTAGGAAAGCCAACGGGCTTCCGAGTTAATAATGAGGTATGATTTGAGTAAATAGTGGGAGCATTGTTTAATAAAAGAGCATATTAAATATAATGAACTTTATAATAACTTTATCTTTTCTGCAATTGTAGATTCACCAAATGAGCATTATGAACCTGCGACCGATAATCGAGAAAGAAAACCGGTTGGATGGATCCAATTTCTCAGACTGGTATCATAATCTTTGGATTATAATCAAGTCAGAAAAGAAATTGTATATCCTTAAAAGCCATACATGGCTGAGCCTGATCCTGATGCCACTTAGGAAGTTAAGGATACTATCAAAAGTTCCTGTGATGCTGATAGCGTTCAATGCTGATGTTAACATCGATGACACCTATGCTGCAAAAGCAGCCTGAGAATATGGATGCTTCTTCCATTATTCTACACCTCAAGGAGCTATTTGAAACAAAGCTCGACATAAGAGGTACAAGGTGTCAAAAGCACTGTTTGGAGTCGTCTGACTAAGGGAGCCCAAGTTGGTCCTCATGTGCTCAAGATGATCGAGCACATAGAGAGGCTTGAGACTTTGGGATGTGGCTTGGATGCAGAATTACAAATGGATTAATTCTCGCAATCTTGCCTGACTCTTATGCTCCGTTCATAATGAATTTCAATATGAACATGATGGAGAAAACCCTGTCAGAACTTCTGAACGTGCTGAGGACTGCAGAGCAGGACTTGAAAAAGTCCAACACTGTTTTACTGGTTGTGCCAGTAAGCAAAGGGCAACGGCAAGGGTAGACCAAGGCCAAACCCAGCCCAAGCCCAAGCCCAAAGGACAGGTTGCTCTTGGGCCTGAGAGTGGCATAGGGAAAGGCAAGGTAGTCTGCTTCTTTGTGGCAAGCCTGGCCACTGGAGGAAACACTGCAAGGCTTTTCTCGCAAGCAAGAAAAGTAAGAGGCTATGACTTCAGGTATTTATGTTGAGATTAATTTTCTCCCTCAACATCTTGGTCTTGACACAAGATGTGGTACTCACATTTGTACGGTGTGCAGGGACTAAGCAGAGTAGAGTGCTCGCCAAGGGAGAGGTAGACCTACGAGTTGGAAATTGAGCAATGTGGCTGCATTGGCTATAGGGACTTACTATTTATCTTTGCCTACGGGCTTGTTATTGGAACTACTATAACTATATCACGTCCTCTATTTCTAGAAATATTATTTCAGTATCCATTTTGGATAATATAGGGTATCATTTGAGATATCTAATGGATTGTTGTCCTTTAGTTTGAATGGTATTCTATTTGGAATTGCAAGGTTTATAATGGATTATATGTTCTGATTTAAACAATAAAGAATTCTCAAATTGAAACCAAGAAAGCTAAACATAGCGATCAAAACCAGACATATCTCTGGCACTATAGATGTGTATGTTAATAAGACTCGCATTGCAAAACTTCAAAGGGATGGAGTTTGGCCCCTTTTGACTTTCAGTCATTTGAGTATGCAAGTCATGCCTGTTAGGCAAGATGACCAAGTCTCCTTTCATAAGACAAGGTGAAAGGCTACTGAGCTGTCAGCATCATCCATAGTGATGTATGTGGTCCACTAACAGTTGAAGCCAGAGGTGGTATTCATATTCATCACATTTACTGATGATTTCAGTGACATGGCTATGTCTACCTTATGAGACATAAATCTGAAGCCTTTGATAAATTCAAGGAATTCAGGATGAAGTACAGAAATGCTGGGCAAAAGTATTAAAGCTCTTCGGTTGGCGAGGAGGTGAATACTTAAGCTCAGGGTTTTCAGAATACTTGAGGAAATGTGGGATAATATCACAACTCACCCCTCCTTATACACCCAAACAATGGAGGAGTGTCAGAAAGGAGGAACAAGACCTTACTTGACATGGTTAGGCCATGAGAGTTTTAGTGATTTACCTGCATCGTTCTAGGGTTATGCCCTAGAGACTGGACTCATGTTTTGAACCGTGTGCCATAAAGTCTGTAGATAAGACTCCATATGAGCTACAGAGTGGGCGAAAGCCCAACTTGTCTTACTAAGGATTTGGGGTTGTGAAGCTTATGTTAGAAATTGACTTTGAACAAGCTGGGCCTAAAATCTGTAAAGTATATTATGGGGTACAAAGGAGACCAAGAGATTATTTCTACCACCCAGAAGAGCACAAAATTTTGTTGCTCGATCTGGTGTCTTCCTACAAAAATGAATATTTCTAAGAAGTACTAGGGGAGAAAAGTAGAAACTCGATGGTTCTTGAACCACAAGATATACTAGACGAAGGACGGGATGATGTGCCACAAGAAGTGGTTGAGCATCATGAGGAGGTTACTCACAACTGGGTCAAAGTGAACCACCTCGGTAGCAAAGAGCTACGTAGATCTGGGAGAGTACGCCAAATCCCGAGAGATATGGTTATCTCGTGACTCAACATGGTGACATACTAGTCTACCAGACGATGACCCAGAACCTACGAAGACGCTATATCGGATCCAGATTCCGTTAAATGGCTTGAAGCCATGAAATCTGAGATGGACTCCATGTACCAGAACTAAGTGGGGTTTCGGTGGAACCACCTGAAGGGGTAAAACCCATAGGGTGTAAATGGGTCTTAAGAAGAAGACTGACATGGATGGTAACGTGCATACTTATAAAGCACGATTGGTTGCCAAAGGTTTCAAACTAATTCATGGCATTGACTATGAAGAAACCTTTTCGCCGGTTGCCATGATTAAATCCATCCGAATTATGCTTGCATAGCTGCATATCATGACTATGAGATTTCGCAAATGGATGTCAAAACTGCTTTCTGAACAGAAACCTTGGGAAGATGGTATATGACACAACCTGACGGTTTTGTTCTTAATAGTCAAGCTAAAGGTATGCAAGTGCAGAGATCCATTTATGGACTCAAGCAAGCTTCAAGGAGCTGGAACATTGTTTTGATGAAACCGTAAAAGATTCGGTTTTATCAAGAACGAAGATGAACCCTATGTTTACAGAAAGTAAGTGGGAGCGCAGTAGCATTCCTAGTGTTGTATTGTCGATGACATGCTTCTGATCGGGAATAATACTGAACTTGTAGTCGGTAAAGACTTGGTTATCCAAGTACTTCTCATGAAGATACTGGAGCAGTCTACATCCTTGGTTATAAAGATCTATCATGATAGATCACATGGTTGCTTGGCCTAAGTCAGAGTGCGTATATTGACAAGGTAATGAAAGATTCAGTATGGAAGAATCCAAGAAGGGATTTCTTCCGAGTCACATGGTGTTTATCTCTAGAAGTTGTGTTCCTAAAACACAGAGTGAGAGAGATAGGATGAAGAGGATCCCATATGCATCAGCAATTGGATCCATCATGTATGCCCCTGCTATGCACTCGGATGTATATCATGTGCTTTGAGCACTTGTAGTAGATATCAATCGGATCCAGGTGAGCGTCATTAGATGGTCAAGAATATCTTAAGTACCTGAAGAGGACTAAAGATATTCTTGGTTTATGGAGGGGAAGATGAGCTCCACTGTAAGAGGATACAGTGATGCTAGTTTCCAACGGACAAAGATGATTATCGATCGCAATCAGGGTTTGTATTTGTCTCAATGGCGTGTAGTGAGCTGGAAGAGCTCTAAGCAAAGCACTGTAGTGGACTCTACAATGGAGGCTGAGTATATGCATTATCAGATGCCGCTAAGGAGGCAGTCTGGATTAAGAAGTTCATTACTGAACTTGGTATGGTTCCTACAATTGTTGATCCAATAGACATCTATTGTGACAAAAATGGAGCAATTGCTCAAGCCAGGGAACCACGGTCTCATCAGAAGTCCAGACACATACTCAGACGATTCCATCTCATAGGAGATGTTGAGAGGAAAGACGTGCAGATTAGTAAAGCATACTGACGACAATCTCGCAGATCCACTGACAAAGCCTTTGTCACAGTAGAAGCATGAAAGGCACTTGAGATCATTGGTATTAAATACATGAATGATTGGCTATAGTGCAAGTGGAAGATTGTTGAGTAGATACCCTAGAGCCAATCAATTATTGTAGATGACTCTTGTAATAATGTCATTAATCAATAAAAGGCATTTTATTCTATATCGCATAAATCATTATTGCATATGTTTGAATAGTCATTAGATGGTAGAAACCGTGAGAGGGGATCAAGTGTTTCAAATCTTGATAGTGGAACCCTATGAGCACAAATGTTGGCCATTTAGAAACGTCGTAGCCCCAGTATATTTGAAGTAAAGGCATAGATAATACGGTAAGGCTATCATAGTGTTAAATGACCCTGTTGAAAGGCAGTGACTGATCGCACTTGTCAAGGTTGTTTGGTGAAACTGGTGCAACACTGGGTGCTTACTGTAGGTGGATATACTGCAGCAAGTTCACTGGACTGACCCACCAGAGGATTCCATATGGATGGTAACCTAGTGTCATGGACAAATCCTCTAACGAATGGTGGTGTAGTGATCCTTAGACTTGAGATCACTGGAGCGCCTTGTGCACCGATTGGTGCAGTTTGACATTAGCCTAAGCAGTTCTATAAGAGCTGTCAATACGGTGGTGATTGGCTAATCAAGGGTGTATCAAGACTATGGTGGATTGACAGAGGATTTATCACTCCCGGGTACGGGGGAAGTTATCTCACAGCGCAATTCCGTATATGGCAATGACACTAAAACTGTGGCACAGTGGGATTGAGTTGTTGCTCTATCCGATTATAAATAAAGGTCATTGGTTAGAAATTGAATGCAAATCGAGAGTAACCGGAGGTTGACACTATTTCTTGCCTTCGTCCGTCGAGATAACGTATGATGAAAGGATCGAATTATACGGTAACCATATCGTTGACAAGGTAGCTACTTTGTTGAATCCGAATCTCGGTGGCCATGATGCCTTGCTAGGGGCCAATCTTGGTCTGTGTATTAGTGAGACGATTAATGGTGTTAATCGCGATACTCACTATCGGTATGATAAGGAGCCTATGGGTCACACATAGAAGATAATTTAAGAGCCAAGAGAAAGAAGGACGTTATCTTTTTGGGCGAAAGGGTATTTTGGTAATTTCACAGTGCAATTAAATTTGCTGGGGTCGTAGCATTTATTTAATTTGTTAAAAATTAAAATAAGTGAAATTACTTTAAATGTGTGTTCGCACATATTTCATCAAATCATCATTATGTTAAATGTTAATTAATATAATTGATTTTAATGAGATAATGATGAAATAAGTTAAAATATCTAATTGGGAGTGTTGGCAACATGGGGTGGTGGGTTGGAGGACCCAGCCCATTCCCATAGGGAATAGGAACTAAGTTTGCCTATAAAAGAAAAAGTGTTTGTGTGATTTAACAATGATTTTAATTGCCTTTTGAGAGAAAAAGAAAACACACACAAAACAAGAAAAAACACTCTCCCACGCCATTTGGTTGTGCCAAAATCAAGTTTTCTTCTTGATTTCTAAGACCAATGAGGATCTAGCAACATCATCTGTTTTTGCGATTGTCTTCGTGTGGACTTCTACGGTTTGATCTATTCTTGGACGGTAGCAAAACGTTCAAGACAATATTGGTGGAGCCTCAACGTGGGTATGAATCTAAACTTAGATTTATTTTTTCTGCAGTTCTTGTTGTAAAACATAAACAGTAATTTTGCCCTGATTTTGGTTTTAAGGAACGATCCATGGTTGTAAAATTTTTGTTATCCGCTACGCACCGGATCGTTTCCTAACGCATGACTGCCAAGTAGGGAACACCTTGCTCCTCCTTCTCATCATTAGAGTAAGTCATCTATTTGGCGGGAATCAGATGTTAGAGTAGATGCCCTAGAGTCAATCAATATTGTAGAATTGACTCTTTGTAATAATGTTCATTAATCAATAAAAGGCATTTATTCTATATCGCGTAAATCATTATTATTGTAATATGTATGATATATGTCCTTAGAATGGTAGAACCGTGACGAGGGATCAAGTGTTTACATCTTGATGTGAGAACCTTATGAGCACATATGGTGGCTATTCTAGAAACGTCCGTAGCCCCTGTATTATTTTGAAGTAAGGGCACAGATAATACGGTAAGGCTATCATAGTGTTGAAGACTTTGGCGAAAGGCAGTGACTGATCTCACTTGGCAAGGTTGTGGTGACAACTAGTATGCCACATGGGTGCTTGTGTAGGCAATACACCGCAGCAAGTTCACTGGACTGACCCACCAGAGGATCCATATGGATGGTAACCCTAGTGTTTATGGAACAAATCCTCTATGATGGTGGTGCAGTGATCTTAGACTTGAGATCACCGGAGCGCCTGTGCACCGATTGGTGTAGTTTGAACAGCCTAACGCAGTCTTTTTCAAAGCTGTCATACGGTGGTGATTGGCTGCATCAGAAGTGTATCAAGACCATGGTGGATTGACAGAGGATTCATCACTCCCGGGTAACAGGAGAAGTTATCTCACAGCGCAATTCATATATGGCAATGACGTTAAAACTGTGGCACAGTGGGATTGAGTTGTTGCTCTATCCAGTTTATAATACGGGTCATGGTCTAGAAACTGAATCCTAATATCGAGAGTAACCGAAGGTTGACTTATTATGCATTCGTCTCGTCTCGCGAGATAAGTATGATGAAATGATCGAATGCACGGTAACCATATCGTTGACAGGTAATACTTTGCTGAATCCGATTATCGGGTGGCCATGATGCTTGCTAAGGGCCAATCTTGGTTGTGTATTAGTGAGACGATTATTTGGTGTTAATCGCGATACTATACACTGCCGATATGATGAGGGCCTTGAGTCACACACCATAGAAGACAATTTAAGATCCAAGAAGAAAGAAGGGCGTTTTGTCTTTTAAGGTGAAAGGGTATTTTGGTAATTTCACGTGCAATTAAATTTGCTGAGGTCGTAGCCTTATTATTTGTTAGAAAAATAAATAAGTGAAATTACGTTAAATGTGTGTTCGCACATATTTAAATATATATTATCATATTTTAATGTTAATATATAATATATATATATATATATATATATAATTGATTTAATTGAGATAATGATGAAAAATAAAATTAATTTGGGAGTTTTTGGCAACATGGGGCGTTTGGGTTGGAGCCCAAAGCCTATTTCGTATCTAATTGGGAGTGTTTGGCAACATGGGGTGTTTGGGTTGGAGCCCAAGCCCATTCCATATGGGAATAGGGCAACTAAGTTTGCCTATAAAAGAAAAAGTGTTTGTGTGATTTAACAATGATTTTAATTTGCCTTTTGAGAGAAAAAAGAAAACACACACAACACAAAGAAAAACACTCTCCCACGCCATTTTGGTTTGTGCCAAAATCAAAGTTTTCTTATTGATTTCTTAAGACCAATGAGGATCTAGCAAATCCTCCCTTGGTTCTTTGCGATTGTCTTCGTGTGGACTTCTACGGTTCGATCGTATACTTGGATCGATAGCAAACACGTTCAGAGACAATATTGGTGGAGCCTCCAACGTGGGTATGAATCTAAACTTTAGATTTATTTTTCTGCAGATTCTTGTTGTAAAACATAAACTGTAATTTCTGTGCCCTGATTTTGGGTTTTAAGGAACGATCCATGGTTGAAAAATTTTTGTTATCCGCTGCGCAACCGGATCAATTCCTAATAGTGGTATCAGAGCTTAGGGTACTAGATTTTACAGTTTTTATGAATGGTTGATTACATGTGTTTGTTGATAACATGTTGCCTTGATGAATCTGCCATGAAAACCTTGTTTTTGTTAAATCTGCAAAATCCGTAAATCTACTGTTGATTGAATGATTCAAATGATAAAATGGTTTAATAATGTGTTGATGGATGTTATATTGGTTGAACGTATGTGCGTTTGATTTTATTTGGATTCGTGCTATTACACAAAAACTGCAAAAAAATGCGAACTGTATGATTTGGGGATTTCCAGGTTTCGCCGCAGCGAAGTACATACTGGAAATCTTTGCCGCGGTGAAGATAAAACCTTCACCGCGGCGAAGGCTGTAGCTTTCCCAATTTTTAGTTTTTCACGAAGGGACTGAACTACAGTTTTTAAGAACCTGTAAAGCCAATAATCATTCTACACATTTAAGAGGGTAATTAATAAATAACCCACCCAATTCAAAAATTGATTGTTTTTGAAATATATGCTATGTACTTGTTTGTATATTACATGGTGCAAGGTACATGAGCTTTAGACATAAGGGTGAATGTTTTAAATTATTTTGGGTATGTATGGTTGTAATATTTTAAATAGGGCCTGTGTGTCCTGCCTTCTCTCATCTTCTCGATGTACATTCTTTTCTCATATTACTCCTCTCGAATGTAAATCGAGGTTTCTAAATTTGTTGATGTAAAATTAGTTTTAGAATAATTTTATTGTAAATTTAGAATGATGCTTATGTAATGTACTTGAAGACGGATCAAGGAAGAGATGATCATACTTGAAGACTCAAGTTTTTATTACAGGACCCCTAGGTGACCCACCAATTCCTCTAGGCTCGAGGAAATCGGTTTTAGATAGGCCATGTACCGGCATGTTTTAATATTGTGTTTAGAATGCATGCTAAGGTTGAATGTTGAATAACATGTAAAACAATGTCATTCTAACAAAGATAATAATCTGATGAGACATTAAATAACAAACCCTCAATTAAAGTATATTAAGTCACATAAGCCTTCCATCACCATGGTTTTAATCAAACCACTGTTCATCGAAACTTTGATCGCCAAAGCGAAGGGTACACTTCTACAAGTGGGAGGTTAAAATGCATTGGAGTTTTCCTTAATGGTGATGGGTCGACTTAAAATGATGGTTTTGCTTGTTTGCCAAAGCAAAGGTTGATAAACACGTCATAGGCATAGTAGAGCAGTACACATATTATGTGTACATGGTGACATGTAGTGTCCACTCTACTGATACTGAGGCACATTGAGGACAATGGTTGGAACCATTGGATTGTGTGATTGGCTTGTTGGCTTTTTCACATTTGAGGTGATAATGGAGCTATCAACTGGTGGGATTAAGTTTGTTGGCCTACCTAATCAACTCATTTTGGCTTGTTCGCGAAAGCGAAGGTTTGAAATGGGCAGGGTGGGATTCGGTCCACTAGAAGCAACGGGCTTTCCCGAGTTAATAATGAGGGCATTGATTTGAGTAAAATAGTGGGAGCATTGTTTATAAAGAGCATATTAAATAATAATGAACTTTATAATAACTTTATCTTTTCTGCAATTGTAGTCACCAAAATGAGCATTATGAACCTGCGACCGATAATCGAGAAAGAAACACGGTTTGGATGGATCCAATTTCTCAGAAGGTATCATAATTTTGGATTTAATCAAGTCAGAAAAGAAATTGTTATCCTTAAAAAGCCATACATGGCTGAGCCTGATCCTGATGCCACTTAGGAAGTTAAGGATACTTATCAAAAGTTCTTGATGATGCTGATAGCGTTCAATGCTTGATGTTAACACGATGACACCTATGCTGCAAAAGCAGCCTGAGAATATGGATGCTTCTTCCATTATTCTCACTCAAGGAGCTATTTGAAACAAATGCTCGACATAAGAGGTTACAAGGTGTCAAAAGCACTGTTGGGAGTCGTCTGACTAAGGGAGCCCAAGTTGGTCCTCATGTGCTAAGATGATCGAGACAAGAGAGGTTGAGACTTTGGGATGTGGCTTGGATGCAGAATACAAATGGATTAATTCTGCCATCCTTGCCTGACTCTTATGCTCCGTTCATAATGAATTCAATATGAACATGATGGAGAAAACCCTGTCAGAACCTTCTGAACGTGCTGGGACTGCAGAGCAGGCTTGAAAAGTCCAAACCCTGTTTTACTGGTTGCTGCCAGTAAAGCAAAGGGCACGGCAAGGGTAAGACCAGGCCAAACCCAAGCCCAAGCCCAGCCAAAGACAGGTGCTCTTGGCCTGAGAGTGCATAGGAAGGAAAGCAGGTAGTCTGCTCTTTTGGGCAAGCCTGCCACTGGAGGAAAACTGCAAGGCTTTTCTCGCAAGCAGAAAAAGTAGAGGCTATGACTTCAGTGTTTTATGATGGATTAATTTCTCTCCCTCAACATCGTGGTCATTGACACAGATGGTACTCACATTGTTAATGTGCGGGACAGGCAGAGGTAGGTGCTCGCCAAGGGAGAGGTAGACCTACGAGTTGGAAATTGAGCACATGTGGCTGCATTGGCTATAGGGACTTACTATTTATCTTTGCCTACGGGCTTGTTATTGGAACTACATAACTATTATCACGTACCTTCTATTTCTAGAAATTATTTCAGTATCATTTTGGATATAGGGTATCATTTTGAGATATCTAATGGATTGTTGTCCTTTAGTTTGAATGGTATTCTATTTGGAATTGCAGGTTATAATGGATTATATGTTCTTGATTTAAACAATAAGATATTCTCAATATTGAAACCAGAAGCTAAACATAGCGATCAAAACCAGACAATTCTGGCACTATAGATTGTGTCAGTTAAAGACTCGCATTGCAAAACTTCAAAGGGAGGAGTTTTGGCCCCTTTTGACTTTCAGTCATTTGAGTATGCAAGTCATGCCTGGTAGGCAAGATGACCAAGTCTCTTTCATAAGACAAGGTGAAAGGGCTACTGAGCGTCAGGCATCATCCATAGTGATGTATGTGGTCCCTAACAGTTGAAGCAGAGGTGGATATTCAACTTCATACATTTACTGATGATCAGTAGACATGGATTGTGCCCTATGAGACATAAATCTGAAGCCTTTGATAAATTCAAGGAATTCCGGAATGAAGTACAGAATATGCTGGCAAAAGTATTAAAGCTCTGCGTTGGACGAGGAGGTGATACTTAAGTCGGGTGTTCAGAAACTTGAGGAAATGTGGGAAACACAACTCACCCCCTTATACACCCCAACCCAATGGAGTGTCAGAAAAGGAGGAACAAGCCTTACTTGATGGTTAGGTCCATGATGAGTTTTAGGATTTACCTGCATCGTTCTAGGGTTATGCCCTAGAGACGCGACTCATGTTTTGAACCGTGTGCCATCAAAGTCTGTAGATAAGAATCCATATGAGCTACAGAGTGGGCGAAAAGCCCAACTTGTCTTATCTAAGGATTTGGGGGTGTGAAGCTTATGTTAAGAAAGAATTTGAACAAGCTGGGCCTAAAATGTAAATGTATATTATGGGGTATCCAAGGGACCAAAGGATATTATTTCTACCACCCGAAGAGCACAAAATTTTTGTTGCTCGATCTGGTGTCTTCCTACAAAATGAATATTTTCTAAGAAGTACTAGTGGGAGAAAAGTAGAACTCGATGAAGTTCTTGAACCACAAGATCATACTAGACGAAGGACGGGATGATGTGCCACAAGAAGTGGTTGAGCATCATGAGGAGGTTAATCCACAACTAGTGGATCAAAGTGAACCACCTCAGGTAGACACAAGAGCTACGTAGATCTGGGAGAGTACGCCATAATCCCGAGAGATATGGTTATCCGTGACTCAACATGGTGACATACTAGTCTACCAAGACGATGAACCCCGAACCTACGAAGACGCTATACGGATCCAGATTCCGTAAATGGCTTGAAGCCATGAAATCTGAGAGGACTCCATGTACCAGAACTAAGTGTGGTCTCTGGTGGAACCACCTGAAGGGGTAAAACCCATAGGGTGTAAATGGGTCTTAAGAAGAAGACGACATGGATGTAAAGTGCATACTTTAAAGCACGAGGGTGCCAAAGGTTTCAAACTAATTCATGGCATTGACTATGAAGAAACCTTTTCGCCGGTTGCCATGATTAAATCCAACCGAATTATGCTGCAATAGCTGCATATCATGACTATGAGATTTCGCAAATGGATGTCAAAACTGCTTTCCCTGAACAGAAACCTGAGGAAGATGTGTATATGACACACAACTGACGGTTTTGTTCTTAATAGTCAAGCTATAAGGTATGCAAGTTGCAGAGATCTTTATGGACTCAAGCAAGCTTCAAGGAGGGGAACATTGTTTTGATGAAACCGTAAAGAATTCGGTTTTATCAGAACGAAGATGAACCCTATGTTTACAAGAAAGTAAGTGGGAGCGCAGTAGCATTCCTAGTGTTGTATGTCGATGACATGCTTCTGATGGGATGATATACTGAACTTGTAGTCGGTAAGACTTGGTTATCCAAGTACTTCTCCATGAAGACTGGAGCAGTCTACATCTGGTATAAAGACTATCATGATAGATCACATAGGTTGCTTGGCCTAAGTCAGAGTGCGTATATTGACAAGGTACTGAAGATTCAGTATGGAAGAATCCAAGAAGGGTTTCTTCCGATGTCACATGGTGTTTACTCTCTAAGGAATTGTGTCCAAAACACAAGATGAGAGAGATGGATGAAGAGGATCCCATATGCATCAGCAATTGGATCCATCATGTATGCCATGCTATGCACTCGGATTGATATCAGTGCTTTGAGCACTTGTAGTAGATATCATCGGATCCAGGTGAGCGTCATTAGATGGCTGTCAAGAATTTTAAGTAATGAAGAGGACTAAGATATGTTCTTGGTTTATGGAGGGGAGATGAGCTCACTGTAAGAGGATACAGTGATGCTAGTTTCCAAACGGCAAAGATGATTATCGATCGCAATCAGGGGGTATTTTGTTCTCAATGGCTGTGTTAGTGAGCTGGAAGAGCCTAAGCAAAGCACTGTAGTGGACTCTACAATGGAGGCTGAGTATATTGCTATCAGATGCCGCTAAGGAGGCAGTTGGATTAAGAAGTTTCATTACTGAACTTGGTATGGTTCCTACAATTGTTGATCCAATAGACATCTATTGTGACAAAAAAGGAGCAATTGCTCAAGCAGGGAACCACGGTCTCATCAGAAGTCCAGACACTACTCAGACGATTCCTCTCATCAGAGAGATAGTTGAGAGGAAAAGACGTGCAGATTAGTAAAGTGCATACTGACGACAATCTCGCAGATCCACTGACAAAGCTTGTCACAGTAGAAGCATGAAAGGCACTTGAGATCATTTGGTATAAATCATGAATGATGGCTATAGTGCAAGTGGAAGATTGTTAGAGTAGATCCCTAGAGCCAACAATATGTAGAATTGACTCTTTGTAATAAGTTCATTAACAATAAAAGCATTTTATTCTATATCGCATAAACATTTTTGCAATATGTTTTTTGATATATGTCCTTAGAATGGGAGAACCGTGACGAGGGTATCAGTGTTCAAATCTTGATAGTGAGAACCCTATGAGCACAAATGTGGCCATTCTAGAAACGTCCGTAGCCCCAGATTATTTTGAAGTAAAGGCTAGATAATACGGAAGGCTATCATAGTGTTAAATGACCCTGTTGAAGGCAGTGAATGATCGCACTTGTCAAGGTTGTTTTTGTGACAACCTGGTGCAACACATGGGTGCTTACTGTAGGTGGATATACTGCAGCAAGTTCACTGGACTGACCCACCAGAGGATTCCATTGGATGGTAATAGTGTCTATGGAACAAATCCTCTAACGAATGGTGGGTGTAGTGATCCTTAGACTTGAGATCACTGGAGCGCCTTGTGCACCGATTGGTGCAGTTTGACATTAGCCTAACGCAGTTCTATTAAGAGCTGTCAATACGGTGGTGATTGGCTACATCAAGAGGGTATCAAGACTTGGTGGATTGACAGAGGATTTATCACTCCCGGGTACGGGAGAAGTTATTCACAGCGAAATGTATATGGCAATGACACCAAAACTGTGGCCACAGGGGATTGAGTTGTTGCTCTATCCGATTTATAATAAAGGTCATTGGTCTAGAATTGATGCATAATATCGAGAGTAACCGGAGGTTGACACTATTTCTATGCCTTCGTCTCGTCGAGATAACGTATGATGAAAGGATCGAATTATACGGTAACCATATCGTTGACAGGTAGCTACTTGTGAATCCGATCTATCGGGTGGCCATGATGCCTGCTAGGGGCCAATCTTGGTCTGTGTATTAGGGAGACGATTAATGGTGTGTAATCGCGATACATACACTATCGGTATGATGATAAGGAGCCTATGGGTCACACACATAGAAATAATTTAGAGCCAAGAAGAAGAGGACGTTTTTATCTTTGGGCGAAAGGGTTATTTGGTAATTTCACAGTGCAATTAAATTTGCTGGGGTCGTAGCATTTATTTAATTTTAGAAAAATTAAATAAGTGAAATTACGTTTAAATGTGTTCGCACATATTCATCAAATCATCTATTGTTAAATGTTAATTATATTAATTGATTTTAATGAGATAATGATGAAATAAGTTAAAATATCTATTGGGAGTGTTTGGCAACATGGGGTGTTTGGGTTGGGGAGCCAAGCCATTCCATATGGGAATAGGGCAACTAAGTTTGCCTATAAAAGAAAAAGTGTGTTGTGTGATTAACAATGATTTTAATTTGCCTTTTGAGAGAAAAAAGAAAACACACACAACAAAGAAAAACACTCTCCCACGCCATTTTGGTTTGTGCCAAATCAAAGTTTTCTTCTTGATTCTTAGACCAATGAGGATCTAGCAAATCCCTCATTGGTTTTTTGCGATTGTCTCGTGTGGACTTCTACGGTTTGATCGTATTCTTGGATCGTAGCAAACACGTTCAAAGACAATATTGGTGGAGCCTCCAACGTGGGTATGAATCTAAACTTTAGATTTATTTTTCTGCAGATTCTTGTTGTAAAACATAAACAGTAATTTCTGTGCCTGATTTTGGGTTTTAAGGAACGATCCATGGTTGTAATTTGTTATCCGCTACGCAACCGGATCGTTTCCTAACAGCATTGACTGCAAGTAGGAACACCTTTGCCTCATCTTCACATTAGAGTAAGTCATCTATTTGGCTGGGAATCAGTTAGAGTAGATGCCTAGAGTCAATCAATATTGTAGAATTGACTCTTTGTAATAATGTTCATTAATCAATAAAAGGCATTTTATTCTATATCGCGTAAATCATATTATTGTAATATGTATTGATATATGTCCTTAGAATGGTAGAACCGTGACGGGGTATCAAGTGTTAAAATCTTGATAGTGAGAACCTTATGAGCACATATGGTGGCTATTCTAGAAACGTCCGTAGCCCTGTTTATTTTTGAAGTAAGGGCACAGATAATACGGTAGGCTATCATGTGTGAACGACTTTGTCGAAAGGCAGTGACTGATCTCACTTGTCAAGGTTGGTTGGTGCAACCTAGTATGCCACATGGGTCTGCTGTAGGCAATTACACCGCAGCCAGTTCACGGACTGACCACCAGAGGATTCCATATGGATGGTAACCCTAGTGTTTATGGAACAAATCCTTAATGAATGGGGGTGCATGTGATCCTTAGACTTGAGATCACCGGAGCGCCTTGTGCACCGATTGGTGTAGTTTGACACTAGCCTAACGCAAGTTCTTTTCAAAGCTGTCAATACGGTGGGTGATTGGCTGCATCGAAGTGTATCAAGACCATGGTGGATTGACAGAGGATTCATCACTCCGGGTACAGGAGAAGTTATCTCACAGCGCAATTCAGTATATGGCAATGACGTTAAAACTGTGGCCACAGTGGGTATGAGTTGTTGCTCTATCCAGTTTATATACGGGTCATTGGTCTAGAAACTGAATACCTAATATCGAGAGTAACCGAAGGTTGACATTATTCTATGCATTCGTCTCGTCTCGTCGAGATAACGTATGATGAAATGATCGAATTGCACGGTAACCCATCGTTGACAGGTAACTACTCTTGCTGAATCCGAAATCTATCGGGTGGCCTGATGCCTTGCTAGGGCCAATCTTGGTCTGTGTTTAGTGAGACGATTATTTGGTGTTAATCGCGATACTATACACTGCCGATTGATGAGGAGCCTATGAGTCACACACATGGACAATTTGATCCAAGAAGAAAGAAGGGCGTTTTCGTCTTTTAAGGTGAAAGGGTATTTTGGTAATTTCACAGTGCAATTAAATTTGCTGAGGTCGTAGCCTTATTAATTGTTAGAAAATTATAAGTGAAATTACGTTTAAATGTGTGTTCGCACATATTTTAATATATATTATCATTATTTTTTAATGTAAATATTATATATATATATATATATATATATATAATTGATTTTAATTGAGATAATGATGGAAAAATAAAATATTAAATTGGGAGTTTTTGGCAACATGGGGCGTTTGGGGGCCCAGCCTATTTCGTATGGGATTAGGGCAAATTGATAACTATAAAAAGAAAAGGTTGTGTTTAATTATAAAATTGATTTTTTAGAAATTAAAAATACACAGCAGCCCTCTCAATCACTCCACGACAGAAAACACTTTTGCCTAAATCAATTCAATTGATTTGCTTTCTTCTAAACTTGAAGCGAAAGGGATCTAGCAATCCCTCTTTGGTTCTTTTGAGATTGTCTTCGTGTGGGACTACGCAGGTTCGATCCTACACTTGGATCAATAGCAAAACATTCGTCGACAAATTGGAGGAGCCTCCAACGTGCGTTTGTTTTTCTTAAACTCAGATTTATTTTCTGCAGATTTTATTAATACGAATTGTAAAAATATACCCTTGATTGGGTCATGTAAACAATCCCTGAATTATATTCTTGTTTCGCTGCGTGTATGGGAACGTTTACTAACATCAGAGACAACAAAGCAATCCATTCTCCAACACCTACAGTCTAGGTTGGAGAAATCACCCAAACTTGTCCTGGAGCATTGAAAACATCAATTAAATCAAAGGACAGGCCCAACCATTAACTTGGGGTGAATTTTCAAACGGTTGAACAGAAAGTTTCAAAATTGGAGAAGTATGTTCGGAAATTCGCAAGAAACTATAGGTTTTAGAATGAGAGACGAGGTCAAATTTAGAAATCAAGGAGCATCTATTTGAAACTTGGAGGTGCAATGGGTCAAATTTCGGAAAAAATGAATGAGAGAGCTCAAGGTTCCTTACCAAGTACACCAGTGAATCCATGTGAACAAGCCAATGCCATTACTTTAAGAGGTGGAATGTCTTACAAGAAGTTGAAACAAAAGGGAAGGATGATAACCCAGAGAAGAAGGAAGAATCTGAGGAAGAGGTCGGAAGAGATCATTATTAAAGAGAAGCCAACAAGCCCAAGAAAAGAAGATCCAAGAAGGAAAAGATACCGAAGCCAAGGAAAGAAAATTGTCATTTCCTGAAATACCACTAGAGTTGGCACACCACACTCTTCAGTTCCTTTCCCTTAGAGATTAAGGAACAAATCAAGATAAGCATTTTAGTAAATTTCTTGTGTTTTCAAAAAATGCATATGAACATCCTTTGCAGAGTGCATTGCAGCAGATGTCGGGTATGGAAGTTCTGAGGAAATTCTTTCAAACAAGAGGAGCTGGAAGAGGAGAAATAGTGATGCTCAGAGGAATGCAACACCATTTGTAGAATAAGTTGCCACCAAAGCTCAAAGATCCAAGGAGTTTCACCATCCCTTGTGTTATGGAGTTACATTTGATAGGTTTGTGTGACTTAGGTGCTAGCATAAATCTAATGCCTTTTTCTGTTTTCAGGAAATTGGGGCGTGAAGTGAAGCCTACAATGGTTTCCTGTGCTTGTAGATAGATTGATCAAACATCCACGGGGTATTATTGAAAATGTGCTAGTCAAGATGGTAAATTATATTTTTCCTGCGGATTTTATTGTATAGGATATGGAGGAAGACAAAGAGATTGCTCATTTTAGGAAGACCATTCCTTGCACGGGAAGAACTTTAATGTTGTCTAGGAAGGAAATTGATTTGAGGGGTCCAAGATGAAACATAACTTTTAATGTGTTTGAGGCATGAATTCCATCGGAAGTGGATTCATGTTTGGGGTTGATGTGGTTGATAGAGTAGTAAAAAGACTATTTGAAGAGATCAATCCTCAACTACCTCTTGAGCATGCATCTCCACTCCAAAACTACCCAAGAGAGTGAGTGTGCTAGGTATTTGGAAGCACTCAACCGATAAGCACCACCCAGGATCCATAATTGAAGATTGGACATGAGTAAAGAAAGGACAAGGTAAAGTTGGAAGAAGCCGCAAGCTGAATTGAAGCCCCATCTCATCTCAAGTATGTGCAGTTGGTGAATCTAATTCTTTTCTAGTGATTATCAATGTGAATGAGTAAATTGGAGGAAGAAAAATTGTTTCTGGTGTTGAGAGAGCACAAGTCTTCAAGGATGGCCATTTCAGATATAAAGGGCATTCTCCATTTTGTTTGCACACGATCCTTATGGAAGATGATATCAAGCCAAGGTGCAACCACAACGATATTGAACCCTTTCTATGAAAGAAGTTGTAAGAAAAGAGGTGGTAAAACTCTATGAGCGCGAGAATCATCTATCCCATTTCAGACAGTCCTTGGGTGAGTCTTATACAAGTGGTTCCTGGTGTGCTGTCATAGGCAACCAAGATTAATAACCTTTCTAACCTATACTAAACTGTAAATAGGGTAAGCAAGGGTCGACCCATGAAGAGGTCTAGCTGAATTTTCGATGATGTGACACAGGTGGGGGGGTTTGAGTGAAACAGAAAACAGTCTTAGCAAAATCAAAAAAAACAATTTAAATCGAATCAATTAATATAACAAAACTTGGTCTCAGACAACATCCGCCATCGGAATCTTACAACTGATCATTGATGCAAAATAAATCATCCATACCTGAATATTTACCGTTGGAACTATTTTCTCTCTCTCCTTAATTGTAATTAATCAAGAAACAAGCGATCTTAATGATCTTACCACTAAACAACCCTAGACAAGCGTCAAGATTTAATCTAGTGGACGCCTTAGAATTAGAGAAATCGATGAAGCTAAACACACACAACATAAGCGGTTGTATTATTTAGTTGAATGTTCTTCTTAAGATTACTAATTCCTGACGCAACAAATTATTAACCCTAATTGCTTCACAAGTTAGAGGGATCAAACAATTACGGATTTGATATCTAACTTAGCAGTAGATTGCAACAATTAATAAACTAGTAGGCCTCCCTAGTAATTAAACGAAACAATCATAAAATTAGGCATAGAAAAACATCCATACTCAAACTGATGAAACACTAAGAAAAATATATTGATCTCACAGTTAATGATTCTGAGGCCTTCGTTTCCTTCGACAAGTTACAAAAGTTCTAGCCGTCATGGCCATAACAAAAACTCAAGAGAAAGAAAAATTCCAGAGCAGAGAAGAAAAGAGACGTGGTCCCCCTCAAAACCCTAATCTGATCCCTTTGCAAAATCAGTTGTAGAATTCGAATCCACCAATCTCCTAAGAATATTCTCCTATCCTAAAATAACATAATCCTAATTAATTCTAATTAATTTAAAATAAGATAGAGTCCTAAAATAAAATAGGAAAGTGGTGATTCTGAGCTGTAACTTGCGTGCCACATGTCCTCAAATCTTCCAATAAAAACTGCCCAATTGATTTGCATGACAAGGCAGAATGCTCCAGGACATCCAGTGCAGATGCGTCAAATTCAAGCTCGATTACAACCTTGATGCAGTGAAATATCTCTAACTTAAACATGAAAGTTGTAGATATATTCTTAGCGTTACACAGCATTTTGAATCATCTCAATCGGCGCTCAGATGAGAGAGTTATGCCCAGATTACGAAACAACGTCGAAACTGTCTGAATTCACTTAATTAGTTCCGTTTTGCAATTAACGCCTCCATTTGCATCCTAAATCAAAATAGAATAATAATGAGTATATTTAGGCAGCAAATAAGTATAAAAGACTAGACATTAAGGGGGGTAAATATGACATGTTTCATTCCCATCAGTTCCAAAGAAAGGCAACATCACAGTGATGAAAAATGAGAGCAATGAATTGATCCCGACTAGAACAGTCACGGGCTGGAGGGTGTGTATTGATTATAGGAAACTAAATGAAGCAACAAGGAAGGATCATTTTCCGTTACCATTCATTGATCAGATGTTGGAAAGACTAGCGGGACATGCCTATTACTGTTTCCTAGATGGGTACTCAGGGTATAACCAGATTCCCATTGCTCTTAAAGACCAAGAAAAGACAATGTTTACTTGTCCATATAGTACATTTGTGTATAGGAGGATGCCCTTTTGGTTGTGTAATGCATCAGCCACTTTTCAGCGTGATGTCCATATTTAGTGATATGGTGGAATGGTTTCTTGAAGTGTTCATGGACGATTTCTCCGTTTTTGGCTCCTCTTTTGACGATTGTCTTTCTAACCTTTCTCTTGTTTTGCAGCGATTTCAAGACACTAACCTAGTGTTAAATTGGGAGAATTGTCATTTTATGGTTCAAGAGGGCATAGTTCTTAGACATTGGATTTCAAGGAAGGGAATTGAAGTGGATCGAGCCAAAATTGAAGTGATTGAAAAGTTGCCACCTCCAACAAATGTCAAATCTATCCAAAGTTTCTTGGGACATGCGGGGTTCTACAGAAGATTCATCAAGGATTTTTCTAAGATTTCTAAACCCCTTTGCAATTTGTTAGTTAAAGATGCACCATTTGATTTCAATGATGATTGCATAGATGCTTTTCAAACTCTTAAGCAATTATTAGCATCTACACCTATTATTGCGGTTCCAAATTGGGAACTTCCATTTGAATTAATGTGTGATGCTAGTGATTTTGCGATAGCGGTAATCTTAGGGCAAAGAAAGAATAAAGTTTTGCATGTGATACAGTATGCTAGTAGAACATTGACTTATGCACAATTGAATTACACTACCACTGAGAAAGAGCTTTTGGCAGTTGTTTATGCATTTGACGAATTTTTCTCTTATTTGCTAGGTGCCAAGGTCATTATCTACATGGATCATTCAACACTCAAGCATTTTTTGGCAAAGCAAGAAGCAAAACCGAGACTTATTTGATGGATTCCACTCTTTCAAGAATTTGATTTGGAAATCCGGGATAAGAAAGTGGTGGCAGGTCACTTGTCAAGACTTGAGCAATCGAAAAGGGAGGATGAGAAAGAGGTCCAAATTCAAGACACATTTCCGAATGAACAATTGATGAAAATTGAAGAATCACCATGGTATGCTGATATTGCAAACTATTTGTCATCTTGAGTGCTTCCGATGGATATGACTTGCCAACAAAAAAAGAAGTTATTTTCTGATTTGAAGTTCTATTTTTGGGAGGAACCTTTTCTGTATAAGCATTGTGTAGATAAGATGATATGTAGGTGTGTGCCAGAAGAAGAAATGGACAGCATATTGTGGCATGGTCATTAAAAGGAAGTTGCTGGTCACTTTGGAGGAACAAGAACTGCAACTAAAGTCCTTCAATCTAGTTTTTATTGGCCGAATCTATTCAAGGATGCCTTTAGATTTGCTCAAGAGTGTGACCAATGTCAAAGGAGTTGGAATATCTCAAGGAGGAATGAAATGCCCTTGAACAATATTTTGGTTATGGAACTTTTTGATGTTTGGGGGATTGACTTCATAGGACCCTTCCCAAATTCATTTGAGAACACCTAAATTTTGGTTGCGGTGGACTACATGTGAAAGTGGGTAGAAGTAGTTGCATTACCTTCCCATAATGCTAAAGTAGTGGTAAGCTTTGTTAGGAAGAATATCTTCTCTCGATTTGGAGTACCACGTGCTATTATAACTGATGAAGGGACGCACTTTTGCAACCGGCAATTTGAAGCTCTATTGGGAAAATATGGGGTGACACATTGAGTGGCCACACCTTACCATATGATGCATGCTTTCGACAAACATGCAAATGTGTAGCAAGTGCACTAGTCGCAAAAAGTGATAAAAATGATTAATAGAGTATTGTTCCCACGATGATTGCGTGTTAAGTACTAATTTTCCTAGTTTTGTAACTAGTTGAAGAAAATAAAATTTTGGATTTGCGGGAGACAAAAACAGAAATTAACACAAAATCAATAATGTAATTAAAATTCTAACAAATTAAGAAAATATGAACTGATTACAAAAATATCAATTCAAGACAAAGAGGTTAAGGTTTGACTTCACTAAGTTACTCTAATTCAATCTGCAGTTCATGTTGCTATTAAACTCACATACGAGGATTATAAATCGAATTCCCTAAGTTATAAAACATAACTTCTCAGGCTATATTTTCTTACTTATCCTTATTAAGCTTCTGCACCCAACAAAATGAACATTAATAGTTCAAAGTCTTTTTAGCTAAATGGAACCCTAAAGTAATTTCATAGATCTCCGAACCTATCTCTAGTGTTCATTAAACTATGGTATCTACTCTAAGAGGCTAACACATGAATCACTTCTCAGTCTTATCATGCTCAACATTTAATTCAATTTCATTGAGAACAAGAATAAATAAAAAATCCAATGCAATAGAACATAAAAACAACATCTAAAATAGATTAAACCACTGTAATCAAAGTTAGGTCAAAACCCTAACCCAAAAGTGGATTAGTTCATATTTAAATTTAAGAAATTAGGACAATAAACTGTAAGTAAAGAATTCAACATACTAAAACGGTAAGAAGAGAATGAAATATTCCTTAAATGAAGACCCAAAATTGCTCCAACTTCCAATTTCTGCCTCTTCTTCTCTCAAAATCCGAACCTCAAAAATGAGCTAAGGCTCTCTTAAATAGTCGGCCAAAACCCTAAGATTCTAATGCAATACATTTAAAATGCAACGTTTTAATAAATAGAAGAATTGCAGTTTTTACCGTGGCGAAAAATAAACTTCGTCGCGACATCGAATTGAAATCTCGCTAAACCATCTGACTCGAGGCTAGCTTGCCACGACAGAGAATTATCTTCACCGCGGCAAACTTTGCTTATCTTTTCTAAAATTACAAAACTTCCCTCTGCTTGCTTCTTCGCTTGAATCTTTGATCTTCGTGATCCCCAATAAGAACAAGTTTCATAGTGCTTCCACTCCGCATCAGAATTTCCTCGATTCCTAAATTTCTCTTAATTCCGGGTCCAAAAACTCAATTTCGCTCGATTTTGCTCCAACTACATGTTTTGGCCTGAAACGTAAAATATATGAGTTTAAGTTGCAATTCAGGCACAAAACGACTTAAGAAGTATCCAAAATCCTACCAAAAAGTATAGAAAACAGTATAATCCTAGGATTATCAAATACCCCCAAACTTAAGGTATGCTCGTCCTCGAGCATTAGGCACAAAATTAGACGAAAGAAAAACAACAAAAAAACAGAAAATTAAAACTTCAAATCAAACACAAAAGAGATGCCCAAATGAAAGTCTCAAAAGTTGTTGAAACATTATTACAAGAAAATGCTTAACACTCCAAGAAGTTATAAACTGATTGAATATTTTTCTCTATCGGTCCCCTACATAGGTAATCCCCACTTCAATCCACTTTTCGACTACCCGAATTATTTTATGCAGAAATGCAAAGTTTATCAAATGGTGGTAGACTCCATAAGCCTAAATATCGAACTACTCTCCACTAATGTGGACTAGAAATCACTAAGGATCAAAAGGTCTTTGCAAGTTTGTAACGTTAGGCTTGGGTAGTGGGCTCCAAGGAAAAGGATAGGATAGACAAAGTAAGAGAACTCGATTTTCCTCATGCAAACACTAAGAGCTACATCAATCTCCGCTTTCTTTCTCACCCACCAATCAAGGTGTCAACCATTTTATAACCCTCAAACATATGCATTTCTTATTTTTTTATTTTGAATTGACTAAAAATTTCTATTTTTTTTTTTTTTTTTGAACATAAAACCAACACCATTAAGGTCAATTTCCCCTTCTTCCTGCCCTTTTTGCAACCCCCAAACTTAAGATTTTGGTCCATCACTTATTCATACAACTCTTTGTGTCATACATTAGGTCCAGAATTCTCTTAAAGGGTATGATAAAGTGTTTAGGGTATAGGGATTGGACAATTTTTGCTTTGCAAGAAAAATAAGGCTAGGATAATCTCATAGGGCTCAAATGGGTGACTAGGGAAAGATTCATTCATGGGTTGGCTAGAAATGCTCAAACGTTCCGAAAAATGCCTAAATCATTTGCTCAACAATGTCTAATCCTAGAATTTCGCCTCAAGCACTTCTTAACTAGGTTTTAGAATCCACCAACATTATCAAGACTTTACCTAACCACATAAAATGTTTCTAAGCATGCCGAAAGAATGAAAATGGTGGTTCAACCACTCAACGAACCTCAAGCTAAATCAAGTCAACCAACCTAAACTTGAAGCAATGCTTCGCATTTTCTATAAATAAATCCTAACAATCAAAATCTCATCATGGACTTATGCAAATCATCTAGGCAGCAAAAACAACACCACAAACTAAATTAACACACAACCCAAAAACAATAAAACACACAAAGATAAAAGTTTATTAAAACATGCAAAAATTTCTAAATTTTTCTCTACCCCTAAACAGAAAATGGCATTTTCCTCAATGTCAATCAATAATGCACATTGGACTAAAGAAAAACGATCATAAGGCATGAGATACTCCCCTGATTAATCCGTGAAGAACGAAGTGAGCTCAAATCTAGACATCCCTTCATCGTCTTCTCCATCAGCAAAATCTATCAAAACACATAAACTCAAGTGTCCAAAATGTGTTAGAAAACCTCACAGATTATGGAAAAATTACATCTCATTCTCAAACCTTAACCAACTAAACCTAAAACCTAAGAATGCAAAACAAAGTAAACGTAAAACAAGAAAAGCTGAGTTCCACTATACAAAATAAAACAAAACAAAAATGTATTCTAGGCTCATTCATCTGCATCCTCTCCATCAGCGTCATCCTCTTCCTCCATGGCATCATCCTGAATTTAATCTTTTTCTTCCTCTTGCCATTCTTGCCATTGGAAATCGGCTAAATCAATGCCCAAATTGGCGCAGCACTTCGATTGCATCTCGTACAATGTGCAGGTCTGATATGCCATCCAATCTTGACGCATTTCCATTTTGTCCATCTTTTTTAGGATATGTTGTAACATCTCTTTTATCATGGGACATGGAGCATGAGCTGTGGTAGAGATTGTGGTTCTTGGTCTTTTTGAGCTTGAACTGGCTTGTCTAATGGTAAGACGATCTAGGAGCTTATAATAATATACTTGGTCGAGGACTAGGGCAAGATGAAGAAGTGGTTCATCATCTGCCTTCTTGACTCCAACTTTCATGCAAATTTTAGTAATGAGATATGGGGAGGCAAAGCTCACTCTCATTGGTTTGGCTGCATGCCTTATATTCTCCATTATGATATTCCCCACATCCATTATCTTTCCAGTGGCAATGGCATAAAGTAAGATTGCTCGCTCAAAATCCACTGAACTGTAGTGTGTTTCTGGAACCATCCTCGCACAGACAAATTATTGCCAAATTCTAGCCGTGGGAATCAAGTTAGTCCCTTTTATTCTTCTCCTTCCCTTCTTCGAGAATTCCCAAGAGGTACTTGGCTTTGCTAAAAGCTTAAGTATCTCATCATAATTAATCTCCTTAGCCTTGAATTCTACAAAATCATCACGATCAATTGGATCAATCTGGGAGAATTCATTGATGATCTTTACACTAAATGGCACCTTAATACCCCTCACATATACATGCCCGAGCTGATACTAAGGGAAGTTCGCATAAAAGTCTCTTACAATTGGCTCTATGGCTAAATGCTTAGGTTCAAGTAGAAAGATGTCCCAACCTCTCCCTTTGATCCAAGCTTCTGCATTGACAGTGGTCAATCCTCTCTCAGCAATAAAACTCTTGTCTTTTCTTTGAATTGCTACTTCGTAACGCTGCCTAGCCTTTTCATTCACAAATCTATTATCGACATGTTTGCCCTTACTCCTTGGAACTGCTTTGAGTGGCATTTTCTCTCAAAAGTACTCTCTACACTCTACCACCAAAATCAACAATTCAACTGTCTACTCTAAACTATTGCACATGTCTCACAACTTCAATTCAATTCCTCAATACCTTATCAATTTTGAAATCAACAATCACACCCCAACAATCACCAAACTTCCTTATGCACTCTCAAACTTCACAAACATACACCTAAACTTCCTTAACCACCAATCAATCAAAATCAACACTTCTACACTCCAAACATAAATAACAACTCTAAACACGCAAGTAATATCCAAAAATTTCGAGTTCAGGCAATAATCTAAAGATTAATCATTCAAACCATGAAGTCTGTAAAAACAAAAGCATGAAAACTCGAAATCTTACCACACCCAAGCTTGATGAACCTTCAATTGCTCCATTTTTTCTCTGAATTGCAAAACCCCAATTTTGGAAAACCTAGGGTTTCCAAAATTTTCTTCAAAATTGGCTAGATTTGGTGCAATGGAAGGTTGTAAAAGTGTTTATGGGAGTGATGGTGTAGAATGGTGAAGCAATTTTGCTAGAAAAGGGTTGAAATTGAAAGTGAAATTTGTTTGTTCTTGGAAGCTTTTTGGAATACTCGCGAAAAATGAAGAAGTAACGCGAGTTTATATAGAAAATGGTTTTTGCCACGGCAAAGTTCTTGAATTACTTGTGCGAACTGCTTGATGCCGAGACGAAATTTGGGAAATTTTTCCTTAGGCATCATAGTACATACAATGCCGTGGCGAGATTCTTCTTTTGCCGTGGCGAAGTCCTGAAATTCCTTAAGGTCACAGTGTATACAGTGACGCGGTAAAAAATTTATTTTGCCGCGGCAAAATCTGGAAATTCCTTAACTTTGCATTTGGTAGTGTGTACAATGCCGCGATGAGATTTTTATTTTGCTACGACAAAGTCTTGAATTACATGAGCACTCATTTGGCAGTGCATACAATGCCGCAGTGAGATTCTTCTTTTGCCACAGCGAAGTTTGGGAAATTTTGTTTCATGCCACATTTTGATCATTCACCTGAAACACCTAAAGGAAAACGAAATTAAACTATTTCCTAAGTTAGAAAACACATAAACAAATTTAAAATAACTCAAAAATGAGAATGCTTGGGTTGCCTCCCAAGAAGTGCTTGTTTATAGTCGGAAACTCGACTTTCTCAAGTCCTTCGTCAATCTGGACTATCCAGATGCATCTCGTCCCAAACATTTTCCTTGGACTGAGGCTTCAATTGTTGATGATTCTTGTCACATCGGGTCTTTGTTGAGAGCTTAACCACCCATTTCCATTCCTTTTAGGATTCGAGCATTCTCATCGACAACTTTTCAATTTTTTAACTTTCCATCAGCATTCTTGAACTGAGAAGTTCGTCCCTTGTGAAGACATTTGCTCTATTGTGGCTCATCTAGGTATGTTGTGTAAACTTTTGGTTTATGATATTCATTTCAATTTGCCTTGACTTGACCATGCATCCCTTAATTGGCGATTTAGGATCATCAATCTTAGAAGTTTTAATTGTCGACTGATCCATCGAGTCAATTTTGAAACATGAATCTTGCTTCGATGGAACTTTTAGAGTTTCAAGGACATTGAATGTCACTTATTCCTCTTGCACCCTCATGATCAACTTCCCCTCTTGTATATTAATTAAGGCTCTTCCGGTAGCAAGAAATGGTCGTCCCAAGATGAGAGGAATCTCCTTGTCTTCTTCCATATCCAACACAAAAATGTCTGCCGTAAATATGAATTTATCCACCTTAACTAGTATATCTTCAATAATGCCCCTTGGATGCTTAATGGATCTATCTGCAAGCTGCATGGATATGGTTGTAGGCTTCACTTCACCAATCCCTAGTTTCCTGAAAACATAAAAAGGCGTTAGATTAATACTTGCACCCAAATCACATAAAACTCTATCAAATGTAATATCTCCTATGACACAAGGGATAGTGAAACTCCCTGGATCTTTAAGTTTTGGTGGTAGCTTCTTCTGCAGAATGACACCGCACTCCTCTGTAAGCATCACTATTTCCTCCTCTTCCAACTTTCTTTTGTTTGCCAGAATTTCCTTGACGAACTTAGTGTAACTTGGCATCTGTTGCAAGTCATTTGCAAAAGGAATGTTAATGTGCAGTTTTTTTAAATACATCAAGGAATTTTGTGAACTGCTTATCCTGATTTTGTTTTATAAGCCTTTGAGGAAAAGGAACAGAAGGGGTATGATGTACCAACTCCGGCGGTATCTCAGGAAATGGCAATTTTTCCTTCTTTTGCTTTGGCATCTTTTCCCTCTTTTGTTCTTCTTCTCTAGGACTCTTTAGCTTTTCCTCAACAATGATTTCTTCCTCGATTTCTTCATCAAACTCTTCCTCTATTTCTTCATCAGACTCTTCCTTTTCTTTTGGTGGGTTCTCATCTTTCCCTTTTGTTCAACCTCTTTCAAGACTGTTCCACTTCTTAAAGTTATTGCATTTACTTATTCACGTGGATTTGTCACTATGTTACTTGGTAGGGAAACTTGAGGTCGGTCATTCAACTTTTCGGCTATTTGACCCATTTGTACTTCCAAGTTTCAAATCAACGCCCCTTGGTTTCTGAAATTCGCCCTCGTCTCACTCATAAAACCTGTGGTCTCTTGCATGAACATCCCGAACATATCCTCCAATTTTTAAACTCTTTGATCCCCTGGTTGATTATTCACCCCTACTTGATTGTTTGGCACCGTTATTTGATTCCATTGATTATTCTAATTGCCCCAAGACAAGTTTGGATGATTTCTCTAACCAGGATTGTACGTTTTGGAGAAAGGATTGTTCTGTTGTCTCTGATTCCCAACCAAATAATTGACTTGTTCTGATGATGAGGATGCTAAAGCAAAATTATTCCTCACTTGGCATTCAATGCTCGCATGTTACCTGCACAAAAATCACGTGTTACTTGAGATGTTTGAATTGAATTTACTTGCATACCTCTTAATTGTTTCTAAAGTGCTGTCAGTTAGGCTAAAATGGCAGTGTAAACATCTACTTCATGAATACCCATAGACTTCTTCGAATGAATTCTTTCATTGGGTCTCTGGTAGTTGTTACTTGCCGGGACTTTAAGTAACTCATACACTTCTTCAGGTGTCTTATTTTGCAATGCTCCTCCAATTGCATCATCCACCATTGTTTACACATTTGTTAGCAACCCATTATAGAAAGTTTGGACTTGCATCCAAACAGGCAAACCATGGTGTGGACACTTTCTCAGCAGTTCCTTATATCTCTCCCATGCTTCATACAGTGACTCGTTCTCTTCCTGTAGAAATGATGTGATATCATTTCTCATCTTTGCAGATTTCGCTAGAGGGAAATATTTAGTTAGGAACTTTTGTGCCAATTCATTCTAGGTTGTGATTGTTCCTGCTAGTAGTGCCATTAACCATCCCTTTGCTTTATCCCTCAATGAAAAGGGGAATAATCTTAACCTGATGGCGTCATCTGACACTCTATTTGCCTTGAATGTGTTATAGGCTCTAAGAAGTTTGAAATGTGTGAATTCGGATCTTCCTTTGCATCTCCCCCAAATTATACCAGCTATTGGATCATTTGGATGATTGCCAGCTTTATTTCAAAATTGTTGGCTCGCACCGGTGGTCTAGTGATACTTAGACCACTACCATCAACGGAGTGTACTGAGAATTCCTTCAAAGTTCTAGTTTCAGCCATCTCAATTACTATTGCCTTTTGTTCTCTTCTTTCTCTAATAAGTCTTCTTGCGGTTCTTTCAATCTCTAGATCAATGGGAACCATTGGATGTTGTCTCGCTCTTCATATAAACTACACAAGATCACAAATGAATGAAAAGAAACAAAAAATTAAACTAAAACTAATTAAAACAAAAATAAAACTCCAATCTAGTGAAAACTAGAAAACTTCAATATTAACACTAAATCAATCCTCGGCAAGGGCGCCGAAAACTTGATGCGTGCTTTTGACAAACATGCAAATGTGTAGCAAGTGCATTAGTCGCAAAAAGTAATAAAATGATGAATAGAGTATCGTTCCCACGAGGATTGTGTGTTAAGTACTAATTTTCCTAGTTTTGTAACTAGTTGAAGAAAATAAAGATTTTTGGATTTGCGGGAGACAAAAATAGAAATTAACACAAAATCAATAACATAATTAAAATTCTAACAAATTAGGAAAATATCAATTCAAGACAAAGAGGTTAGGGCTTGACTTCACTAAGTTACTCTGATTCAATCTGCGGTTGATGTTGCTATTAAACTCACATGCAAGGATTATAAATCGAATTCCCTAAGTTGTAAAACATACCTTTTTAGGCTATATTTTCCTACTTATCCCTATTAAGCTTCCTTACCTAACAAAATGAACATTAATAGTTCAAAGTCTTTTAAGCTGAATGGAACCCTAAAGTGATTTCGTAGATCTTCGAACTTATCTCTAGTGTTCATTAAACTATGGTATTTACTCTAAGAGGCTAATACATGAATCACTTCTCAGTCTCATCATGCTCAACATTTAATTCAATTTCATTGAGAACAAGAATAACTACAAAATCCAATGCAATATAACATAAAAACAACATCTAAAATAGATTAAACCATTGTAATCAAAGTTAGGTCAAAACCCTAACCCAAAAGTGGCTTAGTTCGTATTTAAATTTAAGAAATTCAGACAATAAACTATAAGTAAAGAATTCAACATACTAAAATGGTAAGAAGAGAATGAAATATTCCTTAAGACCCAAAATTGCTCCAACCTCCAATTTCTTCCTCTTCATCTCTCAAAATTCGAACCTCAAAAATGAGCTAAGGCTTTCTTAAATAGTCGGCAAAACCCTAGGATTCTAATGCAATACATTTATCACGCAACGTTTTAATAAACAGAAGAATTGCAGTTTTCGCCGCGGCGAACTTTGATCATCTTTTTTGAAATTACGAAACTACCCTCTGATTGCTTCTTCGCTTGAATCTTTGATCTTCGTGATCCCCGATAGGAACAAGCTTCATAGTGCTTCCACTCCGCATCAGAATTTCCCCGATTCCTGTATTTCTCTAGATTCCGGGTTCAGAAACTCAATTTCGCTCGATTTTGCTCAAACTGCATGTTTTGGCCTGAAACATAAAATATATGAGTTTAAGTTGCAATTCAGGCACAAAATGACTTAAGAAGTATCCAAAATCCTACCAAAAAGTATAGAAAAATAGTATAATCCTAGGATTATCACCATCCTCAAATGAGTGGACAAGTTGAACTGTCAAATAAGGAATTGAAGAAAATTCTAGAGAAGACGGTAAATGCATCGAGGAAATATTGGTCACAGAAGTTAGACGATGCTTTGTGGGCATACCAAACAGCATTTAAATCAACAATTGGAATGCCCCCATATCGTCTTGCGTTTGGTAAAGCATGCCACTTGCTTGTGGAAGTGGAGCATAGGGCTTATTGGGTAGTAAAAATGTTGAATATGGATTTATATGCCACCGGAGAAGAAAGGATGCTTAAACTAAATCAAATAGATGAGTTTCACCACCAAGCTTATGAAAATGCAAGGATTTATAAGGAGAAAACCAAAATGTGGCATGACAAGCATATAGTGAAGAAGAACTTTGAAGTGGGTCAGAAAGTTTTGCTCTTCAACTCAAGACTTAGGCTTTTCCCCGAAAAGCTTAAGCCAGGATGGTCCGGACCCTTCATAGTTACTAAAGTTCATCCATATGGAGCAATTGAGATTTTTCATGAGCAAAAAGGCACTTTTAAAGTCAATAGGTAGAGATTGAAGCCATACATTGATGGAGCTTTCAGTTGCAAGACATTGCCCATCAAGCTTGACATTCCGGAATGAGATCTAAGAGAAAGTCATGTTTTCAACTACAAACGAGCGCTTCTTGGGAGGCAACCGAATCATTTTTCATTTTGTGTTATTTTATTCTGTTTTACATGTTGTTTATGCTTTAATTGATTTAGGAAGTAATTAATTTTGTTTTTCTTTCGGTGTTTCAAGTGAAAAATTGAAGTTTGGCATGAAGAGCAAATTTCCAGACTTTGCCATAGCAAGAGTTATTTTCGCCGTGGCAAGACATACATTGCCATCGTAGTGCACAAAAATTTCCAGATTTTCACCACGGCAAGAAAAGGAGTTTGTTGCGGCAGTGTACGCACTGTGATTGTTATGCACAATTTTTCCAGAAGTTTGCCGCGACAAGAAAAAAAAATTTGCAGCGATGAAGTTCATTTTCTATATAAACTCGCCCTTTTTTCTCCCATTTTCACAAGAACTCAACCTAGCCTCCAAAGAGAAAAAAAAATTTCATCTTCAATCTCCAACCTTTTCCATTTAATTTTCATACACCATTCCACTCCATTACATCCCTAAACACTCAAACAACCTTCCTTTGCAACAAATTTGGCAAATTTTGAAGAAATTTTAGAAACCCTAGGTTTTCCAAAAATTGGGGGTTTTGCAATTTGGAGCAATTGAGGGTTAGACAAGCTTGGGTGTGGTAAGATTTAGAGTTTCATGCTTTTTTTTTTACGGATTTCATGGTTTGAATGCTTGATTTTGAGATTTATGCATGAACTCGTTTTTTTTATTTAATTTGAGTTTTTGGAGTTGTGATTCGTGTTTGGCGTGTGGGAAGGGTTGATTTTGAATTGATTTGTGTTGAGGAAGTTGGGTTTGTGACATTGAAGTTGTTAGATTGAATTTGGAAGTTTGGTGATTTGGGGGGTTAATTATGATTTTTAAATTGTTGTTGTTGAATTGGAGATTTGATTGTTAGGTTGTGAGAAGTGTTGCATTAGTGCTTGATTTGTGAGTTAAATTGTTGAATTCTGATTGATTGAGTGTGGGTTGTGTTGGGTTAAAAAAAGTGGTAGATTGTAGTGATTTGTGTTGAGAGAAAAATGCCATTTAAATCCACTTCGAAGGGTAAAGGCAAGCAAGTAGACAATAAGTTTGTGAATTCTAAGGCTAAACAATGTTATGAAGTAGCCGTTCAGAAAAAAGACAAGGGATTTATTCTAGAGAGGGATGACCAGTATCTTTGTAGAAGATTGGGCAAACGGAAGGAATTAAGTAACCTTTTTGGAAGAACCTAAGTATCTAGCTATAGCACCCCTTGTACAAGAATTGTATGCTAACTTTCCTGAGTGTGACCCTAGGCATGTGTATGTGAGGGGTATCAAAGTTCCATTTAGTGCCCGGATCATCAACAAATTCTATAGAATTAGACCAATAGAACATGATGATTATCTGGGATTCAAGGCTAAGGACATTAATTTTGAGGATATTATTAGGGTAATAGCAAAGCCGGGTACTTCTTGGGAGATCACTAAGAAAGGAAGGAGGAAGTTGAAGGGGATTTATTTGATAGTCATGGCTAGAATATGGCAATACTTCAATTGTTCGAGGATGATTCTAGAGACACATTATAGTTCAATGGATGCAGATAGAGCCATTTTACTTTGTGCCATTGCAACTGAAAAGAAGATGGATATGGGCGAGATCATAATGGAGAATATAAAGCATGTAGCCATACCAGTGAGAGCTAGCTATGCTTTCCCACATCTCATCACGGAGATTTGTATAAGAGTTGGAGTTTAGAAGTTAGATGATGAACCACCTATTCATCTTGTACCAATCCTCGACCAAGTTTATTACTAGAAACTCAAAGATAAACCCACTGTTGAAGGAGCTAGCTCAAGCTCAAAAAGACCAAGATCAACTACAACTGCACCTACAACCGCACCCTCACCCACAACAAAAGATTTATCGCTACAAATTCTAACAAAGTGAACAGAATTGAGAGATGCCAAGATTTGGTGGGAGATCAAACCCGAATGTTGTACAAGATGTAGCATCAGTGTTGCACAAGTTAAGGTATAAATGTGTCCAACTTCCAATGGTAAAATTGGCAGGACGATGAAGATCAAATTCCTGATGATGCCATGGATGAAGATGACGAAGATGAGGGAGAGGATGAAGATGAATGAAGCCTAAAACACATTTATTTATTTATTTTTTTTTTTGTATAGTGGAACTCATTTTATTTCCTATTTTATGTTTACTTTGTTTTTGCATTCTTAGGTTTTAGGTTTAGTTTGCGAAGTTTTGAGATTGAGTGTAATTTTTCCATAATCTGTGAGGTTTTCTAACACATTTTGGACCCTTGAGTTTTTATGTGTTTTGACAGACATTGCTGATGAAGAAAACGATGAAGAGATGTCCAGATTTTGCACTTATTTTGATCTTCACGGATTAATCAGGGGAGTATCTTATAACCTTAAGCTTATTTTTCTACTCCTATGTTCATTGTTGTCTAACATTGAGGACAATGTCATTTTCTGTTCGAGGTAGAGAAAAATTTGAAATTTTTTCCGTGTTTTAATTGACTTTTGTTGTTGTGTGTTTTATGGTTTTTGTGTTGTGTGTGTTTAATTTTTTATGTTTGTTGTTATTTATTTTTGTTGCCTAGATGAACTACATAAGTCCATGATGAGATTTTGATTGTTGGAATATTATTTATGGAAAATGCGAAGCATTGCTTCAAGTTTATGTTGGTTGACTTGATTTAGCTTGAGGTTCACTGTGTGGTTCAACCACCATGTTCATTCTTTTGGCATGCTTAGAAACATTTTATGTAGCTATGTGAAGTCTTGATAATGTTGGTAGAATCTAGAACCTAGCTGAGAGGTGCTTGAGGCAAAATTCTAGGATTAGACACTATTAAGGAAATGATTTAGGCAATTTTTTGGAACTTTTGAGCCTTTCTAGCCAACCCATGAATAAATTGTCCCTAGTCAACCGTTTGAGCCTTTTGATAATTTTGCCTTCTTTTTCTTTCATGCAACTAAATTGTCCAAACCTTCTACCCTAAACACTTTATCATACCCTTTCGGAGAACTCAGGACCTTGTGTATAACATAAAAGAGCTTTGGAGGTGTGTGAATAAGTGATGGATTAAAAAGTTCAAGTTTGGGGGTTGTAAAAAGGGTAATAAAAGGGGCAAGTAACCCCATTTCTGATTGCATTGTTGTTTTTGGGAACATGAAAAAAAAAAAAAAAAAAAAAAAAAAAAACTATATTTATAGTTTTAATTAAAGTTCTTGATTTACTTATGCATACTTTTGGTTGGTGATTGAGAAAGAAAATGCGACCACTGTAGCTCTTTGTGTTTGCATGAGGAAAACCGAGTTCTCTTGCTTTGTTTTTCCTATTTTTTCTTTGGAACCACTTATCCAAGCCTTACGTTACAATCTTACAAAGACCTTTTGATCCTTAGCGATGTCTAGCCTACATTAGTGGAGAGTAGTTTGATACTTAGGCTTATGAAGTCTACCACCATTTGATAAATTTTACATTTCTACATAAAATAATCTGGGACGGAAGGTGGATTGAAGTGGGGATTACCTACTTACGGGACCAATAGGAAAAGATAGTCAATTCAATTTATGACTTTTTGGAGTGCTAAGCATTTTCTTGTAATAATGTATCAACAATTTTTGAGACTTGTATTTGCAATCAATTCTGGGCATTTCTTTTGTGTTTGATTTTGATTTTCCTTTGCTATTTCAGTTTATGTTGTTTTTCTTTTGTTTCACTTTGTTTTTTATGCTCGAGGATGAGCATACCTTAAGTTTGGGGTAAATATGAAGAAAAAAAAATAGGCTAATTGAATAATCAATCATGTTATCTATTTAGGCTCACTCCCATACGTAATAGACATGTCAAATTCCATGTTCACAAAAGTTTAGTAATTTTCATAAAATATAATGCTTGAATGTGTATTGCAGTGCATAATCAATGGAGTATTTAAATATAAAATTTAAAAGTCTATATAGAAGAGGTTATATTCATTATATAACGTTTTACAATGTATATTAATTTGAAAGTCTATATAGAAGAGTGGTTATATTCATTATATAACGTTTTACAATATATATATTTGAGTCATAGGTAGTTAAATTGTGAAAAAAAAATTTGATAATTAGAAAGTAGAGCTGGGCAAAAAGCTTGGGCCCAAAAACCAGTCTATGTAGGACTGGTCCAGGGATCGGATCGGGCCCTAGGGAGTGGTGACTAGGCCCAGGCCGGTCCCTCCTCCAGGGCCTCGTGACCCAATTACCAAAACCCCTTGACAAATACCCAAAACCCCCCTATAATATATAAATAAATAATAAATGTAAGGGTTAAAATGTAATTCTACAAAATATATTTTAAAAAAAAAATTGTTGCTTAACAGTCAGCAACAGTCAAAATTCAAAATGACCGTTGTTGAGGAAGGAAGTGCAAAAAAAACAAAATGCCTAACCTATAAATAAGCCTAATTTCCACCAATTTTTCTCACAAATCTCAACTCTCATTCTCTCTACTCCAATTCTCAAACTCTCTTCGATTTCATCTATTATTCAATTTATTATTTAAATTTATTCATTATTCAATTTCATTCAATATTCAATTTCATCTATTATTCAATTTATTGTATATATTTATTCATTTTTCAATTTCATCCATTTTAGTTATTTATTATTTTATCATAATGGATTCCCCAAATTATGGATTCGGAGGATCATCATCCCCAAATGAGTATTATGTTTTAATTCCTCCATCCACCCAAGAAATAGAAGGGTTCAATCCATTTTCACTATTTTCAGATGCAGCAATTCCAAATCTAGACACGGCCAGGACTACGTCCAGCCAAACACAGATGAGTTGTGACACCACTGCAAGACCGACAAAGAGGCCCATTTCCAAGGGCAATTTTTCACTAAATCAAAATGGCTAAAGGCAAATGGGTTGGGGGAAGAGATGTGCGGGATATGTAATTTTTGTTAGACCACGATTAGCATTGAGAATGGGACTTCTACGATGATGTGGCACCTAGAGAAAAAGCACCTCCAATTAACGTAGCATGGTTCAAGCAGAACCGGTAAGCAAATACAAACTCAACTTAATTTTAATCCACAATCCTTAACTCTCTCAACATGGCAATACAATTCAATCACCGCATGAGAGGAGGTAGCAAAATACATAATTGCTACGGACTCTCCCATTTCTTTATCTGAAATTTTGTTGTTGATATGATTAGAAAGGCTTTTTGTCCACAATATAGGCCTGTTAGTAGACGTAAAGTAGAAAGGAAATAATAAGACTTTATAATAAAATAAGTGATAAACTTAAAAAAGAATATGAAAATTTTCAAAATATATCTATTGCACTTTCTTTCGACATATGGGCTGCTAGATCAAAAACAGATTTTTTGAGTGTCACAATACATTACCTAGATCATAGTTGGAGTTTACAATAAAAATTGATAGGTTTTAAACCATTATATTCTAAACATAGTGCTAACACTATTTATACCACAATTATTGAAGTTTTGCAACATTATTTATTATCTAAGAGAGTTGTGGTGCTAACGCTTGATAATGCAGCTGCTAATACCGAGGTAATTTCTTTATTTCAAAAGAAATTGAATCCACTTAGTGATGGAATTTTTTTTCACTAGAGATGTGCTTGCCACATCATCAATTTGATTGTTAAAGCAGGTTTAGAAGTTATACATGAGAGGATTGATAAGGTGTGCGCGACTATTGGATTCATTGCCGGTAGAAATACAAGATGGAATGAGTATGTCAAATTTTGTCGCGAAAAGGAGCTGCTGGTTCAACCAAAGAAGCTATGTGCGACATGCTTGTTCGTTGGAACTCCACGTACTTGATGTTACAAAAAGCTATGCCAATCGCAAGACAAATTACAAATTTAGTCAACCAGAAGAACTATTCGAACGAAGTTGTCAACGATTCCGATTGGACTATTTGCTTTATTTTTTATACATTTCTTAAAGTTTTTAACGATTCCACTAATAAATTAAGTGGTATTTATCAAACTACTACTCTATTAGCGTTAAATATTTTATTTCAAATTTGTAAAACTTTTGCTAGATATAGAGATAATTCAGACTTACGTTCAACTGTTTCAGATATGGAAGAAAAATATCAGAAATTTTGGTTAGATATTCCATTCTTATATGGATTAGGTCTTATTGTAGATCCTAGGTTTAGATAAAACGTATTTAATTGTATAGTTACTAAGATAGGCCAGCATTTAGAATATGACAGAAAATTGGAAAGTCCTTTTTCTTTCTATCAGAATAGGTATAGTGGAACGCCCATCACAAACGAGGAGTAGGAAACTGATGAAGACATTCATCAATAAGGATCGAGCTTCTGGACGTATATGGAGCTTAATACCAGTGGTGGTGGATGCAGCAGCTCTAGCTCGTACAGACATGGACCAAATGAGCTACAGTGATATTTCAAATGGAAATGTTCTACATGACCAAGAAGGAGAAACGCGATATGGATGTGCTTCAATGATGGAACCAAAATGCAAGTCGACTCCCTATTGTAGTCCAAATGGCAAGTGACATTTTATATGTGCCAGTTTCCACAATTGCATCCGAGTCAGCATTCTCAATTAGTGGCCACATTATTGAAGACAAAAGATACTCTTTAACCACTGAGATGGTTGAAGTCATTACATGTTTACAGGATTGAATTCATGGAGACAGAAGACTACAATACCACATTGAAGATCCCAAACTACTCAACCTCTTCAAAAACACAAATTTCAATGATGTTAATTTTGAAGATGTAAATTAATAATAAAATAAAGACAAATTTATTTAATTGTTTAAATTTAAATTAAATTTGCACATTGCGAACATTAGGCTAAAATTAAATTATCTCTTTAAATTAAAACCATATAAATTTATAACCATCCATTTATATTATTTAATTGTTTAAGTTTAAATTAAATTTTCACATTGCGAAGCTAAAATTAAATTATCTCTTTAAATTAAAACCATATAAATTTATAACCATCCATTTATATTATTTAATTGTTTAAGTTTAAATTAAATTTTCACATTGCGAAGCTAAAATTAAATTATCTCTTTAAATTAAAACCATATAAATTTATAACCATCCATTTATATTATTTAATTGTTTAAGTTTAAATTAAATTTTCACATTGCGAAGCTAAAATTAAATTATCTCTTTAAATTAAAACCATATAAATTTATAACCATCCATTTATATTATTTAATTGTTTAAGTTTAAATTAAATTTTCACATTGCGAAGCTAAAATTAAATTATCTCTTTAAATTAAAACCATTATAAATTTATAACCATTCATTTATATTTATTTACTAATTAATTAAAAATTTACAAATCACACCTTGATAAATTACAAAAATCCCCTTACATAAATATCTATTTAGCCCCAAATATATAAAAACATTAGGGAGCTAAATTGAAAGTTTCCAGGCCCATAGGACCAGCCCTAAACAGGCCAAGCCTAGGCTTAGCACGGGTCTGGGCCCTTATAAAAGTGATGCGCTGAGGACCGGTCCCCTCCAATTTGGGCCTGAGCCCGCTCACCTTTACTAGCAAATGATCTTTAACAATCCAATAATGTCAAACTTAAAGTCTACTTGTTTTGAAATAAAATGAAATTCATTTTTTACCCTTGGTGATTTTGTTTGAAAATAATAATAAAAAAAGAATTACAACAAGTTGAATGCAAATACAAAATACAAAAGTACATATAAATTCTTCTCCAGTGGCCAAGTTGGACTTGCTTCAAAAGCGGCCTATTCAAATACATTGTGTATTGTTTTTAGAGATGGTCGTTTGCCACGTTTTTCCACGGACCCGCCCTGCCCCGCCTTGTACGGACGGGGATTCCCCAGAAAAATGGGGGACAAGAGCCAGAAAAATCCCCATCCCCAGGAGATAGATCCCAACAAGCCAAAATTCTGCATGCAACTGAGTTCAAAACATTTGAAAAATAATTCCAAGATGGACATACCGCTGAAACCACTTAATCCAGATGCAAAAGATCAACCTTAGTTTCCAACGAATCAAGTAAACCCAAATGTAACGCCTCATTTGAGGTACATAGCGAATTTGTGGTGTATAGCTTGAATGTTTATTGTTTTGCTCTTAATTGAGTTTGTATGTTGTTATTTTTGTTTGGTTGGCCCTTGGTTGAAGTGATGTGTTGGTTTGGTTGAGTGTTTACCCTGAAATTGGTTGAGACCTGACGAATTTTGAGGTTATGGTCTTCGCCGCGGCGAAGAGCCGGCTGAGATTTTTGTTGAAGTTTCTAGATATTTTTTCCTAAGGGCAAAATGACCATTCTACCCCTAATTAGCAGAAAAAGTGGGGAGTGAAATGTAAGGAAATTTCATGGAAAATATGTTAGTGTGGGGGTGTGATTGTAATGAATCAAAGGACAAAGATGAAATTTCCAAGAAAGAATAAGGGCAATATGGGAATGAATGTAGATATTTTGAGGTAAAAAGGAGTTAAGCTTAGTAAACCCTTCATTCATTCTTCTTCCACCGCCATACTCTTTCACTATTTCCTCTCAACTCTTCCTTCAATCTTTCAAGAATCTTTGAGGGCTTTTAGTTGGATCTTGGTAGAGAATTAATCTAGAGCATCCTAAGGTAAGGATTCTTGCTTTAGAGGTGAAATTTATCCATAGATGTGTTAAAGGCTTATAGTATGTTGTTTAAAGTTGTAGAGAAAAGACCATCTACCAAAGGAAAGAGAAGTGCTAGTGGAATCACTCCATTCACGAGGTAAGTAAATCCAACCAAGTTGGGATTCAAGAAATCTTTTGAGTAGAGATTTCTTTATACATGTATGTATTATGCTTGTGAGAGATTGAGATGTTATGAGTATTTATCTATGTTGTCATTGAATATAATTGAATTTTGAGAAGTGTTGAGATTGCATGATGTTGAGATTGCATGATGATGTAGTTTGAGATGAAGTTGGAGGAGATTGAGTAATTTCTTTGGGAGTGTTCTTTTATGACAGGAATTATAGCTATGTGATGGAGTTTCCTCCCATTTTTGGATGGTGAAAGAGAGGAGTAGAGTGATAGATAAAGTAGAGTTTGTGTATGCATATTAGTTGTTTGATGAAATGCCTAAGAGAAGTATGAGCATGAGTAGTAAACCTTAATTCTTGCAACATTGCATATTGGCATTTCATGAGTGCATTAATGAGCATGAAGCATCCATATGCATTAATTGTGCATTGAGAAGTAGCTTGAGAAAGAATAGAGAATTTTGAGAATAAGCTACTTGAAGAGAAAAGAATGAGAACACTCTAATAGTAAAGAGAATGAGAAAAAAAAAAAAACTTTAAGAGTGAAAAGAAAGAGAGATTTAGCACTAGAGAATAAAAGAGAGAGTAGTGCTAAACAAGAGAATAGAGTAGGTTGTGCGATGGGGAACCCATGAGTGATGAGTAGAATCGTCACGAGTAGTGGGTGCTTTGTGATCTCCCAGCCGTGCCTCCGGTAAGATGAGTTATTACACCAAAGAAGAACTAGATATCCAATTCCCCATCGCCCGCTGTGTCATGAAGTTGTTTAAGCCTCCAACATTCCAATTCCCAATCATTGGAATTAGAAAGAAAACTCATGATAGTTACGACCCTGAGACCCCTTTCCCTTCTTAACCTTCCTTTTGGATGGACTAGGAGGGCTAGAACGTAAGGGTGCCCAGATCCGTTATATAAATAAGCCGATTCTTCCTTTCTTCTCCAATTTTGTGATCTTCTTCTCTCTTCTCACATTTGGACTTCAATGAATCTATAATTATACAGAAGAAGCGGTCGCCATCATCGCCTCCTTCAGCCAAATCGGGGAGTGTTTTAGGTTAGTTTTCAAATTTTGGATTTAGGGTTTCACATTGTTCTAGTTAATTTTGATAAACCCTTTGAACAGACTCTGTTAAACTTTCTTCTTCTCTTTCACTCTTTTGTTCAATATAAAACCTTGAAATAGAAACAGAACCTAAACCAACTGAAGAACAAGAAGTTAAAGAAGAAGTCGCGACAATGCTGTGGCTAAACCAGCCAAAGAAGAAGAAGTTAAAGAAGAAATCCAAGACTTTTACCCATTGTCCAGAGCAGGGCAGGGCGAGGCGGGGATCGAGGATGGAACAGGAAGGGGACGGGGAATGGGAAACCCGCCCCGCACCCATCCCTAATTGTTTTCCTTTTTCTTTCTAACCACTAGTTCTTGGTTGATAATGTATTAACGTGCGACCTTATTATTGATTATTACTCTAAAAACGTCTTGTTACAATTGAAGAAGAATGGAAGCAATATTTGATAAAATGTTTATATATGGTTGCAAAATATCCAATGAGTTTGTGAAAAATGTGTGAAAAAAAAATCGAAGAAATAAGATGGAAGAACTTAAAGTCAAAATGTGTTTAAGTTTGAAAGAGATGCTAAAACCCGTGTGAAATATATATATATATATATATATATATATATTTTTTAAATGAAGTAGATAAATGGTCACATTCGATTTGCTTTTAAAGCAAATGGCCAGATACTAGTCTGCTTCTAAAAATAAAAATTTGCAGTTTTTTTTAAAGAGCTTTGGCGGTATTTGGCTTCTATGTTTGTGTATTGCAAAGATTTCTGTGTATTGCAAAGATTTCTGGCTTCTATTGGTTGAAAAAGATGTGGTTAATTGTGTTTAACCCTCTCCATTTATGGTTAATTTTAGTGTACTGTCTTTCTTTTTTTATTATCACACTTGTCCTCCGATGTTCAAATATACGAGAACATAAGGGTGATTAGTGATCTTGGCCTTAATTATTAGTTCTATATTTATTTTGTTAGTTAATCTTATATAATTACTTTTGTTTAATATAATTTATTTATTATATAAAATAAATAATATGAAAAAAAATTAAGAATAATCAAAATTTAAGTAACCTAGTCCTAAAGTGATGAAAAGTAGCCTAAGGATAAAAAACAAGTTCATGTCCCACAGGGTACTTAACTTTCAGGAACATGGACCAGCATGATAAAATCTTATTACTTAAGGAAAGGACAACAAGGGAATCAATATGTAAAGAGAAGGTGAAGTTAAAAAGGTGATGAAAAAAGTTTATCAAAGACGTCAAGAATAGCCTCACTTATTTGCTTGTTAAGAACGCTTTAATTTCAATGATGTTTTGCTTGATTTCTTTTGGGCCTATCTTACAATGAAGCTAAATCCAAAAAATAAAAAATAAAAAATTAGCCTTTTAGAGAAAAATAATAAACCTACAAATTAAAAAAACAATTTTATGTGAAGACATGTATATCATAAGTTGACATATAATTATTTATTTGTTAATAATTAATTGATGCAACAACACTCCGTATACAAACTTGAAGAATGAAAAGTTTAACATTACTCATATGTTTATACATCAATTATTTGCAAAAAGAAACTGAGAGAGAATGAGAGAAATGAAATTGAAAAAGAAAAAAGAGTAATGTAGACTCATAAGAGTGGAGTAAAAATTCAATATCTTAAAGAATGATATTATATTTACAAAATTGGGATCCAAGTAATGTAACAGATTTTGTAATACATTCATCTTTTTATCATGTAATCAATGTGATACTAACATATAAACAGTCACATTTGTTGGGATTCCAATTTCTTAAATATATGATTATTATGTTTTAAATGATCAATCATATATTTATAGGGTCAGACTATTGTAACTCAATTTTTTGACTTAAATGAGACAAAAATTAACCACCTTCCTTCAAAAATCTAATCGAAGGGTTTAGAAAGATTTGAACAAAAAGAGATTACATATTACCCACACTATTATTTCTCTAGTATAAAAGAAATTTAACTTAGGAAAATTTATTTCCCTACTCCAATAAAGACTCCAATTCAATGATAGAAACCGAAAATTTTCGAGCCACTAAAATCAAACTTGGAAGAGATTTTGAATTGGTGGGTCTTAATTCAATGGTTTTCGTTGTAGTAAACTTTTATACAGTAGAACCTCATTATAGTCATAATGTTGGGACCAACTAAATTTATTACTATGAGAAGGTTATAACTTAATAGATGTGCAATTACAAGAATTATTGTTTTGATTTCTTATTTTATAATTCATGTTTTAGTAATATTATGATTTCAATTCATTATTTTAGTAATATCAGGATAGTACGAAAATGGATATCAAAGAATTATTGTAGAATTGAGTGACCAGATTCGACAACTTTACTACACTAATCAAATGGATATTAATGTTTTTCTCAATCATCCAAATGAGCAACAAGTTGTGTATGCTTTAGCTAAAGAAGAAATCATTACTGAAATTAGACAAGAAGAGGAAGGAGATAATCATGAGGATGATAGTGCAGAAATACCAAATGTTTCGTGCCAAAAATTTCTAAAGATGCTTCAGAAGCTAGATATATTTTGGATTCAACAAGAAGGTGACATACTAGCGACTTATTATATATCCACAAGATAAAAGATGTGATAACAATTCTAAAGCAAAAATCATTATCCTAAACAACTTTAGATAAATATTTTTATTTCATTTTAAACCTTTAATGTAACATAACATATATTTTTTGTAATATACATATAATTATAACTACGTAGAGGCAAGTTTTTTAAGACGAGACCTAGAAAAATTATTAACCTAATACAATATGAAATTTATTCTTATTTATAACTGGCCCAAGTTGGGACCAGAATTTTTTATGATTACATAAAGATTATTCATATATAGAGTATCACTATAAAGAAGTTCTACTGTATTTTATTTCTTCTACTTCTCGATTAAAGGCCTACTAATAGTCAATTCAGATTAATAAACTAACACATTGTTATCCGTCTCATACTTAATCTATCATTAGAACGAATTTTGTAAATCAAAGACGAATAACAATAGTTTAACAACGCACTTAGAAGAGAACGTAATCTTTAGACAAAGACAAAAATTACATGAATGTATCTTTTTCAAGTTTAGCATCTTAATTCTTCAGCAATAACAATTAGAAAATACATAAATAATTTAATTCTTAAATGCATACCCGATTAATTAATAATAACGATGAAATAAGTTAACTTGTTCTTCTGAATTTGGTTGGTTTATTTTCAAAAACCCACGAATTAATTTTTTTTCCAAATTTGATTGAGTAACTTAAAAGGTTAAAGTTTCTATAGAGTTTTTGCTGACTGGGTAATGAAAATAAAAGATCATCAGTTAAATCTCTTATAAACTAGGGAAATAATAGAGTAGGAGTAATATATAATGCCATTTTACTTAAGTTACTGTAAACCAGTGGATTAGATTTAGATGGAGGATAATTAATTCATATCTTATTTTAAGTAAAGAAATTGTGTTACAAAGCTTGACCTATATTTATAATAAAATCTTGTATTAGGACTACTATTGTCGTATGCTACATGAAAATTTGTAGCCCGACGCCATGCCCGCATACGCTAGCACATAACACATCCGATAAATACAATTATATAAGAAAGTTGAACCGCAAGTATTTGTCTTATCTCGTATAAAATAATACACACATAAAAATCCAAATTATCCGCGACATGTGCTATTATTGTAAGTTATTTTATGTATAGATTTTTAACAGCGTTTTTAGGAATGTTATGAAAAGTCCATCACGTTATTAAAATAATACGGCAACAGTCATCTTAAATAGAATATCAAAAAATAAGGACACTGAGCAACATCATTCGGGAATTGGGATCTTCCACTGTTGAGTACATTCCAACACATTCGACAAAGAGAAAATAATACTTATTGAATGTCTAGTTTCTATATTCCATTAACAAAATAAAATTCCAACTTTCAAGAGTAATTAAATAATGCTGTCAATTTTTTTTAATAATTCCTTGTAGAATGTGGCCACCTAATACCTAACCCCAGAATTAAAAAATAGTAATAATGAAAATGTAATCGCTGAAGTTCAGGTCAGGTGTCCTGTTGACATTCTGTATAAATTTTTTTCATGTTAAATTTCACTGCCATTTTTCTTAAAATAGAGTCTTGTATATATGTAATATCTTGACTCTATTTGTTTTTTTTTTTTTTTTTAAATCTCCTTTATTAGAACAAGTTAATTGTGTATATGAGGAATACTTTGTGTCTTGGCAGGAAATTTTGCATTGAATAATATAAAGGCAGAGGGCTGCGGAGCAGCAACGGTATCCAACATTTGTTTGTTAAGGTAATTAATCATAAAGAAACTCATGTCAGTCCTTTGGCAGTGTTGTCTTGCTTGTTGTCTTTTCTTTCTCTCTGCGGAATCATCAGCCCGTGACTTAAGAAAATGTAAATAGTCTTCTACTTCTAAATTTTCTGTTAGCCAAAGGTTATCTTTGCAATTTCTCCTTTTAGGAAACATCAAAGTGATGTTGTTTTGGTTATCTTTGTAATTGCTACTGTCAAGCTTCACTAAAGCTTACTCAGCTCTCTCTCTTGATTTAAAAAAGAGAAGTTGACCCATTGTATTTCACTTTTTTTATCGAATATATGAAACATACAGTTTCTACAAACTTCTCTCTAATTCTTCCTTTCTCCTTCTTCTAAAAACTCTCATGGTATCAGAGCCTAAGACACGCGTCTATGGTTGAGATTCCTGGAAATTTACAATCCTCTAATAATATGGAGAAATTGATTAGCAATTCCACTGGTTTTCACTCTTCCACATTCTCATCAAGTCTCCAAGTTATTAGTCCGAAACTGACAAGGGATAATTACAGAGACAATTACCGGTTTTGGCGATCTCAAGTGTTGTCTGTTATAAGAGCTCACGAACTTGAGGAACACTTGACCGGCTTTGTTCCTTGTTCCGAACCTCTTATTGTTTCAGATGGAGCGTCTTCATCTGAATTGAGTGCGAATAGCGCGAAGAAAACCCTAGCCAAAGAAAAGATCAATCCAGCCTACATTGCTTGGAAAAGAATTGATAAGTTCCTTGTTACATGGCTTTTAGCTTCAATTTCAGAATGCATATTTAGTAATGTCTCTAAGTGTAAATCTTCTATTGAGATTTGGTTTGCATTAGAACATGAATTCTTAACTGAATCTAAAGCTAGAACTCTCCATTTGAAGAATTTGATTCAGAACACACAGAAAGGAAACCTCAATGTTAGTGATTACATTAAGAGAATGAAAAGTATTGCTGAGAGCTTGTTGGCCAGCATTCACATAATCACAGATGATGAGTTGTTTTAACATGTATTAGATGGCTTAGGTCTGGAATTTGATGCTACCGTTGTTAATCTGACGTCCAAAATTGAGTCAAAATTTGACTCAATCACTCTACAGGAAGCTCAATACCTGTTACAAAAGTATGAGATGAGATTAGAGAAATTCAACTCCCCTAATTTTCCACTAAGTTCAGTTCAGTTCATGTTGCCTCACTGAACGCCTCCACTAATTAACCTTTATCTGTCACCATAGGGACAGTATCATCTAGCGTCCCTATCTCATCGTCTCACACAACACATTTACCAACACGTTTGCCACATACCTCACAGCTTCCCTTTTATACTCCTCTTGTTGGTTTCTCTAATCCACTCCTTACTCATTATAGTTTACCAGAACAAATGAGCTTACTTGGTTAGTGTCAAAAAGTTCTCAATCAAAAAATCATTTTTATTCCTGTTACAATTCTGTTTTATAAGTACATATCAGGATATATTTTCTATACAGATTTTCCTCCTATAATTACGCTAACCATATGAAGAAGATAATTTCTTTCCATCCAACTTCCTATAACTACTCTAACTCCCCCTCAAGTTGATGCATACGGATCCTTCATGCGCAACTTGATCAGTGAGTTGTGGAAGTCTTTGCTAGACATGGCTTTGGTAAGTATATCTGCAAGTTGGTCCTCAGATTTGGCAAATGGGAACTGGATTGTATTATCTCTAGGTTATGTTTGATGAAGTGTCGATCAACCTCTACGTGCTTGGTTCGATCATGCTGAACCGGATTGTGTGAAATGTCTATAGCAGCTTTATTGTCACAGAAGAGGTTCATTTCAGACTTGGGAGCAAAACCAATCTCAGATAATAGTCTTTTCAGCCAAAGGAGCTCACACAACCCTTTGACCATCCCATGAAACTCTGCCTCTGCACTCGAGAGTGCCACCACCTTTTGTTTCTTGCTTCTCCATGTCACAAGGTTTCCACCTATAAATGTGAAATACCCTGACGTCGACTTCCTATCAGAGATGTTCCCGGCCTAATCTGCATCGGTATAGCCATCAACTTCCACATGATCATTCTTAGAAAACATGAGCCCTTTTCCTGGAGAAGACTTCAAGTACTTTAGTATCCGAATTACAGCCTCCATGTGTTCTTCACTTGGACAATGCATAAATTGACTCACTACACTCGCAGCATAAGCAATATCTGGACGAGTATGAGAGAGATAAATTAGTTTTCCAACTAATCGTTGATATCTTCCCTTGTCAGTTGGTTTCTGGTTCGGATATACCCTAAGTTTATGATTTTGGACAATTGGAGTATCCACTGGTTTGCATTCCAACAATCCAACTTCAGATAATAAATCTAGGATATATTTTCTTTGGGATAAAAATATGCCTTGGGGTGATCTAGCAACTTCTATTCCAAGGAAATACTTGAGCCCACTTAGATTCTTCATTTCGAATTCGCTAGCCAACTGCTGTTGGAGCCGTGAGATTTCTTCAATATCATCTCCCATAATGATCATATCATCGACAGAAACAATAAGAGCTGTAACTTTGCCTTGCTGTTTTTTGAGAAACAAGGTGTGGTTTGCGTTGCTCTGTTGGAAACCGTACTTCTTCATTGCCAAGCTAAATCACCTGAACCAAGCCCGTGGTGATTGTTTTAACCTATACAAGGCTCGTTGTAACTTACACACCTCATTAGTTCCTGTGGTCACTAAGTAGCCTGGAGGGATGTCCATATAAATCTCTTCTTCAAGCTCACCATGAAGAAAGGCATTTTTCACGTCCAACTGATGTAGTGGCCATCCTAAATTTGCTGCAAGAGATAGCAACACTCTAACAGTATTTAATTTTGCTACTGGTGAGAAAGTATCTTGATAGTCTATACCATATGTTTGAGTGTACCCTTTTGCCACGAGTCTTGCCTTGTATCTTTCTATAGATCCGTCAGCTTTGTGTTTAATGGAAAACACCCACTTGCACCCCACTGTTCTTTTCCCTTCCGGTAGTGGCACTAGGTTCCATGTCTTGTTCTTCATTAGTGCCTCTATTTCATCTTTGATTGCCTGAGTCCACTTCAGGTCTTCTAAGGCTTCCTCCACCCTTATTGGAACATGACACACAGACAGGCTATGCACAAATGTCTTGAGAGGATCATTCAGCTTGTTTGTGGACACATAATTGGCAATAGGGTATCTTGATCTTCTTTCCTTAATGTCTAGTGAGTAGCGGCTTGGGGGCTTGCCACGATTTTGCTTATTAGGTAACACATAACTAACAGGAGATGTCACAATATTTGTGTTAAAAAGGCTTACCTCAAGATCATTCTCAGGAGTTGGGTCTTCGGGTACTGCAGAAGGGGAAGAAACATGCACTTTATGATCATTTTCGTGGTGTTTAGTAGCCAAAGAAATATGTTATGTTCGCCCCGAAGAGATATGTTCTGTATGTTCTGTTCGGGGTTCGTGATCATTTTCTGTTCGCCCTGAAGAGATATGTTATGTTCGCCTTGGTTCCACATGCATTTCAGATAAGTTCGGCCAATTTAATTCCATCCAATTCTGCTCTTCTTGTCTAGTCTCCCCCTGAAGAGGAGAAGTGGGAGAAAAAATGTTTCGGTTTCCATGAAGGTGACATCCATAGTAATATAGGTGTGACCAGAAGTAGGATCATAGCATCTATAACCTTTTTTTATGAAAAGCATAGCCCAGAAAAAAACATTGACGAGCACAAGGGTCCAGCTTAGTTCGCTGGTTTTTATGGAGATAGACATACGCTACGCACCCAAATACATGTGGAGGAAGCATCAAGACTGCAGGCACCAGAGTATAGCCCGAGAGGGCTTGTAATGGAGTTCTAAAATCCAACACCTTAGAGGGCATCCGATTGAGCAAATGAATAGCAGTGGTGACAACGCCAGCCCAAAACCGATTAGGAGCATGGGCACCAATTAAGAGAGCTCGAGCGGTTTCAAGAACATGGAGGTTTTTCCGCTCAGCAATGCCATTTTTTTGAGGGGTTTGAGGGCATGAAGTCTCGTGAATAATGCCATGTTGTTGTAAGTACTCACGAAATTGGTGATTGACATATTCACCACCATTATCCGATCGAAGGACCTGAACCTTAGCAGAAAATTGTGTTCGCACCATAGCATGAAATGATTTAAACACATCGAGTACTTCATCTTTATGTTTGAGCAAATACAGCCAAGTCATACGAGTGCAGTCATCAACAAACAACACAAACCATCTGAAGCCAGATACAGTAGTAATTGGGGAAGGGCCCCACACATCAGAGTGGATCAAAGAAAATGGAATATCCTTTTTATTCAAACTTAATGGAAAAGAAGCCCTCTGACTTTTTGCCAATATGCAAGTTTCACATTGAAAATCAAACTTATTCAACTGAGAAAATAAATATGGGAACAAATGTTTCATATAGGTGAAGGACGGATGTCCTAACCGACGATGCCAAAGCCAAAGTTCCTTTTCTTTGACACCAAGAGAATGATGTGTATGATGTGTTTGGCCCACACTCACGTCTTCCATATAGTAGAGTCCCCCCCTCTTAGTACCACGCCCAATGATCTCCTTCGTTAGAATGTCCTGGAGAAGACAGAAAGTAGGATACATTAACACCATGCAGTTAAGATCAGAGGTTAGTTGGCTCACGGAGAGAAGCTTATGGGATAAAGATGGAACAAGTAAAGTGTTCTGCAGCTGTAACATAGGAGATAAGGCCACAGTGCCCGCTCTAGTGACCGGGGAGGTAACGCCATTAGCATTGGCAATATTCGTACGTTTCGGTAGGGAAGTTATGATGAAATCCATAGCACAAAACATCATATGGTCAGTGGCACCGGAGTCCAGGAGCCATGCACCACTGTTAGCATCATTAGTCGAAGTATAACAAGCACAACCAAAGTTACTTGAGTCTGGAACCAGTGCCATCTATGGTGTGAAGGAGAGTTGAGGTTCGGCAGTAATCACGGTTGCTTGACCAGAGCCTGCATCCTCAGTGCCAAGGTCACGACCCTTCTTAGCTTGCAGATCATTCCACCAATCAGGATACCCGTGCAGTTTAAAGTAAGTGTCACGAGTGTGTCTTGAATTGCCACAATGAGAGCACTTTAAACCGTCGGAAGATGCACGAGATTTATGCTTGCAATTGTGCATGGTAGGAGGGTGGGTAGAAGATCCAAGTCTGAGTCCTTTGGTGGCGAGAACAGCGCCAGATACACCATCTGCACTACCAGTGATCATAACAGATTGACGGAAGGCTTCACGACAGACATGGGCATACGCTTGCTCCACGGTAGGGAATGGGTGAAGCTGCAACATGTCACCCCGGATCTTATCGAGTCGATCATCCAGACCATCCAAGAAAACATATACTCTGTCTTCTTGAAGGATAAGATTATAATGTTGGATATCAACGGCACACTCCATAGGATTAGGCCGCCGGAAGTCAATCTCTAGTCTTTAGTTTTCCTTTTGTTTCAATTCCATCAGCAACTGATAACAGGCCATAAGTTACTCCTGTAGTGGACTGCTCTCCACCAAATCCTTCTTCAGCAGTTGGTAAGTCATCTTCTTCTCCTTTGATTCATACTTCCTCTACTTTATCTCTTTGTTCTAATTCACCTATACACCATCCTATACACTCTTCAATATCACTTGTTTCCTCTGGTGATAGTCCATTTCGTGTACCTAATACTAGCACTTCATTATGCATGCCCACTACATCTTTTTCAACTCTATCATCCTGTCCTTTAGTTGTTGATCTCGCCTCCTTTTCTCCCTTGACACACAAGTCTCAACCACAACCAACATTGAGACAATTGAATTCACCTAGCTACCCACTTATTATTGACTGCACTCATTGCAGTTCCCCCCTGAAATATGCCCACCAAATATCTCTTCCACCAATACACATCTCATGCAAACAAGAGCCAAGACAGCCTCCTAACGAGCTCTTAGCAACCCAACCTTTCAACACATTATTAATCCTGGAAATACAACCTCTAGAAACACTGATGTCCTTCAGCCAACATCTCAAAACACCACTGCTCTCATCATTTCAAAACCTGCTCCTCTATCACCTACTTATTTAGAACCTTCAATAGTAACATAAGCTCTGGCTAATCCTAACTGGAATAAGGCAATGCAGAAAGAGTTTAATGCTTTAATGGCCAATGATACTTGGGTGTTAGTTCCTAAAACATCATATATGAATGTTGTTGGAAACAAATGGGTCCTTAGAACCAAGTTTCATGCTAATGGGAGTTTACAAAAGTATAAGGCTAGATTAGTAGCCAACGGATTCCAACAAACTCTAGGGTTGGATTACTTTGAAACCTTCAACCGTGTCATCAAACCCTCACCTATCCACATTATTTTCTCTCTTACTATCTCAAGAGGATGGGATATATAGTAAATCGACATCAATAATGTCTTTCTCAATGGTACTTTAAGTGAAATAGTCTTTATGAAACAACCTAAAGGTTTTGAGAGTTCTCAGTACCCCTTTCATGTGTGCAAGCTTAGAAAGTCACTTTATGGTCTTAAACAAGCCCCAAGGGCCTGGTTTGACAAGCTTGCTAGACATAAAGTTTGTGAACTGCATTTCTGACTCAAGTTTGTTCATCTACAAGGACAATTCTTAGGTTTTGTATGTCCTTATTTATGTGGATGACATACTTGTTACTAGTTTAGATACATCATCAATTCAGTAACTTATTGAAAAATTGAATCATCATTTTGCATTAAAAAGTCTTGGATTAGTCTCTTATTTCTTGGGATTGGAAGCAACAAGAAATGCAAAAGGGCTTCACCTAAAGCAAACTAAATATATCACTGATCTTCTTGTCAAAACAAAAATGCAAGATGCTCATCCTTGTCCAACACTCATGGTTGTTGGAAACAAGTTGTTTATAGGTGACAGTGAGTCATTCCAAGATGCTAGTCTCTATAGAAGCACTATCAGAGCTTTACAATATTTGACTTTAACTAGGCCAGGCATAAGCTTTATGGTAAATAAGATTAGTCAATATCTTCAAGCACCTTCTATACTTCAATGGAAGGCCTATAAAAGAGGGCTAAGAAACATCAAAGGCACTCAGTTTCATGGATTACAATTCAGACCAGCTGCTTCTATGAGTATTGAGTGCTATGCCGATGTCGATTGGGGAAGTAATTTAGATGATCGGAGATTCACAAGTGGGTACTGTGTTTTCTTAGGTCCCAACTTGATTCAATGGAGTTCTCAGAAGCAAAAGGTGGTGGCTTTATCCTCCACAAAAGCTGAGTACAAAGCACTAGCACACACAACTATTGAATAGCCTGGCTGGACAATTTGTTCTCTGAATTAGGAGTTGCCTTGAGCTCTTCACCAGTAATATGGTGTGATAACGTTAGCGATAGAGCATTGGCAGCCAATCTTGTATTTCATGCATGCACAAAGCACATTGAAATCGATGCCCACTACATAAGGGATCAAGTGCTAGCTAAGAAACTTTCAGTGCAATATGTGTCTTCGAAACTTCAGATTGCTAACATTTTAACCAAGACATTATCTACTGCTCAGTTTCAAGAACTGAAAAAGAAACTGAATGTGGTTGACGTAAATATGGTCAGATCAGTAGAAGAAAGAACTCAGCAATCCTCTTGAACTTTTATCACTTTTTTGGTTTGTTCTAGTCAGTTTAGTTGAGGATGCTCAACTTGCTTCAAAGAATTGAAAAAGGAGCTGAATGTGGTTGAGCAAAATCTTTCAGCTTAGTTCTGATTTTGATATACTTTAGGGCTGATATCCGATTTTTTTTATGTATTGCTTTACCTCAGTTCTCAGTTGTGATGATATGGTTACCAAAATGAGAAGTATCTGATTTTGTGGCATATTGTACTATTACTCTCAATCAGCTACAATGAACTGCTGTTGTGATAGGCTGTCCAAAGTTGCTTGCCTTTGTCTTTGGTTTTTGTATTATTGGAGTTGTGATACTCTCAATCAGCTTCAATGAACTGCTATTATGATAGGTTGTCCAGAGTTGCTTGCCTTTGTCTTTGGTTTTTGCATTGCAAACTTTGAACTGTAGTTATGATAGGTTGTCTAGAGTTGTTTGCACTATGAACTGCAGTTGTAATAGGTTGTCTAGAGTTGTTTGCAGTATGAACTACAATTATAATAGGCTATCTAGAGTTGTTTACACTATGAATTGCAGTTGTGATAGGCTGTCTAGAGTTGTTTGCCTTTGCCTTTGGTTTGTTGTTTGTCTTTGCCTTTGGTTTTCTTTTGCGTTGCAAGGGCTAAATTAATCTGAGTAGATGTAGTATGAATTGAGAGGGAATGTTAGCCACAAGACGATCAGATCGAATTGCTCTAAGTAGAGATGGTTTGAGGGGGAATGTTAACCAAAGGTTATCTTTGTAATTTCTCCTTTTAAGAAACATCAAAGTGATGTTGTTTTGGTTATCTTTGTAATTGTTACTGTTAAGCTTCACTAAAGCTTACTCAGCTCTCTCTCTTGATATAAAAAGAGAAGTTGACCCATTGTATTTCACCTTTTTATCGAATATATGAAAGATACAATTTCTACAAACTTCTTTCTGATTCTTCCTTTCTCCTTCTTCTGAAAACTCTCATTTTCAATTGTACTTCGCTGCGTAGATTTGAAAGGATTCTTTTGATCTTTTCTTCTCAAGATGTCAGCCCTACTAGTTTACTAATAATGGGGTTTCCATGAGACAATGAGTCAAAAAGTTCATCTATGATTTTCTTTTAAAGTATTAAAAATCTCGTAATAGTAAAAGAGAAAATCTATAATACAACCCAATACCAACTTAACGTTTTGAGTTAGTATCATAAGCCATCCATAACTAGACTTCTGTTTATTTAACTAAAAATTAATAAATACAAATGGGGATCAAATGGAGATGAGGCATGAAATGTAGGACCACATTAAAATAAGGAATAGGATTAAAATGTAATAAATCAAATACACGAACGGTTTTACTTCTCCACTTGTTTCCCAGCCAACAATAAATGATTTACCGATAGTACCCTTAATGTACATGTTTTATTTTAAGAACAAATTTAGCCAAAAAAAAAATCCAGTGACTTACTGATTATACCTTTAATTAAACAACAATGATTAATTCCTAATGTATAATACTGACTATGCTAGACTCGATAGTCTAATTCGAGTCTAGTAGTATGGTTTCATAGTCTAATTAAAGCATGCTATACTATGCTAGATGGAGCTAGATTTGATAATCTAGCAAATTTAGGCTATTTTGTCCTTGTTTTTTTTGTTAAGGGTTATTAAGTTAAATCATGTGATTTTATGGTTAAATCTGTCATTTAAATAAAACCTTGACATTTGGGGAATTAATATTAGTAAAGATGAATATATACGGCAATATTTCATGAAATGAACCAAATTAGGGGAATGCATTATAATAATGCAAATTAGGGGTGTTCAAAAAAATGCAAAAATCAAACTGAACCGAATTTTTGATTATTCGAAAAACTGGTTCGGTTTCAGTTCAAAGAAAATAAAAAACTGAATTTTTGGTTCATTTACCGGTTTGAGAGAATATAGAAACTGGTTTTACTAACTGGTTTATTATAAAAATATTATCCTAACAAAAAAAATTATAAAATATAAAATTAAAAAAATTTCTAGTTTATTATAAAAATATATAAAATATAAAATTAAAACCGATTCGGTTTAGGAAAATTCTTGAATTGAAAAACCAGTTCAGTTTACAAAATTGGGTAACCGATTTTGATCACCCCTAATACAAATAGTTTAGATAATGATGGCTATATCTAAACCAAATAATAATAATAAAATAAATTTATCAAAAGTTTAAATCAGATTTAAAATGATTTGCATAACAACACATTTTAATTAAGATGAATTAAATAAAATTTTAATATGACAAACTATGAAAATGGAAAGCTATTAAAAAAATTTTGGTCGAATCTTTTTCACCCTTTCGAGGCAAAACTGTTAATTTGTCGAAATGCTAGCACTATTGGGATGGTGTTGATTCAAAGAGTCACCATGTTCTCACGTTGATGATAACAAACTAATATGTTCCTAGGCATATGTTCTAATGATTCTTGCTCAAGTGCGTACTTAGATGAAAAATTTCCCAATGCGTTCACTTGTGAAAGCTCATGACCTGTTTTACATGGATTCAGATCGTCTAAGTCATGAAAAATGAATTTTTGAAATGTTCAACACTTGGCAACCAAAAGTCTCGATTTTTGTTCTTCATATTTTTCTAAGATTGCATGAATTTTTTTCATCCCCTAATAACTTTGATTGCTAGGTCAATGGTCATACTTAATTTTTATTTACAGAATGGGAAAACGATTTTGAACTATATTTGAAAATTTTACCATTTTATTCACTTGGATCGTCATTTTATAGATATTTTTATTGAATCCAAAATGAGGGGTTATTTGTTTATTTACATAGTTTCAACTCTTTGCAGTTTAACCCTTCTAGTCAACCGAATAGGTTATTGGACAGTCAACCGAATTACAACAAATGCCATGTAATTTGCTTTGTCATCTAGTTAACTAGATAAGATATCCAATTGATAGGATAAACCATTCAGTCAATCGAATGTGATAACCAGCCAACCGTTTAATGGTTGGAGCAACCAACGGCTAGTGCCATATGATTCGATCGATCGAATGCTACAAGCTGAAATGTGATTTTTGGCATAACAACTATAATTTCAAGGATTATCTATATAAACCCAACCAAACCCATATGAATGAACTTTTCACATTCTAAACTTGCAAAACCTTCATAACAAAAGTATTTAACCATTTTAAAGAGCTTTCACTTGTAATTTTCTTACCCCAACTCAAACCTTTGTTACACCTTGTGGTTGTATCTTTGTAGATTAGATTTCTTTTGGCTATACATTTAGTAATCCACTCCATTGAAAGAGCTTTAGTGTAAAAACCATTATATTGTCGAGGTGTAAAGTGTGTTACACTCTTTGGTTTATTTTTTAATAATAACTAAAGAAAGGAAGTCCTAGTGTGTGTGAGTGGTTTAATTGCATATTGTGAAACAATTGGGGATAAATGTTTAATAGCACTTACAAGAAAACTATTTGTATTTGACTTTTTTGTTTAGTTTATCAACCAAGGTGGACAATGGAATACTCGAACTATTGTGCAAAATAGGAGCTAAAAGTACTAACTTGTTATTGCCCTTATGTTTGTAATATGCAGCGTTTTTAGGCAAAGTCTTAAAACACTGTGTTTTGTATTACACAGCAACTATAAAAGCATATGTGTATAGTTTTGTTAGTCAATGAAAAATAGAACGAAATTCACTCAACGCAGTCGGGTATTCTATCTTCTTTTCTCTTGAATTTTTCTTGAATTTTTCTTCAATACACAAATCTCTTCATGGTATTAGAGCCCTAGATACGCTTCTATGGTGAATCCAAATTTTGATTTAGTGAATTCATCCTCAGTTTTAAGAGCGATGGACTCCATTTTTATGAGCTGTCCAGCTACAACTGCTACTCCTACTTTACCTTCAATCTCGGTCAAGCTTTTGGAGAGGAATTATACATTCTGGAGGTCGCAAATTGTGCCCGCTTTAACCTCTCATGGATTGGATGGCTTTATTACAGGAGAGAAAGCTTGTCCTTCATTGTTTCTGATAGAGAAGTCAGATGAATCAAGGGAGACGGTAAAGAAACCAAACCCTAACTACTTTACTTGGAAGAAATTTGATCAATTTCTTGTTGGTCGGTTATTTTTCACTATCTCTGAGTCAATGTTTAGACACGTAGCTAAATGCAATACTGCTTATGAAATCTGGAACATTTTGGAATTGCACTTTCAATCAGTTTCTAAAGCTAGGATGCTACATTTAAGAAACTTACTACAAACCACTAAGAAAGATTCATGTAGTATTAGTGAATATGTACTAAAGATGAAAGAATTGGGAGATGAATTGATTACTAGTGGAGTGAATATAAATGATGAGGGGCTGTTGTTGTACATTCTTGATGGGTTAGGACCAGAATATGATGTTGTGGTAGCTAACCTTACTTCCAATAGTAGTAGCACTACGTTACAAGAGGCTCAGTTCCTACTTCATTAGCACGAAATGCGACTTGAGAGACAACATAATGCCTACAATAGTCTTCATGATCAGCTTGGTTCAGCTTTTGTAGTTTCTAAACAAGCATTCAATCAAGGAAGCAATGATGTGTCCTTACTATCTCAAAACAAAAACACCTATGTATCATATATGAATGGACATGTGAATTTGTCAAATCAGACCTTTATGCCATCTAATGTATTGTCTCCTAACGTGTCGATGCACTTGTTTGCACCAATGGTTTCTAATATGCCTCATCTTGTTGGAAATCCCATGAGTCAAGGAAATCCGAAACCTAAATTTCCTTTACCTTACCAATCTCAGTTTGTATCAGCAAATAACTCATCTAGTAACTTTGACTCTGGCATGTTTCCATATAATCCATATATGATGAGAAGTAGGGGTCGAGGCAGAGGCTATTTTAGGCCTAAACTAATATGCCAAGTTTGTGGTAAAGGAGGACATTCTGCGGCACAATGCTATCACAAGTTCGATCAAGGATTTCAAGGTTTTCCTATACCTGTTGCTAGCCCCTTAATTAATGCCATCTCATAATAGTCAGAATTTTGACAACTAAGTGAATCAGCTCAAGCCATGTTGCGGCAAAGAATCTGCTTGGACAGTCAATGCAACAATTAGCTTCCACTAACTTGAATCCTTCAAGTGTTCAAGGGAGTTTTCCATACTGTCAAGGTTTTCAAAGTCTTCAAGGCTCTAGTTCAACAAACTTTTAGAATGGTTGTTCAGGTTTTACAAGATCTAATCATGAATATGCAGGCATTCCTCAACAAAATCAGTTCTTTCAGTCTCCTAGTTCTTCAACCAATGTTCCTAGCATGACCTCAATACCAGAGAATGCTTTTTCAGGTGTTTCAGGACAGCTTAGTTAATTGTCCATAGCTACTCCACAAACTGTTAATAACCAAACTTGGTATGTGGATTCAGGAGCCACAAATCACATGACTGTCGATGCCACTAATCTACTGCTTAAAAATAATTATCAAGGTGGTTCCATAGTCCAAGTTGGGAATGGCCAATCTGTCCCTATTACACACAAATGTGAGTCTCTTTTGCTTTCTAAGTCATCTTCACGGTTATTGCATCTTAGAAACATGTTATGTGTTCTACATATAGCCAAGAACTTGCTGAGCATATCTCAAATAACCAAAGATAATGGTGTGATTGTTGAGTTTTATTCTGACCAATGCCTTGTTAAGGATAAACTCTCCAGAGAAGTACTACTCCAAGGCTCTCTAAAGAATGGTTTATATCAACTTCAACTCTCACTTCCTAGTATGGCTTCCCTTTCACCTGGTGCTAGCACTAAAGCATGTGATGCACACTACTATGTTGTTGTGTCGGCCAACTCTGATGTCTCTTCTAGTAATAATAGTAGTCTACATGTTGAGAATCACAATGGTGATCATAATTGTATGAATAAAGATCGTTTGGAGGTTCCTGTTAGTCTTCCAGCTCTGTGGTATGCTTGGTTAGGGCATCCACAAGAGAAAACTCTAAAGTTGATACTGAATAAAGTTCATGTATGTGATTTTGATAAGAATAAAAGCTTGAATTTTTGTGAAGCTTGCCAATTTGGCAGAATGCATCAGATTTCTTTTCCTGCCTCCAACCTTCAAACCAATGGTCCACTTGAATTGGTGTATTCTAACTTATGGGGACCTGCACCAGTTTATTCTTCAGAGGGATTTTGATACTATATGCTATTTGTAGAAGATTATAGTAGGTACATTTGGATTTATCCATTGAAACTAAAATCTGAAGCCTTCAAAGTCTTTACTCAATTTCATTGCTTTGCTGAAAATCAATTGAATGCCAAAATGAAATGTTTACAAACTCATTGGGGAGGTGAGTTTAGACCTTTTGTTGGTTATCTTCAACAACATAGCATCCATTTTAGGCATCCTTGTCCATACTTACATCAGCAAAATGGAAGAATAGAGAGAAGGCATAGGATTATCACTGAATTTGTGTTGACTTTGCTAGCACATGCTGGCATGCGTCTTTGTTTCTGGTGGCAGGCCTTTAACACAACAATCTATCTTATCAATAGGCTGCCCTCAGCTCCACTTGCAAACCTGTCTCCTTTTCAGAAGTTGTTCAAGCAAGAACCAATTTATACTAATCTTAAGGTCTCTAGATGTTGTTGTTATCCTTTTATCATACCATACCAGCGACACAAGCTATTATATCACACTGAAAGATGTGTGTTTATAGGTTATAGCAATGCACATAAAGGATATAAGTGCCTTTCAACTTCAGGGAAGGTTTATATTGTTCGACAGTGTAAATTTAATGAAACAACATTTCCTTTTAAAGACGGGTTTAACTGTTTTCTTTTCAAAGATTTTGATATTGCAGGCTCAAGTTCAAGCTTAGAGTCTAATGTAGCAGGAGATATTTCCTCATGGAACTTTAATCACTGCATCAACTCAAGCTCTAGTCCAGATTCTCTCACTATTATTGTTTCAATTTCTTCTCCTCCTGATGATTCAGTAGCAATCTGTAGAGAAACCATCAATACCTCTACTAACACCATGCCTTCTTCATTGGCACCTCATTTCACTTCTCATGCAATTCCTACTAGAAACAAACCTATAGAAATAGCAGCTACTGATATGACAACTTGCAGTCGCTCAAATGTGCCTCTTGACTTCTATTCTCCTAGAATACAACTGGAAGTGATGTTGCCTTTTACAAAAGAGAACGTGCCTACTGCTGATCACACTATCATTCCTCCTTCAGTGCCTTATTCCACTTCTGATACACTTCCAACCACTGTTGTGATGTCTACAATTGCCTCAAATGGTTCTCCTAATTCTTATTCCCCTGGATTACAATTGGAAGTGGTGCTGCCCTTTCCAAAAGAAACCATAACTACTAATCATCACCCTATGATGACTAGGTCCAAAACTTCAAAAGCTTCAACAAGTCACAGTGCAGGTCATATTTATCTAACCATTCAGACTATACTTCTTGAACCAAAAACTGTTACTAACGCCCTCACCATTCTAGAATGGAAAATAGCAATGGATGATGAATTTCAAGCTCTTCTAAGAAATAACACTTGGGAGCTAGTTTCTTCTACTTTAGGAATGAACTCCATAGGCTGCAAATGGGTTTTTAAAACCAAGTTAAAACCTGATGGCACACTTCAGAAGTACAAGCCACGATTGGTAGCTAAGGGGTTTCAACAAACCCTAGGCCTTGACTACTTCGATACATTTTCTGTAGTGATTAAACCAACCACAATCAAGATTATTCTAACATTAGCTATTCATAATCAGTGGGATATTCAACAGTTAGACATTAACAATGCTTTCTTGAATGGTGAACTAACATAATCTATTTTCATGGTACAACCTAAAGGCTTTGCTAATTTGCAGTTCCTTCATCATGTTTGCAAGCTTAACAAAGCATTGTATGGACTCAAGCAAGCCCCTAGAGCATGGTTTGACAAGCTGAAGAATTCTCTGATTGATTGGGGTTTCATCAGCTCTATTTCAGACAAAGTTTGTTTTACTTCAAACAAGGCAATCAAATTATCTACTTGCTTGTATACGTGGATGATATACTCATCACAGGTACTAATCCCTCCTTGATTGCTCAGATTACGGAAGATCTAAACAACAAATTTGATTTGAAAGCTTTAGGTGCATTGAATTATTTCCTTGGGTTTGAGGTTGACAGAAATAGTTCAGGATTACTTCTAAAAGCTGGAATGGCAGATTGCAAAGCCTGCAATACTCCCATGGCAACAGGGATTAAATTAGGTAAAGAAGATAGTGATCCTTTTTATCAACCATTGGTTTATAGAAGCATTATAGGGGGTTTACAATACTTAACGCTCTCACAGCCTGACTTAACTTTTGCCATAAACAGACTAAGTTAGTTCTTACAATACCCCACAGTTGCTCATTGGACAGCCTATAAGCGAATTCTCAGGTACATTAAGGGAACTGTTCAGCATGGTTTAATCTTTACAAGAAACTAGAATTTTATCTTAGAAGGGTATACAGATGCTGACTGGGCAAGTGACATCACTGACAGATGATCGACTACTGGCTATAACATCTATCTTGGAGGAAATTTGGTTTAATGGTCTTCTCGCAAGTAGAAGGTTGTTGCCTTGTCTTCAACAGAGGTAAAGTATAGAGCCTTAAGTCAGGCAACCACAGAATTGGTATGGATTTCAGAATCTCTTTAGAGAACTTGGAATACAGATAAATAAGACTCATGTACTCTGGTGTGACAACATGAGTGCAGGAGCTCTCTCTTCAAACCCCGTTTTTCATGCCATGTCGAAACATATTGAAATAGATGTTCATTATGTGCGAGAGTTGGTTGCTGAAAAGAAATTGTGTGTTCAATATGTAGCTTCAAAGTATCAAATTACTGATGCTCTTACAAAAGCTCTGCCTAGACAAAGGTTCACCATTCTTAGAGAAAAGTTGAATGTGACTGATTCTCTGGAAAGAACTGGTTAATCATTAATGTAACAGTCCCTTGAAGGTTAAAAGCACATGGTACAGTGCAAACAATTCTTTTCTTTTTTTTTTTTTTTTTTTTTGTTGCTCCTTTGTTTTACTTTTGGGATTGATTATAGAAGATAAGGAAGGTTGTAGTAAATGATAAAAAATAAAAAATAAAAATTGTTGAAGAGAAGTCTATTTTGAGGGGAGATATTGAGCAGAGATTGAGATGAAGAGAAGTTTGTTTTGAGGGGAGATATTGAGTAGAGAATGAGATGAAGAGAAGTCTGTTTTGAGGGAAGATATTGTGCAGAAGAGGAGCTAAAAGTACTAACTTGTTATTGCTCTTATGTTTGTAATACGCAACGTTTTTAGGCAAAGTCTTAAAACACTACGTTTTGTATTACTTTGTATTACACAACAACTATAAAAGCATATGTGTACAATTTTGTTAGTCAATGAAAAACATAACAAAATTCACTCAACGCAATCGCGTATTCTATCTTCTTTCCTCTTTAATTTTTCTGCAATACACAAATCTCTTCACGAACGGGGATAACTTGAAGGAATGGACGTAGGCTAGTTTGGGTCGAACCACTATATATTGATTGTGTTTGATATTCTCTTTCATTATTTTTTACTATGTGCAATTTATTTCATATTTGTTCATACTTGCTTGCTAGAAATTTTAACAGTCACATCGCACTAGAAGAGCCCGTAGGTGACAAAAAGTCATATTTTGCTCATTAAGCGAAAAAGTGATCTTAGGAAACCCTATCAAATTAAATAAAACTTATTGAAAACAAGAGCAGTGAGACTAGAGGAAACGTATTTCTTCGGCCTCATTGCCCCAAAAGCTCACCTACAAGTACTATTATAATTTCTCGATTGACTTGAGCGACGGAGAGCCAACACTGGTAATCCCCACTACCAGTTGAGCTCTTAATGCAGTGTTTTCTTTCTTAGCAGGGCAAAGTTAAGTCTCACTATAGTTCAAAAACTCAAAAGACATCAAGCTCATAGCATCGCCTTACACTAGTTGACCCTAGGATCAGTTTTTCGGTGTCAATAGTTACATTTAACTAGTACATTTTTGAAAGGATCATTGAATATTTCTGTTTAACTTGTTGAGATACCATTCACTGTTTTTAGGTTTATGGTTATAAGGATAAAGGAGTTCGCGGTCTTAAGAGCATGTCTTAATTTAAGTTAAAATAATCTTATGGCTATATTTGTTTAGTAAATTCTACATGACAAATTTTTGTAATTTCTAGTAGTGAGAAATTTAGTCGAGAGTTTATCTTTCAGTATGGATTAATACATTACTTGGTTAATAAATGGTCATGGAGGGGAAGAAGATGCCAAAGAAGTTAAATTTGAATTTACGTAAAAGAAAAAAATAAAGAAAGGAAATTACATATGAAAAACTATATTCCATATCTTTTCAGGAATGAATCTATATATATAATACCTTACATCGAAAAAATTTGATTTTTTTGATGTTTGATAATAGTTTCAACATTCAAATTACTCTGCGAAGCCAAAGAAGCAAAATATACGCAGTCATTTATATTTCCAGAGTAGCTCTTCATGTTATCATTTCATCAATTTTTCTCTTTTTCACAACTACGTACTCTTACCATTAATATGAGTATTGTATGGATTTTGGTCTCTGCAAAACTTGTAACTATTGCTGCATTAAGTAACACATTGACGAAAAACAAACAAAATGGACTGTACTATGCCACCATATATCTAAAATATTAGAAAGTTCAGGCGTTTAAACAGGGATTTATCAAAACCCCGCGTACACTTGAGAGCAACCAAAAGAAAACACGGCTCGAAGAAACTTAAGCTGATGTGCTTGGTGAAGTACTAGAAAACTCCTTCGTCTTGAAAGATCTAGCTGAATACGAGAAGTTTCCTTCTCATGCAGCAAGTTGAATGCATCTTCATCGAACTGCCCAAGTGAAATTAATAGTTAATTTAAAAAGGTGCATGTTGTTTGCAAAACATGTGGAAAATTTCTCAAAGTCAAGTAAATTTATTTGTTTCAACACTATGACAAGAATTAAAGGGTAAAGAAAAAACAAAAACAAAAAAAAGTCATCAAAACAGTATTTATAACGAAGTAGACAATTATCAACGTGGAACACAAAATTCTATTTCAGTACGCATTTAAGGTTACTAATAAAACTGTGCATATAAATATTGTTTTCCAAAACATGTTTACAGTACACAATAGTATGCCTTTATATAGGCTAGTATAATATACAAATATGGAATAAAATCATAAATAAAAAGAATTATATATCTTATACTATCATCCTAAGAATATCCTGATTTTATTCTCTATATACATATAACAAAAGCCATTCAAAAAAGATAAATTAAAACATGTCTTACTCTACACCCTTTATTAATTAGTTTGATTATTTAGTTCACTTTCATTCATGAAATATGCCTTTAGAAAAGAATCTAGACTCCCAATATAGTGTCTAACCTTTAGACAAAGTAAAGAAAAAAATTATGTTTGGATGCAGAAAAAACGTACATTGATCTTTGACGTTGGATAATATAGGTTTGGCTTGAAATGTCTTTTCTCTTTTAAAAAGTTGTAATATCATGTTCTACTGTTTTAAGCTAAGAAAAATGAGAAGAATTAAAGTAAAAGGAAGCTTTTCCATAATTTGTGGGGTTTATAAAGAAAGCATGCCCAATAGAATCTTGCATGAATAGATACGTCAAGTCACTTACATACCCTATAACTATTCAATCTGATTTCTAACTTGGCGATTTGAATTATTTTATGGTCGAGTAACAAAGTAATACTTGTCACGGGCTTATCGACTATTGACCACAGAGTTGAGTGCCTATAAATAATTTCACTTGTTTCCAAGTTCTATTTTTTATACACCCTTATAAATAATTATAATAGAGCATCAGATGTTATGTTTAAAAGGTAAAAACTAATAATTAGGAAACTTTTCCTATATATTCTTAAAAAAAAAAATAATAATAATAATTAGGAAATCCTCCATCCATGTTCTAAGAATATATAGGAAAAGTTTACCATCAGATGTTATGTTTAAAAGATAAAAACTAATTATTATTATTATTATTATTATTATTTTACAATGCACTGTTGTTTCATAAACTAATATAACACTAAGATTTCAATAAATGGTAATGTTAATCGACAGACTGAATCAAAGAATTAAAAAAAAAAAAAAAAATTTCTAACTCTTAGAAACTAACATGTAACCTTACGGTAACTACAGAAATTTATTTTTATTTTGTTATGTTAATGGTTTAGAGATAACTAATTGTAAATGGAAGAGAATCGAAGATATTTTTAGAGTATCCTATGAAGTGTGAGAAGCTCTCGTGACTCTGCCAGCTCAAAACGAAAACGAAAAAGAAAAAACAGGAAAAAGAAAATAAAAACAAAAAGACAAGAAGAGAAACAAAACCCATATGTACTCCAACTCACGACTGCCCCATGAAACACAATGTGTCAGAGAAATTACAAATATTATTTATTTTAACATTCAACAGTAGAAAGCATTTACACACACTTACCTATGCAATCCAGATTTACTTTTAATCATAGATAATCATTTTCATTTTTAACACGTCACCGAAGAAAGGGATCTACGTACCTGTACTTTAACTCATCCTTTTCTTGACTGAAAACTCCCACCTCCTCCAAAAGATTGGCTTGTCGGCGCTGCTCCCATATTTCTCTCTGAATCCAAGGAGCTCACATCAATTCCATGTTGATGTTGTGGTTGTTGCTTTTCCCTTTGAGAAAATCCTCCACTCATGCTTCTCACAATTTGCCCCACTCCAAGAAAGTCTCTTGTCATTCTATCAGACCCACCAATCCCCGCATTCAGATTTTGGTGCAATTTCGCTTCATCCATGTTGCTAAAACGTTTATCCGAGTCTATATTAGTTCTGTTTGGATTGTATCCGCCATAAGGATTTTGATCTTGCGCATGTCCGCTACCGTATGCATTCACTTCTCCAGACCCAGTTCCGAAAATTGAAGAATTACCACTGGCAAATGTGTTCATTAAGTCATGAAGATTGTTGTCATTTTCGCCAAAAATGCCGCTGAAGTTGGCCTTGTTATCGCTTGAAGAAGGGCTGCCGAAACTCCTTAGTAATGACGCCGTATTATTGCTTGAACTAGAACCCATTTGAGCAGCCTTTTGGAGCAGTGCTGTGGCGGACATATGAGGGACTATGTTTTCGCTTTGAACTGATGAACTGAAAAGGGAAGGGACGCCGGAGCTAATTTGATCATTGATTAGGTTGTTTGAGAACACGTTGGACCCTTCAACACCACCACCAGCAGTGCCATTCTCGTTGCTGAAGTGACCGGGGATCAATAAACTTGAAGATTGCAGATTGCCATTGGTGTTGTTAGCGTTGTTGCTGTTATTTAAGCTGCTAGTAGTGCTACTGTTGGAGAGGAAGCTGAGGTTGAAGAGGTTGCCTGAGGAGGGTGGGTTATTTGTGTTGTTTGGAAGATCCGGAAACTGCATTAATCCATGGAATGGTTTGTTTGGCAGCAAGCCTTGCTGAGATTGGTGTTCGTCATGGTAATTCTGGCTTGATTCTTGCATGAAAAAGGCAGGTGAAGTCATGGTCTGTTGTGGTCGAAATGATGATGAAGAACCGATGGATGGAGGAAGGAGATGGTCAAATTGCGTTGACCGTGAGCCACCACCGAGTCGTAAAATGTCATTCGATTGAGCATTTTGGTCTTTTATTGATGAAATTTGAGGACCCACTTGAGATAAGCCTAAGCCCATGTTGCTACTTCCGTATAAATGGCTGCCAATGGTGCTCAAACTGGGTGGGTGTCTTGCACTTTCTTGAGCCAGTGCATCACAGAAGGCTCTATGAGTGATAAAACTGTCACGCCTGACACAATTATTTGGAAAGAAGCCATTAGAACAGCTCTCATAGATAGTATAATGGCATCATAAAAAGAGAAATCGCAACAAAATTGAACAGGAATTCATGTCTGGTACCTAAACTACATGAAATTATAGAATATTGACCCCAAAAGAAACAAAAAATGATGTAAAATTTGATATTAATCCAAGGGGCACGTATTATATGTACCATTAAAACAGTAATATATAGGCCCACTGGTTTCTCCAAAGAATTTGATTGAAAAAATATAGTCCAAATGAAATCATGACAGAATATGAAACAGCTATGTGACTGATCGGCTGTGACTAGTTTTAGATTTCATGCGTTCTCTTAATTCTTATCTTCCATCCCATCTTCAATAATGCTTCCATCTTGCATGTCTGAAACATCAATTATATGGTTACCTTATGAAGACCAGAACCATAAATTTAGGGTTTCATAGCTAACGTCAAACTATAAAACAATCAACGATAACGGAAACCCTAAATGATTTTTAGAAAGGGAGCCTATTATAACAACCCAATAGAAGTAGGTAGAGAAGAATATGAAGTTGTAAAGTTAAATCTAATCTCCCAAGAAGACAGAGATATAATTAAGAAGGTAGGTGGAATAATTTCGCTAAAACTCGGAAATGATTAACCAATCAACCGCGAAATTCTATTTCAAGAACTGGCTGTTCAAGAAATGGAACAAGAGAATGTGTTCAACCTTACGAAAAATCATCCATCAATCAAGAAACCATTTCAAGTAGAGAACTGTGAACTGGCCAAGTGGGTAAAGGTAGAAAAAAGAAAGAGATCTAAAGCTGGAAAATAAACCACCCAGAGCTCACGGGAATATTCAATGAGCCCTTGAAACAGAAGAGACTGCATATGGATTAAGATTGAAGAGCACAACGTCGAGACTGCAATGAAGGGAGAAGAGAGAGAAACGTTATCATGAAAAAGGGTACCTGCGAGGCCACAGTCCTGAGCGCATCTAGCCAATTCATAAGAGAACAAACCTGGGAAACAACACAGCAACCCTCTACATGCCGTAGCAACACGTGAATAGGAAAAGGTAAAGAACGAAAAAAGGCGGTGTTTCCGAGGACAAAGAAAAGAAGAACAGTTTTTTCTTCTTCTTTTTTTTTTTTTTTTTTTTGAATTTTTTTTTAACAGTAGGAAGAATTTCTTGGTTGAATTGAAACATCTACGACCATCGCAGTTTCAACGGATTATTCACGTGGGGGCATTTTTCTGCTCCCTTTCCTTCTCTTCTCAATTAGTAGTACCATTGCACTTGAGAATTCGAAAAGATAGAAAAATAAATAAATAAATAAAGTAGAAGGTGAGAAGGAGACCCGCTTGCAAGAAAACTTAAAAGAGAAGGACAAAAAAAGGCATCAAAAACTTTTTCTTCTCTTGTCACTTGAGGAATCTAAGCACTACACCAAAGAAGCCAAGCATTACTTATAACGCCTCCGCCAATTTCTTGTCTTTCTGTTTCTCTCCTTATAAACCAAAGAAGCTGATGAAGATTATAATGCAAAAATTAATTATAAAATTTGGAGATTGAAACGTTTATTACCTTGAAAAAAGAGTACCACAATCACATCTGTATTCTCTAGTACCACAAGTTTTTGAATGAGCTTTCCAATCAGATTGAACAGCATATCTCTTAGAACACTTCTCACACTTCCATTTCTTCTCACCATGTTTTCTAGAGTAATGTTTTTTGATGCCAGTAAGGTCACCAAGAGCTCTAGAAGGGTCATGGTGGACGCATGTGGGCTCAGGGCACAAATAAACCTTCCTCTTCACTTCTTTTGTAGTCTTCTGCTTTAGCTTCCAAGGCAGGTTGTGTCCTCTTCTGTGGAGTTGTAGGTTTTGCTCCCTTTGAAACCCTTTATTGCACACCTCACATATGAACCTGTTTGTTGCCATTAGGGTCTTGGGAGATAGTGCTATCACCTCCGCATCTGGATCTGCTTTGGAAAAATGACAAACAATATAATAAATTATTAGAAAATTCTAAATTAAATACAATTGACAAAGATTTTATCATCTAAATTTCATTCCAAATTTTTTCAATATTAGGGTTTTCTTTTGCTGGAAAAGGCGGCCAAAAATTAGGAAGAAATTATATGGCCAATTCCTTAAAATCATTTGTTATTCAGATAAGGTAGATCTTAGATAAAATTGATTGATACTTGCTTGGTGTTCCAGGTTGGTTTCTCTTTTTCTTCTGGGTTGGTGGAGCTGGAGCTGAAGATGAAGTTGGTGTTGAGGAATGCTGCAACTTCATCTGGTTTTGATCTTCTTCTCTAATTTCAAAGAAAGGAGCTGAAGAAGACGCAGACATATTAGTATTCAACCTTTATGTCTTCTTACTGTCTTCGTCTTCGTCTTCAAGTTGGTAGTGGTGCTTGCTTGTTCTTCTCTATTTCTTCCGTACTAGCCATAATCTCTGAAATCTAGAAACCAAAAAACCCTACATTAAAATTTTGATATTTCTCTGAAAATCATATCTGAAGAAGCCGAAAAAGGGCTATCCAAGCTTTTGAGTATCGATTAATGAGAAGTAAACAAAAAGGAAAATATCTGGACAGAAAAGCTGAAATCAAGAGAGAAGATGCAGAGAGTAAGAAAGAAAGAAAAAAAGGGGAATCAAGTTTTTCTCTACAGTTTCAGTAGTTTTAAATACCGAAATTTAAACAAGGTTGTTCCTGATTCGGTGTCATGCCGATAAACCAACACATATACACATAAAGCTTAATTTTTTTTTTTTTTTTTATCTCTTCATTTTAGTATTTATTTATTGGATTCGCAAAATGAAATTCATGAATTTGCTCAATTATTCACAAAATAAAATGACAGAAAGAGAAAGAGAGAGAGAGAGAAAGAAAGGGTAAGGCTACTGGTCGGTGGACCCAATCCACAGCCGCAAAAAGACACGGATGGTGCGTGAGAGAAGATGAACAGCTACATATACATTACCCTCTTCTCTCTCACTCATTTTGTATCTTCTTTCTCACTTCCAGACAAACTCACCTTCATCACACCTTTCTCTCTCATGCCCCAACAGTAAATTTACAAAATTTTCAAATTAATTAAATCAACTTTTAAAATGAATTAATTTGCATCTTATTTATACATTTATAGCAAACACTGACAGTTGATGGGTGTTCCCTGGTTGAAGCTGTTGGCTGAATTTCTGCTTAAATAGTATACTGTTACCGTTTGAGAGGGCAATGGTCACTGACATCCGAGGGCAAATAAGGGTCTAGCCTCTTTGTGCTTAGCGACCCATTGGTGGGGAGACCGTGCTGGCAGTACAATCACAAATAAGGGCATTTATGTAATTTCCATTAAACTTTCTAACCAGAAAAAATTTAAATCACAATCAAGACCTAATACAACTAATGGCTATAAACAAATAAACATTATCACAGCTAAGTTTCGACCCTTGATTAATAGTGAAATCAAGAAACAACATTGTCAAAAAGGTAAAGATGTATAATAAGTGATAAGAGATATATGTAGTCAAGAGGATGATGCTAATAAACTATATTTAATACTTTTTTGTGGAATTTTAAGTCTTGATTTAGACCGTTTTTATATCAAATTGTTTCCATAGTTTGACAGTTTTTATTCCTTGCCAACTACAATATTTTCATTGCATGCAGTTTCATTCTTTAAAACAATGACAGCTAACAATTACATGCATCTCACTGTCAAGTATCACTCTCTTAATCTGAAGACGATGCGCTGTAAATTCTGAGTGGATGACAATTTGTATCTAGAGATCAGCTGACTTCTTCATCTCAAACCATCGCCTCTAAACTGCTAAAAGGTACGTAGAATCTATTAGTTAGGCGCACGTTTTGATTGATATATAATATATATATATATATATATATATATATAAGAAATTATTCATTCATAACGTTGAAATGTTCTTGACATTTTTCTTCAAAAACTGGCAAATTTTTGGAGAATTACCTGTAAAATATAAACAACATTGTTCTGGATAAAACCTGGAATGGACTTCAAAATCTTGATCGTGAGTTAGCAACTGTGTTAAACAACTTCAACTTCAACTAAAATGTGTTTCAAGAAGACACAGCAAACAAAGTTCAAGAAATAGTACTTTCAACGTAAAATCCACATTCGTACTGCAAAGAAATCAAAAAGAAAGTAATAATCAAAATTTCAACCTAGTTAAGTATGTTTCATACCCATATTCTCATTTTTTTTTTTAGTTTACTATTTCATTGAGAATGATATATATGTGAATGCATTGGATAATATATATGTATATACGGTGCTTAAGTGATTAAATGCAGTTGAAAAGAGTTATAATTGCAAAAGATATTATATGTATAAATACAATAAAGAATGAAAAAGATTAAAAAGTAAAACTTCAGTTACAAAGAAAGTCAAAACTCATACAAAACTAACACACAATAAAGAAACCTGGACTTAGGCGAGAGTGAAACATACAAAACCATTAAGTGACACACAACACTCTGTTTCGCAACACGAGGTCGATGGTTTTGGTAAGAGATGGACACGCTTCAATTCAACAACGGCGCCATCTTTTTTCACATTAACCACCCCTTATCTTCCTATCCTTCCATGTCCTCTTTGATGCCCACCTTAATCACTCTCTCTCTCTCAATTTAACTGTTTGGCTTTAGTTAATTTACAACATCGAAGTTTGAGCCAAAAGAGTGGTTTCAGCCCCATTTATCGGCAAAGGTTAGAGAGAAAAACTTTATCCACCCTAGGTTTTGATCAATTATTCTAGGTCCTACCTTTTAAAATACTAGACTTACACCTTTAAATTTAACAATGTTTACATAATCTATTAATTGAGAACCACATTTTTATATTATCAAAATATAGGGGAATATATCCAATATTTTAAACTGCAGGACTCAGAAGTAGTAGAACTAAAAATTAAAAAGCAAGGGAAACTTCTTGGAAGGCTCATGTGAGGAGAATTGAATTAGTACAATATGATAAATAAAATCAATATAAATTTGTACGTTTGGAGGTAAGTGACAAGATTTAAAGGTTATTTCCTTAAAGTAACAACATTCTCCACGCAAGCTAAAGGAAACAACACTGGTATTGTAAAGCTGGAAACCGACAATATTAATGTCATGATGACATGAATACTAGAAAAAGATTAAAGAGACACCTCGCTCGATCGCCAAACGATCAGTCACGGGTCCTGGTTTCAACGATTTCTGAAATATATCAACGTCTCCGCAGAGTAAACAATTGATATCAGTAATCTATGGGAATCCTCGTCGCCTGGATATTGTGGACAAGTAAGTTGGAAGGGACATCCTTTATAAATGGTGTTGCTTCATTCATTAAAATTTAATTTAACAAGCTAGTTGAAAATCAAGAACTAGTATGAATGTAAACTTTTTTTTTTAATAAAAATTTGCAAGTTTTAGATTATTGGAATGTTATTCTAATTCAAACTAATTAAACGGAAACACTTGATTAGTTTTAACTTTAAATAAAGTTAAACTAAACTAATAAAGTAACAAATTTAAACTAAGAGAACTATAATTGATTTCTACTAATTAGAAAAATTTAATTGACGACAATATTAAGGAATCTAAATCCATAAATATATTTCTAATTATAGTTATAGTTAATTTCAAATATAATATATATGACAGTTATGAATCACATCAAGATTGACACCAAAGTATTAATGAGCAAGCCCAATTTTATTAACTCTTCAGTCTAAGGTAGATTCTTTAGCATTTAACTTATTCAATAAATTGAAAAGTACGAATCAAAACTCATATCGCAAGGCTTGATTAATTATATAATCTTTAATTAGCTATCAATTAACATGATATTATAGTATATATTCTTATCATTCAATAAAAATGTATCACTAATCATAAATGCTATAATTAATGTTATTTGTAAAGTAGTAATAAGATTCTTTTCTCTGAATATAATTATTTCACAATAATCTCTTTTAAATAGATACAATAATTACGTAAGCTGCCAGAAAAAATATATTTATAAATGGTGTTGCTTCACTGATCAACTTTGAATTTAATCAGGTTGTTGAAATAAGAAGTGGTTTTGTTTTAGTAAAAGCTTACAAGCGATGACCTTTATTTAAGCATAGATGGTTGTTCATAGGTTAAATATATGGATTGCTAACTGTTGAATCCCAATATAAACTGAATTAAATCAATTACTTATTTAGTTAAGCAAAGAATTAGTAAAAGTGGATAAAATATTACATTGCCTGGAACAAAGGTAATTTTAATTGTCATTTGATGAGATGAATATGGACTAGCCCAAATATATTGTACACTGAAATGGTGGCACATAATTTATGGTAGCCAAAGTGTAAGTTCAAGACTTGAGGGGGCAAACACTGAGTTTATAGAGACAATTGATAATTTTATATAAAACGTTGCTCTCTAGGAGACAATATAAAAAACATGAGAAATAAAATACCAGGATAGAGAATTTCAAAGGAACTTTTTATTTCATTGATAAAAGTTTGATTTACAATGAAGGAGTACAACCCTTTTTATAATGAGATCCTAATTAATTAAAATATATATGATAAACATAAGCAAGATGAAATCAAAGATAAGGATAAAATAAAATAAGTTGATATAAAAACAAATAAATTAACAAACTTCACATCGTTTTCCTTAAATAGGGGAAATGAACACATTTCCTTTATATTAAGTTATGTGAAACTTCACTCTTTGCTGGCTTCGCCAAAAAGAATATTCAAGCTCCTGAAGCTCTTGAGTCCATATATAGATTATGAACATACCTTTTTTGCTTTCCCTAAAAAACGAAACCATCAGGTTGCGTCATATAGACATCTTCTGTAGATTTTTGATTCAGAAAAGCAGGTTGACACTCATCTACCAAATCTCATAAGCATGGTATGCAACAATTGCAAGCAAAAATCTGAATAAACTTTAGATCGCAACTGGTGAAAAATTTTCATCATACAATGTCATGTTTTGTTTGAAACTCTAGTAACCAAACGTGCCTTATAGGATTGTATGTTACCATCTATGTCAATCCTTTTTCTTGAAGACCTATTCACTCTATGGGTTTTACCCTTCAAATGTGTATATATATATATATATATATATATATATGTGTGTGTGTGTGTGTGTGTAAAGCCCCACATGAGGTACGGTTATTGTTTCCTCTTCGCTCTTATTGAGTTGGGTTTGGTAATATTGTTGGTGAGTGTTGTGTGAAGCTTGCCTGAAATTGGTTGAAAAGAGAGAAGTTAGTGTGCCAAACTTCGCCGGGGCGAAGGAGAATCTTCGCCGCGGCGAAGATGTGTTGAAACCCAGGGAAACTCTCTTGACAAGTTCGTCGCGGCGACAGAAGTTTCTTCGCCGCGGACAGGCCGATTAAAATGTTTGTTAAGTTTTAGATATTTCTTCCCTAAGGGCAATTGACCATTTTCACCCCTAATTAGCAGGAAAAGTGGGGAGTTAATGTAAGGATTTTCAGGAGATATATGTGTATGGGGGTGAGTTTGTAATGAATCAAAGGATATAGATGGAATTCCCAAAGAAGAGTAAGGGCAAAATGGGAATGCTTGGTATAAATTTCATTAAAAGGAATTAAGAGTTAGAAAACCCCTCATTCTTCTTCTCAAAAACGCAACTCTCCATTCTTGCTCCTCTCAACTTCTTTCTTTGATCAGGAGTTCCAAGGGGTTTTTGAAGTGATTTGGGGTAGGAAATCAACCTAAGGCTTCTAAGGTAAGGATTCCTACTTAGTTGTGTTGATTTGTGAGTTTAGTTATATTGAAGTTTGAGGGTTTTGTTCTTTTGGTTAAGAGTGAGAGAAAGAAGCAAAAAAAGTGAAAGGAAGAGTTGGTGAAGTCTCTCCATAACAAGGTAAGTAAACCCCAACCCAAGTTGAGATTTAAGAATTTTCTTGATTAGGGTTTTGATAGAAAATGTATGGATGTGATATACATGTGATATGCCATGTATGAAGGCTTAAATAGAGATTTCTAGCGCCTTGTGATTGTTTATCTTTTGCAAAATGAGAATGAGTTATTGGGTTGGAAAGGTAGTTTGAGATGGAATTGAAGGGGTATTGTGGATCCCTTTTTGGAAGTGCTTTCTTTGACAGGTTTTATGGTTATGTGAAGGGTTTCTCCCATTTTGGATGGTTAGAAAAAGTTTTAGAATCATTGCTATAGTAAAGTTTTATAGTGCACATGAGTTGTTTGATGAAATGCCTAATAGAGGTTTGAGTATGAGTAGTGAAACTTAATTCTTGCAACATTGCATGTTGACATTTCATAAGTGCATTGGTGGAGTTGAACCATCCATAGGCACTAATGTGCATTGAAAAGTGACCTAAGAAAGTGTAGGAAACTTGTGTATGCAATTACCCTATGAGTAGAGAGCTTGGTGGATGCAAACCTACTTAAGGGTAGAGAGAATGAAAAATGCTAGAATAGAGTGAATTAGAAGAGTAGTATAGATGGGTTGATGCTTTGTGATCATCACCCGACAGTTATGGGAATCGGGTTGATGCTTTGTGATCACCACCCGAATAGCCCTTAGAGATGGGTCGATGCTTTGTGATCGTCACCCAATGAGTAGTAGAAACGGGTGGATGCTTTGTGACCACCACCCGGTTAGTTGTTAGATAAGTGGGTTGATGCTTTGTGATCATCATCCAACATTTAGTAGAAGTGGGTTGATGCTTTGTGTCCATCACCCGACAGCGACTAGAGACGGGTTAATGCTTGGTGATCGTTACCCAAAAGTCATGAGAAATGGGTAGGTGCTAAGTGGTCTCCACCCAATAGTTAGGAAAACCGAGTAGGTGCTTTGTGATCCTCATTCGGTAGTCACTAAGAACGGGTTGGTACTATGTGAATTCCACCCGATAGTCATGGAGAGTGAGATGGTGCTGTGTGAACGCCATCCGGCCGTCCCTCCGGTAAGATGAGGCCATGATGTTTAGTAGAAACAGATATAGAAACAGAAATAGTATAAGGAAAGAATTACGTGTGATTCATACGGGGACAGACAGATAGAGGGTTTTACTTACTGAGCATTATTTTGTGCTCACCCCGTTATTTTCCTTTGTGGATGCAGGATCTAGGTGTTGATGCAGTTGGAGGGGCGTCGGCAAGCGAGGAGCAATAGCTACACTGTTTCCCCTGCTTTGTCTTTTAAAATGAATTTTTGTAAACAGTACTTTTTGTGTATAAAAGACATATGAATTGAAATGAAAACAAAACTTTGGGCCCAATTTTCTATTGTTATTATGCATGCATTGTACTAGTTTTCAGCAGATGTTACAGTGTCAGTGTGTGTGTGTGTGTGTGTGTGTAGATTTTTACAAAAAGATGTAGATTCTTATAATTCAATATATCTTTTAAATTATAAGAACCTGCATCTTTTTGTTTTTCTTTAGATAAAATTAATTCTTTAAGTTTTAATAAATATTCTCTCTTAATATCCTCATCCTGAATCTTATCGATAATGTCTAATAAAAATTATTTTAATTTAGTGATAACATTTATTGACTTAGGTCTAGAGGTTGATATCATATTTATTTATTTCATTGCACAGTGACAAGGCCTACATGGGTCACTACTATTAGGGTTTTGTAGAGATTTACTCTTAATATCTAGAGAATTTTTTATATCTACGGATGAATTACTGGATTCTTTATCATAATTATTTTGAATAAAGTTTAATGATTGTTGTTTTTGTCTTTTAGTTGGACACAAGAGAGCATTGTGTCCTTCTTGTTTGCATTTCCAACATTTTATTCTTTTACCTTTATTATTGTAGTAAGAATGTTTTCTTTTCCTGTAATTTTGTTCTCGTTGGACAAAAAACTCAAAACGATGTCATTCAACAATAATAGTTGAAAAAACGATAGCGTTTTGTTCTTCAATAGCTTAAGCTTAGCTGCTCCACTTAATTTACTTACACTGTTCTTCTTCTTAAAATTGCCAATGTATAAATTGAAAACAGTGTGTAAAGTTCTCTTTAATAAAAAATCAGATCGAAAATTCCTGATTATTCTCTACTATTCCAAATCATTTCTCTTCACTTCTCACATGGTATCAGAGCCTTGACAAGTGTCAATGGCTGACATTTTCGACTCTTATAAGCTCTTCAACGCTGAAAAAATGTTGAATAGCTCTAGCAATTCCAACAATTTTGCTCCTTCTATGTTTTCGTCTGGATTATAGGTTGTTAACCCTAAACTCACACGAGATAACTATCGGTTCTGGAGATCGCAAATCCTCTTCGCGGTTGGAGCTCATGATCTGGAGGACTACTTAATTGGTAATAACTCTTGCCCTTCTCCTATAATTTTTACCAAGCAAAACGTTTCTACACATTGATGATCCTAAAGAGAAAGAGGGTGAAATTAAAGAGGAAATTAATCCTACGGAAGCGTACAGACAAATTCTTGGTCAGTTGGCTATTAGCATCAATTTCAGAAAGTATGTTTGAGTATGTCTCTAAATGTCGTCATTCATATGAAATCTGGTCCGCTCTTGAACATGAGTTTGTGATCGATTCTAAAGCTCATGCTTTGCATTTAAAGAGTTTGTTGCAAACTACGCAAAAGAAAGATTTAAGCATAGATAACTAAATTCAGAAAATGAAGGAAATAGCATCAAGCCTATCTGCAAGTGGACAATCAATCTCTGATGAGGATTTACTCCAATATGTACTTGATGGACTTAGTCTAGAGTATGATGCAACAGTCGTAAACCTTACTTCAAGAATTGAGTCAAAACTTGACTCTGTCACTTTACAAGAAGCAAAATTCTTGTTGCAAAAATATGAGGTTTGACTTGAGAAGTTTAACTCACCAGAGTTCTCAAACTGTTCAGCTAATATAGCCATGACCAATCAACAAGTGTCCTCTGGAAAATGTGAGAATACTAATGGTCTTTCTCTAAGTATATTACACACTCAGACTCCTCACTCTCCATATCCGGTGCCTGTGAATTTATCCAATCAATTTCAGTTGCCTACTTCAAGTATGAAGCTCTTTGGAACAACTATAGGCCTCCAATGGTTAATAATTTTGGAAGAGGCTGAGGCTGATTAAACAGTCGAGGGAGATCAATCTGCCAAGTGTGTGGTAAGCTTGGACACATGGCTGTCTAGTGCTATCACTGGTATGACTCTTCTTATACTAGTGGGTTTCAATCTGGAAATGGCTTTGAACCTGGAAGTTTTCAATTTGGAAACTTTTCGTTTGGAAATATTCAGTCTTCACCACAACCTTATACTGGTGGATTTCAACTTTGAAATGGATTTCAATCTGGAGGTTTTCAGTCCTCACCACAGGTCACTAATTGTTCCTCAACCAAGCATGTCTAATATGATTTTTTAGCCAAATCAACAATTTACAAAGTCTTCAACTGTTCTTGGAGCAATACCTTCAAGTGCTGGTCAAGCCTCTCACTCAGTAAATCCATCTTCAACCATGCTATCTTCTATCACATCAACTGTCATTGGTCTACCGAGTCAATAGCTATCTACTGGTCCTAGTCCTCAAGCAAATATTGCTCTGCATCCACAACAATTTGCTCCTTTATCCTTTGCAAATTCAACTACTCTTGCTGATCCAATTTGGTACATGGATTCAGGAGCAACGGACCACATCACATCTGATCCTGCATAGCTAAATGTCAGCAAAACTTATGAAGGGTCAAATCAATTACAAGTAGGAAATGGTGAGTTGTTGCACATCTCTCACATCGGTAACTCCTCTTTACCTAGTCATTTACAATCTAAATGTCTATACCTGAAAAATATCTTGTGTGTTCCAAAAATTACAAAAAATTTGTTAATGTAACACCCACATCCAGGTACGTAACTCTACTTATGTCTCAATGCCTTTAGTATTATTTTTTTCCAAGGTGAAAGAAAGAAAATTGGCATTTTCACTTTTCATCGCAGCGAAGGAATTTTGTCACCGCGGCAATGAACTCATTGCCCAAATTCGTGTGTCAAAAATTTCGGACTTCGCCAAGGCAAAGAAAAAAAGGTCGCCGAGGCAAAGAACTCTCTGGAATTTTTGAGAAAATTCTGGAAAACTTGCTTAAGGGCAAAATGGTCATTCCACCCATAATTAGTTGAAAGCATGGGGAGTGAAAGGAAGTAGAATTACATGGAGAATGCAATGGAAATGAGGACATTATTGTAATTGACTAAAGGGCAAAGATGGAATTTCTTAGAAAGTACAAGGGTAAAATAGGAAAGTATAAATAATAATATGTGATAATAAGGGTTCAAGAGTTGAAACCCTAGCCACTTCTACCCGCTTTCACGCCACCTTCATCCTCAAAAGCTCTCAAATTTTCTCCAATTACTTTCCAAGGAAATCTATGGAATTTGGTTCACTTTTGGTAGAATTTCAATACTAAGCATCCATAGGTAAGATTCTTGCACTAAGTTGTGAGATTAAATTGTTAAAAGTGTTGAATTCTTATGGTTTATATGCTTAGGGTTTAAGAGAAGGAAAGTTGTATCAAGGGAAGACTAAAGTATTTGTGTTGCTCACATCTAAGGTAAGTAAATCTAACCCTAGTTATGATTTGAGTAATAATTGTGTAGAGAGATTCTTATATGTATGTATGTGTTTGTATATTGAGAATTGTTGATGGAATTGATGATGAATGATGGTTAGAATTCAACCATGAGAAGTAGTGTTTATGTATGTGGTGAATTGGTGGAAGTTTGGATGACTTATGAAAGAATTGGAGTAGAATTGTGGAGTGTGATTTCCTGGCCAAGTTTGAAGTTGATTTTAGGGAGTTTTGCTCCAAATTTTGGTGGCTTGAGAGAGATGTAGAAGTGTAGCCAATTTAGTGTTTGTATGTGCATGCAAATTGTTTGATGAAATTTCTAACTGAAGTGCATGCATGAATATGATAGCTTGTTATCTTGATATGAGTTTGTAAATGGTAGAGAATGACATGTCCACATGCCATATTGCATTCTTGCATTGAAACATTTGAATTTGGAAAGAATAACAAGAATAAGCCCATCTACATGCATACATACATATCTGAGAACACTAAAGAACAAAGAGAAAGAAAGAAAAGAAAAATCATTATAGATTCAATTATTAAAGAAAAGAAAAGAAACTGAATTCTTACTTAAAAGAAAGATAAGAGAAGAGAAGGTTGTTGCGATGGGGAGCCTGTGAGTGACAGAGAAATAGAATAGCCCCACATGCACGCGGCCTTCAGTGAACGGCCTTAGAATAGAAAGAAGAATTTGTATAGTCCGTTAGAAATGCATGTGGATGAAGACTGTACCCAAAAAGAATTTCAGAATACACTCACATAGCCAGGGTTCCAAATCCATGCCTCAACCGAGTCCGATCGGCAAACCAGAATAGAAGAGAAAAGAAAGAAAGAAAGAATAGAAAAGAAAGGAGAGATACAGAAAAAGAAAGAAACACAAAAACAGAAAAGCAATAGAAAACAGAAATACAGAAAAGAAAATGCATCTCCTATGCATTTGGTGCATATGCATTATGCCATTTCTACTATCCAGAATTAGTTTTACTAATTGTGCTTACATATCAGTAAGTGAGAAACTAGAATCTTAGAGAGAGCAGCGAAGAATAGAGAAGCTTGATGTAAGGAAAGAAATTCAGAATATGAGTAACGGAGGAAGAAGAGCAGCGTAGTGGGTTTACTTACTGGGCAATTAGTGCTCACTCCGTTGATTTCACTGTTTTTGCAGGTAATAGATGAGATGCGGTCGGATGGAACGTCAAGAAGCGAAGAAGTTTGGCAACATTGTCTGATTGTACCTTGAGTTTATGTTTGCGAGACTTTATTACTTGATGTAGAAATTTTTATATGAAAATAAAATTAGTTTTTGGCCCACTATCTTATACTTATATACATGTATGCTTTTCTATGACATATCTAGTGAGTTTTACTTTATATTTCCCAAAGTATACTAGCTAGAGATAACTATTATAGGTAAGCATTTCAAAATTTACAAAGGATAACAATGTAGTTGTGGAGTTTAATTCTAGTTGTTGTGTTGTGAAGGACAAAATTACCAAGCTAGTTCTACTGGAAGGAGACCTTAAAGTCAGGCTTTACCAACTGGTGATACCTCCACATATGTCAATTCCAACCCCCACTCCTTCAGCAAATCACCTGTCAAATACACATTCTAGAAATGTTGTACTGTCTCATACTCATGTCTCTCAAAATTTAGTGAATACTCTCTCAAAGTCCAATGAATAATGTCTTCAGGTCATCATTAGAGTTGAGTCCTAGAAATAATTCCAACAGTGTTAGTATTGATAATGATTCTCCTAGCTGTCATGTTTTAGGTGATCATTATGATCAAGATACAACTACTTGTTATGATAATGTTCATGTTTCAAATACTGTTCATGTTTCAAGTGATCAAGATAATCACTTTCCAATTGATTGTATGTCACCGTTTAGTAATAAAAATAAAGACATTTCTAGAGTTTCTTATACTAAAAATGTTCAAAATTCAAGTGATGTTGATTGTGTTGCTGATTGTGTTTTAAACATATCTAATTGTGTTTCTTATGCTAATCATTTAAGTTGTGACTCAGCTGAAACTAATGTTGGTCATTCAAGTGTTCCTTTTACTAAAACTGTTCAAAATACAAGTGATATTGACCATGATGTTGATCGTGTTCAAAACGCATTCGATTGCACTCATACTAGAATAACTTCATATTGTAAACCTGATCAACCTGCACACGTTTATAACTCTGCATGTTCTAATTCTATTTCTACTGCAATTCAGCCTAATCTCAGTCCTAATTCACATCAAACTGAACAACACAAAAACAATTCACAACCTCATCATGTGCACATGACTGAATCATTATCTGCTTGTGCTTTGACAGTTAACAATCACTCTAGTTATTTAATGTATCATCAAAGATTAGGGCACCCTCATATTAGAGCATATTAGCATATAATGAGTACTTTACCAAGTAAATCTCATTTAAAACCTGTTGAATTCTATGATGCATGCCAATTAGGAAAAATGCACCAAACTAATTTTCCAAGATCATCTTCTAGAGCAACTTTGCCTCTTGAACTCATTCATAGTGACTTATAGGGCCCTGCACCAATTCCTTTTACTGAAGGATTCAGATGTTATGTCCAATTTGTAGACGATTTTAGTCGGTTCACTTGGCTCTTCCCTCTTAGGACCAAAGCTGAAGTCAGGTCTATTTTCATAAAATTTCACCAGTTGGCCAAAAGACAATTTGGTTACAAACTAAAATGTATCTAATCCGATCAAGGAGGTAAGTATAAGAGCTTAATTCCTTACTTAACTAGTGAAGGAATTCAATTTAGGCATTCTTGTGCCTATGTTCGCCAACAAAATGGAAGGAGTGACAGAAAACATAGGCACATAATGGAGACTGGTTTAACTTTGTTAGCTCATGCATTCATGCCATTGCATTTATGGTGGCTTGCCTTTGACACTACAATTTATTTGATTTATATGATGCCTACAGAAGTTTTACAAAATGCATCACCGTATCAAGTGTTGTTTTAAGTTTTCACCTTCCTTGAAACCTTGAAAGTGTTTGGTTGTGCATGTTTTCCATTTTTGTGTGTCTTTAACAAACATAAGTTCATTTTTCATTCCATGAAATGTGTCTTTGTAGCGTATAGTTTGGTTCATAAAGGGTACAAGTGCCTTAGTCCTGATGGTAGGATTTTTGTCAACCCAAGTGTAAAATTCAATGAAAGTGAGTTTCCCTTCTCTTCTGATTTTTCCAACATTAGTCCAACCATAGTTTCCTCCAATGAGTCTACTCATACCACACCTCAATTCTTTCCATTTTTGTCAATGAAAATCGTCCAAAATCCTCACATCACACAGCTGGTCCTGTTGGTTCTACTACTCCTGTAGTGATATGTTCTTTAATGATTCTCTTTCACCAAGTAATGAACATTTGAATTCCACTTCAATTGCTAATCCTACAAATATCACTTCACCTCAATCAGCCACTTCTTCACCTAAACAACAAACTCAACAACAAAAATCATAACCCGGAACCATGATCTAACAGGCTACCAAATAGCCCATCAAACATCAGCCTATCACAAATCTGTCCTTAACACTGAACATAACATAACTTCTACCTTTTCTTCATCTCTCCCTAAATAATCACATTTATCACAGCCCACATATCCAACACATTTACTTTGAAACCTTACAGTAGATTTAACAGCCTATTCACCATCTATCTCTGCAACCTGTCCGGATAAACTAATTCCACTACACCATCATGTACTATTGGTATTTATCTGACTTCTTCAGGTTTTGCTGCCATTTCAAGTGCCTCAGATACCCCTGGTAATATCCATCCAATGATTACAAGGTCCAAGGTAGGTAAGCTAAGCTCTCTGCCACTTAAATCATCTATTCAACCTACAAATGTTCAACCTATAACACTTATACTTATTGGTTCAGTGGTTTCAGAACCCAATTCTGTTTAGGAAGCTCTAAATAGCTATAACTAGAAATTGGCTATGCAGAATGAATATGATGCTTTGATTGCAAATAACACTTGGACATTGGTTCCCTTCTCACCTGAAATGAATGTTGTTGGTAACAAATGTGTCTACAGAGTAAAATACAATGCAGATGGCTCTTTACAAAAGTACAAGGCCAGGTTGGTAGCCAAAGGTTTTCAACAAACTCTTGGCCTATATTACGTTGACATATTCAGTCCAGTAATCAAGCCTTCAACAATCAGAATCATTCTTACCTTGGCTATCACTTATAATTGGGATTTTCAACAAATTGATGTGAACAATTCTTTTCTCAATGGTACTCTCAATGAGGTGGTGTATATGGTACGACCTCCTGGATTTGGAGATCCCACAAAATCACAGTATGTCTGCAAGCTTAACAAAGTGCTTTATGGGCTAAAACAGGCACCCAGAGCCTAGTTTACGGACTTAAACAAGCTTTACTGGATAAGGGTTTTACAAACTTAGTATCGGATTGCAGTTTATTCATTCTTCATCAAGATTCACAAGTAACTTATGTGTTAGTTTACGTTGATGACATTTTACTATCCGGTTCTGATATGACATATGTGAATACATTAGTGCAAGAACTTAATGCTCAATTTGTTCTAAAGGCGCTTGGCTCCCAAAAATATTTTCTTGGCCTTAAAGCTACAAGAACAGGCTACTGCAATTCATATGAGGCAAACAAAATATGCCAAAGTTTTGCTGCAAAAAACAAAAATGATTGAAGCTCACTCATGTCCCACTCTTATGACTACAAGCTCAAAATTGTTTCCGAGAGATAGTGAACTGTTCTCCAATCCTAGTCTATATAGAAGTACAGTGGGGGCCCTACAATATCTTACCTTAACAAGACCTAGTCTTAGCTATACTATAAATAAACTAAGCCAATTTCTTCAGTCATCCATTGACCTCCATTGGCAAGCTTGTAAAAGGGTCTTGAGGTACATCCAAGATACAAATGATCATGGACTTAAGTTCACAGCAGCTGCTTCCTTGGAAATTGAGTGTTATGCTGATGCTAATTGGGAAAGTAACATCGAGGATAGACAATTTACTAATGGGTATTGTGTATTCTTAGGCCCAAACTTAATTCAATAGAGCTCCAAAAAATTAAAAATTTGTAGCTATCTTTTCTACTGAAGCCGAGTACAGGGCATTAGCACATACAGCCACTGAAATTGCTTGGCTCAATAGTACGTTCACTGAGTTAGGAATGTCTTTTACTAAAATCCCAGTAATATGGTGTGATAATGTGAGTGCAGGAGCTTTAGCTTCTAATCCTGTATTCCATGCTAGAACCAAACATATAGAAATCGACACTCATTACATCAGAGAACAAGTTCTAGCTCATAAGATTGTTGTGCAATATGTACCCTCAAAATTGCAGATTATGGATATTCTGACAAAGGCTCTACCTGCTGCTCAATTTGAAGAATTAAAGAGGAAGTTAACTGTTGTCCCTTCCTTACTTGATTAATGTAGCTTTCTTGCTATTGATTGACTGTGCTCTTACTTGCTGAAAATAGAGTGTTGAAGTATGCTGACACATGGTTGCAATTACTTATTACGAGATTGATTGTGATGGTGAAAGTTGATAATTGTACTTGTTGCAGTCTATGAGATTTATTGTAGTGTGATGATGGAAGTTAATAATTGAGTCTGTTGCAGTTTATGTAATGGTGAAAATTTGAAATTGAATATGCTACAATTTATGAGGAATGTTGCAGTCTCTTCAGTAGCAGACTTGATTACGTTCAGCTGTAAAGTTTTTAATACTGTCTCTCTTTGTTTACTTCAAGAAGGTATTTGCTCTTGAAGAAGAAATAGTTTTTCAAGCTTGAACTGCAGAGTAGTCCAGCTTGAGGGAGGTTGTTGGACAGAAAACTCAAAACGATGTCATTCAACAATAATAGTTGAAAAAACGACAGCATTCTGCTCTTCAATAGCTTAAGCTTAGCTGCTCAACTTACTTTACTTACACCATTCTTCTTCTTAAAATTGTCAATGTATAAATTGAAAACAGTGTGTAAAGTTCTCTTTAATAAAAAATCAAATCGAAAATTCCTGATTATTCTCTGCTCTTCCAAATCATTTCTCTTCACTTCTCACAGTTCTTTTATTGGGGTTGATTTTGAAAGGACATTAATGTCTAATTTGGAGGGTGATAATTCATTAAGTTTTTAACAGTTTGACTGAATAATTTAGGTAGACCATCTAGGAACCTTTCTTTCCAATAGGGTTTCCTACAGTCTGTTCTTGTAAATACCTTTTGTAAAAACATATCCTTATACCATCTAAAATCTGCCATGGTTGGACATCTTAAGTTTGATAATATTTCTTGTGATTTTTTCTGAAAGCTGGTTGGGTCTCCTACAAAGTTTTTGGTTATTGCATAAATTAATGTAGCTATAATATCTCCTTCTTCTTGTTCATACTCCATTTAACTAGTACCTTCTATTTTTACTATTTATTATTTTTCATACTCCATTTGACTAGTACCTTCTATTTTTAAAAACTTGAGGAATGTAATAAAAGAAATGTATTGAAAATGAATAGTAAATGTTCTTGTAATAATAAATGAGAAAAGAAATGAAATAATGTAAAATAATGAAAAGAAAAGAAATAGTGAGTAATAACTTACAAGTAGAAGTTTTGATGAAGAAACGTTTTATTGCTTGATGACTTTTACAGAGTGCTTGTCAAAGGAAAATTTTTTTCTCTCTCACTTCTTGTTCTCTCGTTTTCTCTTTTTTTTTTTGCATTCTGCTCTTGCATTCTAAGTGATACATATTTATACTACAAAAGGAGCAGATTTCAAATACATTTGAATCCGTCTTCATTATTACAATACAGAATAATATATAAAGTAATTGATAAGTTGATGAGCTGTCTTGAATATGTGTCTTGAATTATTGAGAACTTGTCCTGATATTAGTCGACAAAATGATCTTGTTCATAAGGAGAATCTTGAAAATCATGATATCCACCGAAAGTAATGAACACGTGATAAAGCTGGTACTAAGTCATTGTCCTTTCTTTTATTGAAATCATAATTGACCATGGAACATTGCATAATAGTCATCTTCGTCTTGATCACTTGGTGACTTGGTGTTGTCCGAATTTGCTTTTTGAGATAAGGAAGATCCAATGGCCATAATGATTTTGTCCATTTCTTGAGTGGTTTTGCATTGAGCCAACTCAGCCACAAGTTTTGATTTTTGCGTCAAAAATGTTTATTGTTGTTGAGGTTGACATGAATGAGGGTATTGAGAAATCCAAACTTGCATTGCTAGTTGGCTAACATTTTGGATGGAAAAGCTAGGCCACCATTTAATAAAGAATTTTCTTCGTAATTCTCTAAATTTTGGAGGAGGAGGTGTAGTGATATAAAATTGTCAACTCATTATCCAAGCAATTAAAAAATTGCTAGAAAATGCTAGCAAAGGTTCTTCGCTATTATTGAAATTTTTGGCGAATAATTGATATCTTTCCCAAACTGAAGGTGGGAGAATTCTTTCATTTAAACTAAAAAAATTGAACCATTGTTGAAACCATTTTGGAAAAGTTTTTAGACAAGTTTTGTCAAATATAAAGAACCAAGAATGTGTTGTATGTGATAAACAGAAAGTATAAAACTAGGCTTTTTGATAATCTTTATATGAAAATTCTTAAGGAATAAATGTTTGAGAAAATGGGCATTTTTTATAAATTCCAACACGCTAATCTTGTGGTCTGAAGACTTTTTTTTATTTTGCATTTTGAAAAAGCAATTTTATTTGCATCATTTCTATCTAGATTATGTGTAATTTCAATTGAATTAGTATCAACTAAAATAAATTCATAAAAGGTTCTTGTTTTTAATAGATCAATAGGAATAAAATAACAATCTGGAGGGAAAATTTTTTATAAGGTTTCTTGAAAAGTTTGTCCCCAGAATTCAGGTTCAATAATACAAATTGATTGGGTTGTTTCTTTTTCAATGTATTGAAAAGTTGGATTAATGTTAACAGGTTTTGATGGAGAAGGTGAATAAGATGTTGGTATTGTGAGGGCTTGTTGGTAATTTTTTGGTGGTGATGAAGAAACAGATTCTTCATCTAGAAAAGTGAACCGATTTGGTTAGGTAATAATGGTCTTCTGTTTATTGGGAAGGTTTTCATTGTGGGGTAATAAGTTGTTGAGGTGGTAGCATTACATACGATGCTTTTGATTTTGGATTATTTTGGGGTTTGATGGGAGTGCCCATCTTTTCCTTACTTTCTCTCAAAATTTTCTCGTCCTGAAAGTTATTATGAAAGAGACTATTAGAGTAAAAAAAATTTGACTCCTGTATTTTATTGAAAACATGATTTTGAAAATTTGTAAATTTTAATGCAAAAAGTTTAAAACACGTTTTTGTAATTCAAGCATCCAATTTTTCTAGTATTGAGTCATTCTCTTATAGGAACAATTTCTAGGCTCTCTAATTTAGTAATAGCATTTATCCTAGATATTGAAATATTTTTTAAATTATTAATGTCCTTTACTAAAGGAGGATTAGCAAATTCAAATGTTACATCTTGTCCTAAAATATTTGTTGTAATTCCTTTAACTGTAAAAGGGTAAATTTGAGTAATAAAGGGGGTACCTAATATAACATCTTGATCTAAATCTTTTGCTAGAATAAAAGGATTTTTAATACAAAAATTTTGTATACAAACATGAGCATTGGATCATTTGTAATTAATGTTTAATTGTTGACCATTAGCTCCATGTAATCTTTCTTTTGTTTTTTCATAATATTTTGTTGAAATTAATCCTTCTCTCATACAATTTTGATCTACTCTTATGCCTACTAAGGCTTGTGTAATAATATCTAATTCATGATTAATATTAATCCTAATGTAAACATGCCATTTTTGAAATTGAATTCTAGAGATTTCATTAATAAATTATTCTTCCATTTCTTCAACAATTTTTAATTCTGATTTTGAGATTGATGGTTGTCCTATAGTTTCTTTAGAGGCTTTTAAGCATAATAAATCTGTCTTAATTTCCAAATTATCTTTTTGTAATTCTTTGACTTGATTTTTCAGAATATTAATTTCTTCTTGTAGTTCACTTAAAGTAACTTGTGTGGTTTTTTCAAATCTCTTTAATATATCTTTTAAATTATAAGAATGTACATCTTTTTGTTTTTTTCAGATAAAATCAATTCTTTAAGCTTTAATAAATATTTTCTTTTAATATCTTCATCTTGAATTTTATCAATAATGTATGTTGGGGATTGGTTAAACCACTTTGGCTTTGGATTACCCATTTTAAGGTGCAGCGGAATATTTACCAAGTAGACTAAGACATTTCTGGTTTTTAACCAAATCAAACACGAGTACAAAAAGTAAAGAACACAATCGTATACATGGTTTGGCTAAATCTGCTTTTAGCCTACATCCATGGGACCTTGTCCAAATGGAAACAATCCACTAAGTTAAAAACACATTACAAGATAACGTTCAAAGTTAATCTAAGTTACACTAAAAAGAACTCCCTATTCAACTTTACACTTAGCACCACACTCTAAATCCTTAACGTGCACCAACTTCTTTGGATCTTCTTCACACTGGGAACACAGCCGAGAATAGCTTGTGAAATACCAAGCTTCAAGCAATGACACCATGTACCAACATCATCAAAGGAACCATGTTCCAAGAGCCATCAAGTCTATGTTTGATATGGTGAGGTTTTGGCACAAAATGGAAAATGAACCTTGAAACTTAAGAGAAAGAATACTCTAAGAAATTTAGAGTAAGAACGAAATAAAAGATCAAAAGGCTAGATTCATTCATGCAAAGTATTATATAATGAAAGGTTTCTTGCTCAATAATATAGTGCCACATCAGCCAACAAGGGGATGGCCCATGTTTGTCAAAATAAGGAAAGTATTCCTTCTTTTAATTTGGACCACAAAATAAATTGGGAAAGATAACTTTATTCCCTAGGACCACCTAAGCATGCTATGACATATGTAAAAAGGTCTTAAAAAGCAAGAGACAAAGATAACCAATATCTTTCTCTCTTTATCAAACATGCAACTCGTGCTGGGTTGTAGATATATGAAGTGAAAGTGTAAGCACAAACCATTGTGCACACACACTCGAAACAAACCAAGCCAAGACATAAGTCTGGCAACTTGTGTGCATGCATAATTGATGTGCACACACATAACTCATAAGTTTGACAAATATGAATATTTCACATTCTCCGCCTTTGTTAAACTTATGAACAAAGAACATAACAGAGGAGATCAAGTGCAAACCTGTTTCAATCAACCAATTAAGAACTGCATATTTGCACAAACACAAACAAAATAACCAAAACAACACAAATGTAAACACATGGTTAGAAGATAAAACAAATAAAATAAAAAGGTAAGATAACTAGGGAGTTCAGAGAGAACAAAAACTAAAAACAATAGCAAGCAAAGTAACAAACTCCCTCATGGAGAGATAACAAAAAAGTTGTCAAAAAAATAAAAATAAAATAAAACTCAAGATAAACTCTCCCCCATGCTTCTTACTCCCCCTTTTTGTTCATAAGTCTTGAAGACTTTCGAGAGGGTAGAGAAGAGCGACCAATTTTCCTTTTCGTTCTGTGTGTTGAAGAGGCAGTGATGGTGACATGAGAGTCCTCCACTTGAACTTCTAAAATCGCAGCAGGGGAGGTGTCAACAGCTTCATCTTGAATTGAAGAGACATCATCAGTGTGCACATGGGAATTTGTTTGAGTACCTGCATCTTTATCTCCAGGTTTTTGTGCATCCTCATCACTAGCTTTTTCTTTCTCCTTACCAGTGATGTCTTCCTCATCTTCATCAGCTGCCTGTTCTTCTTCAACTTGAATTTCAAGAGCGGCATTTTCAGCAAGCATGGCAGAAGCAGGAGTGACATTAGGAGCAACTGAAGGAACTTGAGGTACCACATCCTGATCAGTTGTGTAGTGTCTCTCTTTCTAGCTAATATACTTGAAAAATAACAGTAAAAACTCATTAAATATATATAAGAAAATACATAAAGGAGTATAAAAGTATGGGCCCATATTTAATTTTCTTTATACTCAAAACTTTACATAATATAATAAAGTCTCAAAATATTAACTTGATAGTTTTGCTTAACCCTTCCGCTGCGCGATGTTCCAAGTGACCGCATTTTACCTGCTACCTGCAAAAACATTGAAAACAACGGGGTGAGCACTAATTGCTTAGTAAGTAAACCCGCTATGCTACCCTTCTCTCTCTATTGCTTAAATTCTGAATTTCTTTCCTTACTTCACATTTCCGCATTCTTCTCTATTCTTTCTCTATTCTTACTCTATTTTTCTCTCTGTTCTTTCTCTCTGCTCTTTCTCTCTGTTCTAATTTCCCACTACTCAGATAATGGGCATGGTATTATGCATATATAAAATGAAAATGCACAAATGTATAAAAGGTGCATTTTCTTTTCTGTTTTTCTTTCTTTTCGGTTCTTATTCTATTTTTCTTTCTTTATTGTGCTTCTTTCTTATTCTTTCTCATTCTTTTCTTTTCTTTCTTATTCTTTTCTTTTTTATTCTTTTCTTTTCTTTCTCATTCTTTTCTTTTCTTTTCTTATTCTTTCTCATTCTTTTCTTTTCTTATTCTTTTCTTATTCTTTTGCCAATCGGACTCGGTTGAGGCATGGATTTGGAACCTTGGCCGTGTGAGTGTATTCCTCTTTCTTGGGTACAGCCCTCATCCACATGCACTCTTACGGACTGTACCAATTCTTCTTTCTTCTTCTTAGGCCGCTTACTAAAGGCGGTGTGCATGTGGGGAAAATTCTTCTTGTCACTCACGGTTCCCCATCGCCACAACCTTTTCTTCTTTTTATTTTTTTACACTTCTTTAAATAAAATTCAGATTTGAACTTCTTTAATATTCTCATTTCTTTCTATTTACTCTTTAACCTTCTTTAGTGCTTTTGCTTGCTCTTATGAATATGTATGCATGTAGATGGTTTCATGCTTATAATTCTTTCTAAATTCACATGTTTAAATGAAATTATGCAATATGGAATGCAAATATGTCATTCTCTACCATCTACAAACTCATCTCAATATAACACATAATCATACTCATATAAACACTTCTCTTTGGCATTTCATCAAACAACTTATGTGCACAAAGCAACTCTAATTTGGCTACACTTCTATCTCTTTTCTAGGCCACCAAAAATGGGAATAAAACCCTCCATATTTAATGTCAAATCTGCCCAAAATATACACTCCAAAATTTCCACTGAATTCTTCCAAATTTCATCCAAACTTTCATCAAGCATCAAAAGCACCAACACAACTTCACATGGATAAGTTATAATCATCATTCAACACCAAATCCATTAACAATTCTATATATAACACATATGTATATGCATAAAAGAAATTCTCTACACAACATAACTTAAATCATACATAAGGTAGGATTTACTTACCTTATATGTGAGCAATCCAACCCTTTAAGAATCTTCTTTGATCAAACTCTCTTCCTCTTAAATCCTATGAACAAAAACCATCAAAATTCAACACTTTAAAAATTAAAACTCACCTCTCCGTGCAAGGATCTTACCTAAAGATGCTTAGGATTAAAAATCCACTCAAAAATACCCAAAATCTATGAATTTTCCTTGAAGAAGAATTGAAGAAATTGAGAGAATATGGAGGTGAAAGTGGCGTGAAAATGGGTGAAGAGTGGCTGGGGTTTCACTCTTCAATCCTTGATATAACATAAAATTATATATAGTTTCTCATTTTGCCCTTGCACTTTCTTTAAAATTCCATCTATGTCCCTTAATCAATTACCATAATGCCCTCATTTGTATTGCATTCTCCATGAAATTCTATCTCTTTTCACTCCACCACAATTTCAACTAATTTTAAGTGAAAAGACCATTTTAACCTTAATGCAAGTTTAAGGCATTTTCTTCGCATTTTCTTCACATTTTCTCAAAATAACTTTAACAAAAATCAACTAAGGGTATAAGAGCATAAATCAAATCACGTACCTCCATGTGGGCGTTACAAGTTGGTTCTGTCAGAATAATCTTCTTTTTTTTCTTTTGCTTCTTCTTCAGATTAGCCTCCAATTTGTCCATCCGTGAGCAGAGAGAAATGTGAATTTCCTTCACATATTGAAGGACAGACTCCATTAAAGTTTCCAAGTCCTGCATGGCAACAAAAAGCTTGGACTACCAAGTGTTAGTCCTAGTTTGATCGATTGAGGAAGATGGGGACAAGTTCCCTGTAGGTTGTCTAAAAGACTTCTTGGTGTCAATCTTTATCTTCAAAACAGGTTCCACTTCATAGGATTTTGGCTTGTAAGTGGAAATGATCTTGCTGATTAAGGAAGGAAAACACAAAATCTATAGAGAGTGAGCTAATTTTGCTGTAACTCTTATACTAGTGAAAATCAACTCAGCCATATCAATGTTTTTCCCTTGAGCTATTCCATAAAGGAGTTGTGCTCGTTCTAGTCTAACAGTCAAATTGTGCATGGAAGGAAATCAATTTGTCAAAGAGATTTTAAACAATAGTCTATAAAACGGTGCGAGCACACCAGGCTAAAGAACACCAGTTCTCGGCCAAACAGCAATTGAAACACCAGTGATGACTTTGACAATTTTTTTTAAGTCTAAACTTTTCAAATCAAAATTCTTCTTGCTCTTCTTCAAATCAAGAGCATCCCTAACAACATTCTTCATAAACAGAACCCAATGCCCTCTTACATAAACTCTGTCATTGTGCTTGTTCGAGTTTGGTTCAGCATTGTCCAAACCAAAATTGGCATAAAACTCTTGGACAAGGGCAGTTCTCGACCAAACAGCAATTGAAACACCAGTGATGACTTTGACAATTTTTTTTAAGTCTAAACTTTTCAAATCAAGAGCATCCCTAACAACATTCTTTATAAACAGAACCCAATGCCCTCTAACATAAACTCTGTCATTGTGCTTGTTCGAGTTTGGTTCAGCATTGTCCAAACCAAAATTGCATAAAACTCTTGGACAAGGGCAGTCAAACCATTGACATTCCCTAACCAATTCCTTTCTTTCATCAAAGCATGGAATTCATCAAAGTCTTCTAGTCTAACATTTGCTTTGCTCACAATTGTCTTTTTGACAATGTGGCTCTTAAATTATTCTCAGTAGCAAGTAAAACAAAAAGAGAGATTTTAGCAGACGAAGGCTCCTCCATAATGGCTTTTCCTTTATTTTTCTCCAATTCTGCTAGAGTTAGAGACTTTGAAGGCATGCCCTTTGAAGAACCTTCTTCAAGCAATTTCAGAGTGGCTATCGGTGTGTTCTCTAAGGCACTATCTGACGCCGAAGAGGATTTTTTAGGCGTCTTCTCAGGTAAGGTAGATGTAGACTTCTTCTGTGAGTGTTCCAAGTTTTGGTGATCACTAGAAACAGGGGATGAACCAGGGGAGGTTGAGTGATTTGATTCATTCTTTTGACTTCCCTCTTCAGAATCTGAATCATTTTCTGGAGGAGTAGGGTTTTTCAGCGGCATTTGACTGTGTAATCTTGTTTTCTTCATTGCTAAGAATCCCTTTTCCCAAAGATTCTTCTCTTCTTTTCGGATCCTCCAAAGCTTTCTTTCTTGATTCCATGTGAAAACAAAGAAAAATCAATGAGATTTTTGAGAGAAAAAGAAAATAGTGAACAACAAGGAACACAGGCAGCACAATAGGGTTTTTAGAAAATGAAGACTGATGCAAAAACGAAAAAAAAATTTAGGGCAAACACATTTATGGCAAGCGGTAATTCTGAAGCGCAGAAAAAGAGTCATACCAAAAATAGAACTTTATCCTAAATGAATGTTCATATGCAATCGTGTGAGCACACAACATCCCAAAAGAATATCAGAAATTTTCAAAAGACTAGACTTTGTTGGAACAAATTTTAAAAACACAAAATTAAAATGATGAAATGCTTCACATAAATTTTTTAGAATCAAGACAGTCAATCTGTGTAATTTATCCTAATAAATCAAAATTTTCAATCTTAAAGAGGCACAAAAACTCATAAGGAAGTTGTCAACATTATGCAATCAAAATAACACTTCCTTAATCACACACAAGTGAGATAAATTTTCAAGAGCTTGTCTTAGTGTGTGATAGTGTCCTAAAGGGGGTAAAATGACACATTGGTCAATTTTAAATTTTGCAAGAGAAGCTCCCCTTCTCTCATGCCCAACAATATTTTGCATTTTCCTTTTTTAGCAAAGAAGATAAAGATTTTTCTTTTCATTTTTTGATTAAATGGCAAATAACTCTCATAAACATAACCAAAATGTAGCTTTCACACTTGCAAGAAGGTAGTCCTCTTAATGGTAGATTTTCCAAAATATAGGGGTCTCTACAAATAAAAAAATTACTCAAAACAACTTTCACATTTCATTCAAGGTAGCTCTTTCATAATGGTGACAAGAATGGACAATCAGCTCATGATGCAATAAGTTCATGTTATAGAGAGAGTCTTAGTGGACACAACATACCAAAGTTAGCACACAGATAAGAGAAAATAAATGACAATTAGAATGCTAGCACATATCAAGGAGTCTTGACAAACAAAAATAAAAGTAGCATGTTCATGCTTTATTCATCAACTAAAATGAAAAACTATTTAGGTTGAAGTAGTCCAATTGTAATACCTTCTTTTCTACTAGTATACTTAGAAAATATACTATGAAAATATACATACTTAATAAATGAAAAGTAGTTAGGCCCAAAATTTTTCTTTACTTAACATATATTATTCTGTCCATAGCAAAATCACATATACAAAAACTTTTACAATGGTGGATAGTAATGCCACTTCTCTCCACTTGTCGACATCCATTAGACCGCTTTTCACCTATTTCCTGCAAAACATGAAAAAACAACGGGGTGAGCACAAAAATGCTCAGTAAGTAAATCCTCTACTCCTTCATCCCCGCGACTTGTACTTTGGTTCTTTCCTTACTCTTCTTCATTCTTTCTTTGTTCTTTCTCTGTTTCTAGTTCTTACTGTTCTTTCCATTCTTTCCAATTCTCTCTGTTCTTTCTTTCTATTCTTTCTTTCTTTCTTATTTTCACTAACCATGATGGAAATCATGGTAACATGCATGAATGAAATGCATATGCAGTAATGCATAGACATACGTTTTCTTTTCTTCTTTCTATTTCTTATTATGTTTCTTTTCTTGCTTGCTCAAGCTCTTCTTTTCTTTTCTTGCTTTCTCATTCTTCCTCATTCTTTCTTATTCTTATTCTCAGTCTTATTCTTACTCTTATGCTTATTCTTATTTATTCTTGTTCTTATACTTATTATTGTCGATCGGACTCGGTTGATGCATGGATTCGGAACCCTGGCCGTGTGAGTGAGTACAGTCCTCATCTACATGCACTCTTGCGGACTGTACAAATTCTTTCTTCTTCTTAGGCCACTCAATTAAGGTGGTGTGCATGTAGGAATTCCTCTTGGTACAACCCTCATCTACATACACTCTTACGGGCCGTACAAATTCTTTTTCTTCTTATGCCACTTAATTAAGGTGGCGTGTATGTGGGAATTTCTTCTTCTTATCACCCATGGGTTCCTCATCATAACAACCTATTCTTTTCTCTTCTTTAGCACTTTTCTTTCTTTAATTCTTTAGTGCTTTTCTTTCTTTCTCCTTATTCTTAAAAAATTCTTTATTCTTTCTTTAAGTTCTTATGCATATGCAAATATATGCATGTGGATGGCTCATGCTTATGCTTCTTTCTTAGGTGCAATCATGCAATGCAAATATGCAATGTTGCACAAAATTAAGTTTCTCTATTCATGCATATATTTCTCTTAGGCATTTCATCAAACAATGAGCATGCATACAAAAGTTCTATTTTAACCATAATTCTACTTCTTTCTTGGACCATCCAAATTGGAGTACAACTCCTTTGAATCATCACAAATCCTTGTCAAGAAATACACTTCCAAATATTCTACTCAAATCCTTTCTTCTTCACCCCGACAAAGTCTACACTTCCATGATTTTGCCAATCCTTCACCAGGGCATCCAAGCAACTACAACAACTTACAAACTTAACCAAGGGCAACCAATCAATAATAACAACATATCAATCTAACTTAGGGCCAACAAACAACACCAAGACAAAAATAAGCATACAAAACTACGTACCTCCAAGTGGGCGTTACACCAATGGACTTCCTCAAGAAAATAAAAGTATCATAGTCAAGTGCTTTTGTAAATAGTTTAGCCAATTGGGATTTTTGTTCACATGAGCAAGTGAAATGATGTTCTCCTCAACTAACTCTCTAATGAAATGATGTCCAATGTCAATGTGTTTAGTCCTAGAATGCTGGACTGGATTCTTAGAGATGTTAATGGCACTCATGTTATCACAAAAAATTGTCACACAATCTTGATCAACACCATAATCATTCAACATTTGCTTTAACCATAAAATTTGAGTGCAACAACTTCCTATGGTAATGTACTCCACCTTGGCAGTGGATAGGGAGATTGCATTTTGCTTCTTGCTGTACCATGTGAGAAGATTGTTTCTAAGATAAAAACATCCACCCGAAGTACTCTTCCTATCATCCAAACTTCCTGCCCAATCTGCATCACTATATCCAACTAAACAATTGTTAGAATCAAATGAGTACCAAATGCCAAAATCACACGTACTTGAAACATATTTCATGATTCTTTCCACTGCATTCAAGTGCAACTCAAATGGATTAGTTTGAAACCTAGCACAAACACCAACACTAAAGCAAATATCAGGCTAGCTCGCAATTAAGTAAAGAAGACTTCCATCATGCTTCGGTACATCTTATTGCCTACCTTTTTACCATGTTCATCTTTGGACAGTTTAAGGGTAGCACTCATAGGGGTTCTAGCATGCTTTGCATTCTCAAGACAAAATCTTTTCAACATGTTTCTAGCATACTTTGATTGGGAAACAGACCTGCCATTTTCCATTTGTTTAATTTGAAGTCCAATAAACATATTCAATTCCCCTACCATAATAATCTCAAACTCATTTTTCACCTGGCTAATAAATTCAAGTGCATGTGAATGAGATGTAAAACCAAACACAATATCATCAACGTAAATCTGTACAAACATGATTCCATTGTTAGCACGCTTGATAAAGAGGGTTTTTTCGACATTACCTTGTTCATAGTTATGTTCAAGAAGGAAAGTTGTCAACCTCTCATACCAGGCCCGTGGGGTTTATTTTAAACCATAGAGAGTTTTCTTCAATCTGAATACATGATCAGGTTTGTGAGGCTCTTGAAAGCCAATCGGTTGTTCAACATACACTTCTTCGATAAGCATTCCATTCAAGAAGGCACTTTTGACATCCATTTGGAACAATTTGATCTTGAGGTAGCAAACGGGTTGATTCAAGTCGAGCAACAGGGACGAAGGTTTCATCAAAGTTGATTCCCTCAACTTGAGTATATCCTTGAGCTACAAGCCCAGCTTTGTTCTTCACAACATTACCAAACTCATCAGTTTTATTTTTGAAAACCTATTTGGTACCTATTGTGTTGATTCCCTCTAGTCTTGGTACAAGCGTCCACACATCATTCCTTTCAAATTGTTCTAGTTCTTCTTGCATTGCTTCAATCCAATTTTCATCTTCGAAAGCTTGTTTGGCATTCTTTGATTCTGCAAGAGACACATAACAAAGATGGTTAATTTCATTTTGTCTTCTCCTTCTTGTAACCATTACCTCATTGGGATCTCCAATCGCGGTTAAAGGTGGATGAGCTTTTTGAACCCATGTTGGTGGATCTTTTCTTCTTTGATTTCTCATTTGAAGTTTTTCATTCGAAAGATCAACAACCAGCTCTATCCTCTTATTTTGCAATGATGAATCAATAGATGATTCTTTGACGGAGCAGATCTCATTCTTGTACCACCAGAAGTAGGTTCATGAGATTCAACAGTGTTCACACCATCTTCTGTGGGCACACAAGGAACAAATTGATCTTGAATTTCACATTCTTGAGAATACTCTAAAAAATCTTCTGCATCACTAAACACAACATTAATGGATTCTAAGACTTTTTTAGAATGCATGTTATAGATCCAAAATGCATAGCTATTGGAAGAATATCCAATATAAATTCCTTTATCACTCCTAGAATCAAACTTATCTAGATTCTCTCTATCATTCAAGATGTAACATTTGCATCCAAACACATGAAAGTAAGAGAGATCAGGTTTCTTACCTGTCCACAGCTCATAGGGAGTTTGAACAGTACCTTTTCTAAGGTAAACTCTATTGGAAATATGGCATGTCATGTTAATAGCTTCTACCCTAATCTTGTAGGAAACGTTTTGGCTTTAAGCATTACCCTAGCCATCTCTTGAAGCACTCTGTTTTTCCTTTCCACAACACCAATTTGTTAAGGTGTTTTTGGTGCTGAAAATTCACCAAATATGCCCTACAATTCACAAAAGTTAGCCAAATCAGCATTCTCAAATTCCTTTCCATAATCACTCCTAATTCTCACAATCTTTGTAGCCTTTGAACTCTTCTCAACAAGCAACCTTTTAACTAATTTCTGAAAAGCATTAAACGAATCAGATTTTTCACGCAGAAAATCAACCCAAGCATATCTTGAAAAATCATCAACATGAACAAACACATATCTCTTACCTCCCAAACTCTCAGTTTGCATAGGACCCATTAGATCCATATGAAGCAATTCCAAAACACATGACGAATTGAGATTAGATAAAGTTTATGTGATATTCTAGTTTGCTTACCATGTTGGCATGGACCACACACATTACCTTTTAGAAGTTCAAGTTTTGGTAGTCCTTTAACAACTTCCTTCTTTGAAAGTCTTACCAAGTCCTTGAAGTTCATGTGAACAAGTTTCTCATGCCACAAATTTGTGGAATCTGTTTTAGAACTAAAACAGGACACACGGTTAGAAAGCAAGTAACAATTGTCATTTGACATTTTTCTCTCAAGTTGAGAAACACCCTTACCATTCAAGATTTGACACTTGTTCTTTGAGAATTGAACCACAAAATCTTTGCCACAAATTTGACTAATACTAATCAAATTAGCTTTCAAACCATCAATAGGTAAGACATCTTTCAAAACAAGAAAATCAGGAAGCAAAATTGATCCTTTGCCAAGAATTTTACCTTTCTTTCCATCTCCATAAGTGACATGTCCACTATCAACCGATTCAAGTTCAGTCAAGAAAGATTTATTACCTGCATATGCCTTGAACAACCACTGTCTAGATACCAAAGATCATTTTGAAATGCAAGCAAGGAAGTATGAGACACAAAATAGTTCACGTCAGCTTTAGGTTTCCAAACTCTTTTGGAAGAAAAATCATTGTTAGCATTATGATTTACATTAGCAACAAAACTATGGTTTTTAAAATCATTCTTCAAATAAGCAATGAACCTAAAGCATTTGGGTCTGATGTGACCTTTTCTGTTACAAAAATGACAAATAGGAATGAATTTTGATACCTTTGTAACCTGTCTCACAACTATTCCTTCAGTAGGAGTCTGGTGGCTTTCACAAACATGTTAGCACCAGCTTTCAATGTGCTAGCACTAGGACTAAATCCCAAACCATACCAATCTCTGAAATATTTTCCTTGACCAAGCACTTCATCAAGCTTAAGAGAACCTGCATTCAACTTATCAATGATGGCCTTAGCCTCAGTTAGTTTAGTAGTAAGGACAACAATCTTTTCAGACAAGGCTTTCTTTTTTTTTCAACAAGGAAGCATTCTTAATACCAAGAGATTGCAGCTTTTTCATAGCCTTTAGCCATTGGTCATACATCTTATCATATGCATCTTGTTGCTCAGCATAGATATCTTCAATGTCATTTGAAACTTCACTCGTCCTATCTTCTTGATTAATAGTGAAGGCTAAAACATTCTCATAATCACCAGAATTGCCATCATGCTCACTCTCACTTAAACTGGCAGCCATGGCTTTACCTTTCTTCTTTTTCAGGGTGTTAGCACACTCAGATTGTATCTGCCCAAAATCCTTGCATTCAAAACACTTGATGCCTCTATTTTTCTTTTCTTTGTCTTTTGAAAACTTCTTTGTAAAGGTACCAAGAATTTGATGGCATAAGGCTTTTTCACAAAAGTTTTTTATCCATAACCATTATTATGTGGCTTTTCCATGTTTTTCTTTAAAAACTTTGCAAAATTCTTTGTAAGTAAAGCACAATTTTCATCATCGAACGAATTTAAATCACAATCATCAAAATGATCAAAATCAACCTCATGTTTGTGAGCCAAACCTTTGCTCGATTTCTGTTTTTTCCATCGTTGCAGATTCAACTCATAGGTTTGGAGAGAGCAATGAGTTCTTCAATGTCCATAGCATCCAAATCTCGGCGTTCTTCAATGGTAATGACCTTTGACATAAACCTCTGAGGCAAAGAGCAAAGTACTTTCCTGACAAGTTCAGCATTAGAATATGTTCTTCCTAAACCAAAACATTCATTAGAAATATCACAAACTCTACCATAAAAATAAGTTATAGTCTCATCCTCTTCCATGTTCAAATTCTCAAAATCAGTAACAAGCCTTCTAAGCCTATTTTGTTTCACAATACTAGTTTCCTCATTCTTGACTTGAAGTCTATCCCAAGCATAGCAAGCTCACATTAGCTATGACTTTCATTTAGTTCACATTAATAGCATTAAAAAGAGCATGAAGGGTTTTAGAGTTATAGTTAGTGAGAGTTATTTTATCAGCAGTCCAACTAGCAACAGGTTTTTGTTTGGACACTTCATTTTCAACAATAACCAAGACTGTCCAACCATTCACAACTATGGACCAGACTCTTTCATCTATGTTATACTAGAGCCAATCAATTGTTGTAGAATTGACTCTTTGTAATAATGTTCATTGATCAATAAAAGGCATTTTATTCTATATCTCGTAAATCATTATTGTATGTATTGATATATGTCCTTAGAATGGTAGAACCGTGATGAAGGTATCAAGTGTTTCAAATCTTGATAGTGAGAACCCTATGAGCACATATGGTGGCCATTCTAGAAACGTTCGTAGCCCCAGCATTATTCAGAAGTAAGGGCACAGATAATACGGCAAGGCTATCATAGTGTTCAGCGACCCTGTCGAAAGGCAGTGACTGATCTCACTTGTCAAGGTTGTTTGGTGACAACTTGGTGCAACACATAGGTGCTTGCTATAGGCAAGTTCACTAGACTAACCCACCAAAGGATTCCATATGGATGGTAACCCTAGTGTCTATGGAACAAATCCTCTAACGAATGATGGTGCATGTGATCCTTAGACTTGAGATCATCGGAGCTCCTTGTGCACCAATTGGTGTAGTTTGACACTAGCCCAACGCAGTTCTATTCAGAGCTGTCAATACGGTAGTGATTGGCTACATTAAGGAGTGTATCAAGACTATGGTGGATCGACAGAGGATTCATCACTCCCAGGTATGGGAGGAACTTACCTCACTGTGCAATTCAGTAAATGGCAATGACTCTAAAACTGTGGCCACAATGGGATTGAGTTGTTGCTCTATCCAATTTATAATTCCAGTCATTGGTACAGTAACTGAATACATACATATCAAGAGTAATTGAGGTTGACACTATTTTAATGCCTCGGTCTCATTGAGATAACAGATGATGAAAGGATTGGATTGTACGGTAACCATATCGTTGATAGGTAGCTGCTTTGTTGAATCCGAATCTATCGAGTGGCCATGATGCCTTGCTAGGGGCCAATCTTGGTCTGTGTGTAGTGAGACGATTAATTGGTGTTAATCGCGATACTACACACTACCGGTATGATAAGGAGCCTATGGGTCACACACATAGAAGATAATTTAAGAAATAGTTTATAAGAAGAGTGTTTTCGTCTTTTTAGGCAAAAGGGTATTTTGGTTATCTCACAGTGCAATTAAATTTGCTGAGGTCGTAGCCTTTATTTAATTTGATATTAAAATTAAATAAGTGAGATTATTTTTAAATATGTGTTCGCAGATATTTAAAATAATTATCGTTATTGTTAAATGTTAATATTATATATAGTATATATAATATATACTATATATATATATATATATATTAATTGAATTTAATTGAAATAATGATAATTAAAATTAAAATATCTAAATGGGGGGCTGTTTGGATATAAGGGGTGTTTGGGTTGGTGCCCAAGCCTATTCCATGATGGAATAGGGCAAAGTGTGCACTATATAAGTGCAACACTTTGTGAATTAAAGAATAAATTTCATTCAATCATTTAAAGTAAAATTCCAGCCCCCTTTTTCTCTCTTCCCACGCCAGTTTTCCTTTTTGGTTGAATCAAATATTATTTGATTTCTTCTTGGTTCTTAAGGCTAAAAAGGATCTAGCAAATCCCTCTTTAATTCCTTAAGGTTATCTTCATGTGGACTACATTGGTTCGATCCTACCCTTGGGTCGGTAGCGAAATCTGTTCAGAGACAAGTTAGAGAAGCCTCTAAATGTGCGTATGATTCTTTAACTCTAGACTGAATTTTCTGCATATTCTAATTTATTATATAAACTATAAATTTATGCCCTGATCTTGGTTCTAAGGAACGATCCATGTTGTAAATAATTTTTGTTTTCCGCTGCCATGACTTGATCGTTTCCTAACAATCTATAGACTTAAAGAAGGCATGCATCCTAAGTCTCCATGTGTAACAGTTACATCCTTCTAACAGAGGAGGTCTATGAGTAGATCCACCTTCCGTGAAGAAACTCATGATTAAAAACAGTCAGACAGATGCTAACATAGTTAACGGCAGTGTATGCACAGACAAACAACAGATCTAAAATAAAAATGCAACGTAGACCAAACTTTGTCCAACAACCAGACCACTCAAATGCACAAAAAAACCAGTAAAATGGGTAAGGATCTACTAAAGTAAATTATTAGAACTTGCTTTGATACCACTTGTTGGGGATTGATTAAACCACCTTGGTTGTGGATTACCCATTTTAAGGTGCAGCGAAATATTTACCAAGTAGATTAAGACATTTCCGGTTTTTATCCACATCAAACACAAGTGTAGAAAGTAAAGAACACAATCATATACATGGTTTGGCTAAATCCACTTTTAGCCTACATCCATGGGACCTTATCCAGATCAAAGCAATCCACTAAGTTAAAAACACATTACAAGATAACATTCAAAGTTGATCTAAGTTACAGTAAAAAGAACTCCTTGTTCAACTTTACACTTAGCATTACACTCTGAATCCTTAACGTCTACTAACTTCTTGGGATCTTCTTCACACCGGGAACACACCCGAGAACAGCTTGAGAAACACCCAGCTTCAAGCAATGACGCCACACACCAGCATCATCAAAGGAACCACATTCCAAGAGCCATCAAGTCTATGTTTGATATAGTGAGGTTTTGGAACAAAGTGGAAAAAGAACCTTGAACCTTAAGAGAAAGAATACTCTAAGAAATTTAGAGTAAGACTGAAATAAAAGATCAAAAGGTTAGATTCATTCATGCAAGAAAGAGTATTATATAATGAAAGGTTTCTTGCTCAACAATATAGTGCCACGTCAACCAACAAGGGGTTGACCCATGTTTGCCCAAATAAGGAAAATATTTCTTCTTTTAGTTTGGACCACAAAATAAATTGGGAAAGATAACTTTATTCCTAGGACCACCTAAGCATGTTATGACATATGTAAAAAGGTCCTAAAAAGCAAGAGACAAAGATAACCAATATCTTTTTCCCTTTATTAGACATGCAACTCATGGTAGATTGCAAATATCTGAAGTGAGAGTGTAAGCATAAACCGTTGTGCACACACTCGAAACGAACCAAGCCAAGACATAAGTCTGGCAACCTGTGTGCATGCAGAATTGATGTGCACACACGCGGCTCATAAGTTTGACAAATATGAATATTCCACAATATCTAATAAAAATTCTTTTGATTTAGTGATAACAATTATTGACTTAGGTCTAGAGGTTGATATCATATTTATTGATTTCATTGCACAGTAGCAAACCTATATGGGTCACTACTATTAGGGTTTTGTAGAGATTTACTCCTAATATCTAGAGAGTTTTCTATATCTATGGATGAATTACTGGATTCTTTATCAAAATTATTTGAATAAGGTTTAATGATTGTTGTTTTTGTGTTTTAGTTGGACACTTGAGAGCATTGTGTCCTTCTTGTTTGCATTTCCAACATTTTATTCTTTTACCTTTATTATTATAATAAGAACGTTTTCTTTTTCTATAATTTTGTTCTTTTATTGGGGTTGATTTTGAAAGGACATTAATGTTAGATTTAGAGGGTGATAATTCACTAAGTTTTTTACTAATAGATTCTAAAATAGTATTGTGATTATTGAATTTAACAATTTCTTCTTTTGGTATATCGAAAAGTTCAAAAAATGGTTTAACATATTTTTGTGAATAAAGAGGTGTTGAATTAGAAGTTGGATTTCCTATTTCTACTATCTCCTTCCCGGGGGTTTTTGAAAATTTTGTTATTAGTGTGTAGTATTATCTTATCTCCTATTCATTTGTTGACTAATAGTGTGGAGAATTTGATTAGAGTAATTTTTTTGATGTTGAATATTTTTAATGTCTCTTAAAGTTGGTTGTTTTTTAACATCATCTATCTTATTAATTTTTTTTAAAGGGGTGATGCTATTATTTCTACTTGTTGATGTTCTACTTTTATTTCTTCTAAAGGTGGATGTACAGATGTAATAGTTTTTGCCAATTTTTTGTTGTATTAGTGGTTAAAAAAATAGTTTTCTTTTCACTTAAATTTTGATAATATTTTCTATTATCTAACCAATTAAAGAAATAAATATTTTGTTTTAATTTGTCTTGTGTATTGTACCATTTAGATCTAAGGGTATTTTGTTCTTCTAGTTTAAATATTGTAAAGAAAATTTGTCTTTTTTCTTTATTATAATTTTGTAAGAATTCTTGTTCTAGTAAATCTTTGTTAATTTCAAAGGGTTTAGTTATTGTGTTAATTTGACTATAATTTCCTAGTACTTCTTATTGTACTGGTGAACTAGGTGGAGTTGATGTATTTTCATATGCAGGTTTTGGTACTGAAGGAAAGTAATTTACTCCTACTAATTTACTTGTTGAACTTGCTGATGAGGGCCTAGGTGTAGTAATTTCTTCAATCCTAGGGTTGTGATGATCTTTATTAGTAATTATGAGTTGATTTTGTTCTAAGGAAGTTTCTCTAAGTTTTAATCTTACTATACCATCTGGTTCTTGTATTATTTGTTGTATTTCATATTCATTTTGATCATGTAAAGGTTTTGGAAGGCATAATTTTTCTAACTTCCAATCCATTTTTTTAATAATTTCATCCCGAGCTAATCTTTTTGGTGTAAAAGTTTTATGTTTTGTTCTATCAGCTTCCATAATAATTGTGTGTCCTAGTGGGGACGTCCTAATAGCTCTTGGACTTATTGTGGTATTCATAACTTTGAAATAAATCCTATATATTAATGCTACTGGTTGGGCTTTATCTTGATAAGTAAGATTAAAATCTTTTAAATTAATAGTTAATGCAGACATTATTATTGGATCATATAAACCTATGGTAAAGTTTGGATAACAATCGAAATATACTAGACCACTTTCTAAATTAGATATTAATACTGCTAATAAAGAGTTATTGAAGTTTAAATTTCTTGCATCTCTTAACATTACTAATATTGGAATGTTTTGTCCTAATCTAAATAATGGTTTTACTGCTACTTGTATTAATCCTATGTGTAAAAATTTATAATTGTTTTGTCTGTGTTCATGCATTGCTTCTTCAGAAAAAAGTTGAATTTCTTCAAACTTTTCTTCGGTTATCATTATTGTGCCTTCTGTTGTTTTAATAGGGTAATCTAAAATAAATTCAAAACTACCTATTTGATATATTGTGTCTTTCCTAACTGGTGGTATGTTCTAGTCATGTAAGTGTTGATCAATTTTTGCCATATTAATTTCTTGTGTGTTAATTGATTTCATTAATTCTTGATTATTGCTTGTGTTTTATTGTTGATTATTGCGTTACTGCTACTACTATCATCTTGCTTACTGCTACTTCCTAATTTCCTTAAGAAATTAGACATCTCTAAAATAATTCTAACCTAAAAGTTTCAGTTTTTCTCTTAGATTACGAGATCACCAAGGTACGGGACCACCTAACACGACTGACCAACCGTTACAGGCTGACCAAGCGCACCCTCCAGGCTGACCAAGCGCACCCTCCAGGCTGACCAAACGCAACCTAGAATCAATTCTAGAGTTCTTCTAGATCAAAACCTTCAAGATTTATCTAATCCTTAATTTAACTAAGAAATGAATGGTGCTATAGACATACAGTAATGAACTGTAAACTACTATAGTGTGTGAACAGTAACAGTGAACAATGATGAACATTGACGGTGAACAGTATTTTGCTACAGTAACTATGGTAATGGCAGTTAATTTGTGAAGATCTTGATTCCTAATTCCTCACTTCTAATGACTCTTGGCTCTAATACCATATAAAGACTTGGGAATGTAATTAAAGAAATGTATTTAAAATGAATAGTAAATGTTCTTGTAATAATAAATGTGAAAAGAAATGAAATAATGTAAATAGTGAAAAGAAAAGAAATAGTGAGTAATAACTTACAAGTAGAAGTTTTGATGAAGAAATGTTTTATTGCTTTATGATTTTTACAAAGTGTTTTTCAAAGGACACTATAAATTTTTTCTCTCTCACTTTTTTGTTCTCTCGTTTTCTCGTTTTTTTTTTTTTTTTCCCATTCCACTCTTGCATTCTAAGTGATACATATTTATATTACAAGGGAACGGATTTCAAATACATTTGAATCTGCCTTCATTATTACAATACAGAATAAAATATAAAGTAGTTGATAAGTTGATGAGTTGTCTTGAATACATGTCTTGAATTATTGAGAACTTGTCTTGATATTGGTTGACAAAATGATCTTGTTGATAAGGAGAATCTTGAAAATCTTGATATCCACAGAAAGTATTGAACACGTGATAAAGTTGGTGCTGAGTCATTGTCTTTTCTTTTATTGACATCACAATTGATCATGGAACATTGCAAAATTGTAATCTTCGTCTTGATCACTTGGTGACTTAGTGCTGTCCGAATCTACTTTTTGAGATGAGGAAGATCCAATGGCCACAATGATTTTGTCAATATCTTGAGTGGTTTGGCATTGAGCCAATTCAGCCAGAAGTTTTGATTTTTGCGTCAGAAATGTTGATTGTTGTTGAGGTTGACAAAAATGAGGGTGTTGAGAGATCCATAATTGCACGGCTGGTGGGCCAACATTTTGGATAGAAAAGCTTGGCCACCATTTAATAAAGAATTTTCTTCGTAATTCTCTAAATTTTGGAGGAGGAGGTGTAGTGATATAAAATTGTCAGCTTATTATCTAAGCAATTAAGAAATTGCTGGAAAATGCTTGCAAAGGTTCTTAACTATTATTGAAATTTTTGGTGAATAGTTGATATCCTTCCCAAACCGAAGGTGGGAGAATTTTTTCATTTAAACCGAAAAAATTGAACCATTGTTGAAACCTTTTTGGACAAGTTTTGTCCAATATAAAGAACCAAGAATGTGTTGTATGTGATAAATAAAAAGCATAAAACCATGCTTTTTTATAATCTTTATATGAAAATTCTTGAGGAAAAAAGGTTTGAGAAAATTGGCATTTTTTATAAATTCCAATACGTCAATCTTGTGGTCTCAAGACTTTTTTGATTTTGTATTTTGAAAAAGCAATTTTATTTGGATCATTTCTATCTGGATTATGTGTAATTTCAATTGAATCAGTATCAACTAAAATAAATTCATGAGAGGGTCTTGTTTTTAATAGATCATCAAGAATAAAATAAAAATCTGGATGGAAAATTTTTTATAACGTTTCTTAAAACTTTTGTCCCCATAATTCGGGTTCAATAACACAAATTGATTGGGTTATTTCTTTTTCAATGTATTGAAAAGTTGGATTAATGTTAACAGGTTTTGATGGAGAAGGTGAATAAGATGTTTGTATTGTAAGGGCTTGTTGGTAATTTTTTGGTGGTGATGAAGAAACAAATTCTTCATCTAGAAGAGTGAACTGATTTGGTTGGGTAATAATGATTTTCCGTTTATTGGGAAGGTTTTGATTGTGCGTTAATAGGTTGTTGAGGTGGTAGCATTGCATGCGAACTTTTGATTTTGGATTATTTTGGGGTTTGACGGAAGTGCCCGTCTTTTCCTCACTTTCTCTCAAAATTATCTCATCTTGAAAGTTATTATGAGAGAGATTACTAGAGTAAAAAAAAAATTTACTCTTGTATTTTATTGAAAACATGATTTTGAAAATTTTTAAATTTTAATGCAAAAAGTTTAAAACACGTTATTGTAATGCAAGCATCCAAAATTTTCTAGTATCAAGTCATTCTCTTGTAGGAACAATTTCTAGACTCTCTAATTTAGTAATAGCATTTATCCTAGATATTGAAATATTTTTTAAATTACTAATGTCCTTTACTAATGGAGGATTAGCAAATTCAAATGTTATATCTTGTCCTAAAATATTTATTGTAATTCCTTTATTATTAACTGTAAAATGATAAATTTGAGTAATAAAAGTGGCACCTAATTTAACATCTTGATCTAAATCTTTTGCTAGAATAAAAGTATTTTTAATACCAAAAATTCGTATACATACATGAGCATTGGATAATTTATAATTAATGTTTAATTATTGACAATTAGCTCCATGTAATATTTCTTTTGTTTTTTCATAATATTTTGTTGGAATTAATCATTCTCTCATACAATTTTGATGTGCTCCTATGTCTACTAAGGCTTGCGTAATAATATCTAATTCATAATTAATATTAACCCTAATATAAACATGCCATTTTTTAAATTGAATTCTAGAGATTTCATTAATAAATGATTCTTCCGTTTCTTCAACAATTTTTAATTCTGATTTTGAGGTTGATGGTTGTCATATAGTTTCTTTAAAGGCTTTTAAGCATAATAAATCTGTCTTAATTTCAAAATTATCTTTTTGTAATTCTTTGACTTTATTTTTCAGAATATTAATTTCTTCTTGTAAGTCACTTAGAGTAACTTGTGTGGGTTTTTCAAATCTTTTTAATTTATCTTTTAAATTATAAGAATCTACATCTTTTTGTTTTTCTTCAGATAAAATTAATTCTTTAAGTTTTAATCAATATTCTCTCTTAATATCTTCATCCTAAATCTTATCAAGAATATCCAATAAAAATTCTTTTTATTGACTTAGGTCTAGAGGTTGATATCATATTTATTGATTTTATTGCATAGTAGCAAGGCTTACATGGGTGATGGGTCACTACTATTAGGGTTTTGTAGAGATTTCCTCTAAATATCTAGAAGTTTTCTATATCTATGGATGAATTACTGGCTTCTTTTTCAGAATTATTTTGAATAAGGTTTAATGATTGTTGTTTTTGTGTTTTAGTTGGACACTTGAGTGCATTGTGTCCTTCTCGTTTGCATTTCTAACATTTTATTCTTTTACCTTTATTATTATAATAAACACGTTTTCTTTTTCTATAATTTTGTTCTTTTATTGGGGTTGATTTTGAAAGGACATTAATTTAGATTTAGAGGATGATAATTCACTAAGTTTTTTACTAATAGATTCTAAAATAGTATTGTGATTATTGAATTTAACAATTTCTTCTTTTGGTATATCGAAAGATTCAAAAAATGGTTTAACAAATTTTTGTGAATAAAAAGGTGTTGAATCAGAAGTTGAATTTCCTATTTCTACTATCTTCTTCCCGGGGGTTTTTGAAATTTTCGTTATTATGTGTGTAATATTATCTTCTATCCTATTCATTTGTTGACGAATAATGTGGAGAATCTGATTAGAATAATTGCTTTGAAAAAAGAGAGAAAACGAGAGAACAAGAAGTGAGAGAGAAAAAAATTGTCCTTTGACAAACACTTTGTAAAAATCATCAAGCAATAAAACGTTTCTTCATCAAAACTTCTACTTGTAAGTTATTACTCGCTATTTTCTTTTCTTTTCATTATTTTACATTATTTCATTTCTTTTCACATTTATTATTACAAGAGCATTTACTATTCATTTTCAATACATTTCTTTGATTACATTCCTCAAGTTTTTAAAGATCTTGCTTTAGAAGTGAGGAATTAGGAATCAAAATCTTCACAAATTAATTGCCATTACCGTAGATACTGTAGCAAATACTGTTCATCATCACAATTCATGCACTATAGTAGTTTACTGTTCATTACTGTGTGTCTGTAGTACTATTCATTTCTTGGTTAAATTAAGGATGAGATAAATCTAGAAGGTTTTAATCTAGAAGAACTCTAGAATTGATTATAGGTTGTGCTTGGTCAGCCTAGAAGGTGCGCTTGGTCAACCTGTAACCATTGGTCAACCGTGTTAGGTGGTCCCGAAGGTGGTCCCATACCTTGGTGGTCCTGTAATCTAGGAGAAAAACTAAAACTTTTAGGTTAGAATTATTTTAGAGATGTCTAATTTCTTAAGGAGATTAGGAAGTAGCAGTAAGTGAGATGATAATAGTAGCAGTAATGCTATTAGAATTAATAATCAATAGCAAAACACAAACAATAATCAAGAATTAATGAAATCTATTAACACATAAGAAATTAAGATGGCAAAAATTGATCAACACTTACATAATTAGAACATACCACCAGTTGGGAAAGACAATATATCAAATAAGTGGTTTTGAATTTATGTTATATTATTCTATTAAAACAACAGAAGACACAATAATGATAACAGAAGAAAAGGTCGAAGAAATTCAACTTTTTTCTAAAGAAGCAATACATAAACACAGACAAAATAATTATAATTTTTTACACAGAGGATTAGTACAAGTAGCAGTAAAACCATTAATTGGATTAGGACAAACCATTCCAATATTAGTAATGTTAAGAGATGCAAGAAATTTAAACTTTGATAACTCTTTATTAGAAGTATTAAATTCTAATTTAGAAAGTGGTCCAATCTATTTTGATTGTTATTCAAACTTTACAGTAGGTTTATATGATCCAACAATAATGTCTGCATTAACTATTAATTTAAAAACTTCTAATCTTACTTATCAAGATAAAGCCCAACCGGTAGCATTAATATATAGGATTTATTACAAAGTTATGAATACTACAATAAGTCCAAGAACTATTAGGATGTCCCTACTAGGACACACAGTTATTACAGAAGCTGATAAAACAAAACAAAAAACTTTTACAACAAACAGATTGGAAATTAGAAAAACTATGTCCTCCAAAACCTTTACATGATCAAAATGAATCTGAAATACAACAAATAATACAAGAACCAGATAGTACAATAAGATTAAAATTTAGAGAAACTCCCTTAGAACAAAATCAACCCATAATTACTAATAAAGATCATCACAACCCTAGGATTGAAGAAATCAGTACACCTAGGCCTTCATCAGCAAATTCAACAAGTAAATTAATAGGTGTAAATTACTCCCCTTATGTACCAAAACCTACATATGAAAACACATCAAGTCCACCTAGTTCACCAACACAATCAGAAGTATTAGAAATTATAGTCAAATTAACACGATAACAAAACCCTTTGAAATTAACAAAGAATTATTAAAACAAGAATTCCTACAAAATTATAATAAAGAAAAAAGACAAATTTTCTTTACAATATTTAAACAAGAAGAATGAAATAGCCTTAGATCTGAATGGTACAAATTTTTTTGTAACAACTAATACAACAAAAAATTAGCAAACATTAACAAATAAAATTATTACATATGTACATCCACCTTTAGAAGAAATTAAAATAAAACATCAACAAGCAGAAATAATAGCATCACCCTTTAAAAAAACTTAATAAGATTGATGATGATAAAAAACAATCAACCTTAAGGGATATTAAAAATATTCAACATCAAAACAATTACTCTAATAAAATTTTCCACACTATTAGTTAACAAATGAATAGGATAGAAGATAATACCACACACATAATAACATAATTTTCAAAAACCCCCGGGAAGGAGATAGTAGAAACAGGAAATTCAACTTCTAATTCAACACCTCTTTATTCACAAAAATATATTAAACCATTTTTTAAACCTTTTGATATACCAAAAGAAGAAATTGTTAAATTCAGTAATCACAATACTATTTTAGAATCTATTAGTAAAAAACTTAGTGAATTATCACCCTCTAAATCTAACATTAATGTCCTTTCAAAATCAACCCCAATAAAGGAACAAAATTATAGAAAAAGAAAACGTTCTTATTATAATAATAAAGGTAAAAGAATAAAATGTTGGAAATGCAAACAAGAAGGACAAAATGCTCTCAAGGGTCCAACTAAAACACAAAAACAACAATCATTAAACCTTATTCAAAATAATTCTAATAAAGAATCCAATAATTCATCTGTAGATATAAAAAACTCTCCAGATATTAAGAGTAAATCCCTACAAAACCCTAATAGTAGTGACCCATATAGGCCTTGCCACTGTGCAATGAAATCAATAAGTATAGTATCAACCTCTAGACCTAAGTCAATAAATTTTATCACTAAATCAAAAGAATTTTTATTTTATATATATATATATATATACACTAGAAATGTAATATTTTGTCTAGCTAGTAGTCCTTTGGAAAAACATAAGTAAAACTCACTAACATGTTATAGAAAATATATATGTATATAAGAATGTAATAGTGGGCCCAAAATAAATTTAACTTTATATACAAATCTCTACATCAAGTAATAAAGTCACAAAAATAAGTACAAAGTAATCTCGGACAGTGGTGCCATTCTCCTCCACTACTTGATGTTCCTCCCGACCGCATCTCATCTATTACCTGCAAAAAACAGTGAAATCAACGAAGTGAGCACTAATTGCTCAGTAAGTAAACCCACAATACTTCTATTCTTTCTCCGTTACTCAGATCTTGGATTTTCTTTCCTTACACCAAACTTCTCAATTCTTCTCTGCTCTTTCTAAGATTCTAGTTTCTCACTTACCAATATGTAAGCATAAATAGGGAAACAAACTCGAGGTAGTAGAAATGGCATGATGCATATGCACAAAAGCATAAACTTTTTCTATGCAATGCATTTTCTTTTTCCGTGTTTCTTTCTTTTTCTGTTTTTTCTTCTTCTGTTTCAATTCTCTCTTTTCTATTTCTCTTCTTTCTTTTTTGTTTCTCTTATTTTCTATTCTTTCTTGCTTTTCTATTCTTTCTTTCTTTTCTTTTCTATTCTTTCTTTGCCGATCGGACTCGGTTGAGGCATGGATTCGGAACCTTGGCTGTGTGAGTGTATTCTCAAATTCTTTCTTGGGTACAGTCCTCATCCACATGCACTTCTTATGGACTGTACAAATTCTTCTTTCTTATTCTTAGGCCGATCACTAAAGGCGGTGTGCATGTGGGGATATTCTTCTTCTCTGTCACTCATGGGTTCCCCATCACAACAACCTTCTCTTCTCTTCTCTTTTTATATTTCTTTAAATAAATTTCAGATTTGAGGTATTCTTTAATTATGTTCTTTAGATAATGATTCTACAATTAATTACTTTTCTTTCTTTCTCTTTATTCTTTAATGTTCTCATACATGTATATGTGCATGTATTATGCTCATTCTTTGCTATTCTTTCTAAATGCAAATGCTCAAATTTAAGAATGCATTATGGCATATAAAGATATCTTTATGGAACTAGTATTCTCTACCAACAACATTTCCATAACAAAGTAATAATCTAACATACTCATATATATGTACTTTCTTTGAAATTTCATCAAACATCTTACATGCACATACAAACCCTAAATTGGTTACACTTCCATATATTTCTCAAGCCACCAAAATTGGAGCAAAAACTCCCTAAGGCTAACAACCACCCTAGCTGAATTTCACCTTCCACCCTTCCACATCCATTCTTTCATATTTCATCAACTCAACACATACAAATACATCACTTCTCATGGCCATGAGATTCACAAATCAAAAAACCTCAATTTCAATCCATAATTCTCATCATCCAAACACACATACAACATATACAAAATTTCTCTACACAATTATTTATTCAATCAAAGCTAAAGTTGGATTTACTTACCTTGAATTTGAGCAATTCCAATACTATAATCTCTCTTTGGTAGAATTCCCCTTCCTCTTAACCCTAAGCATATAAAACCATAAGAATTCAAAACTTTAAAATTTAACCTCACATCTTGGTGCAAGAATCTTACCTTTGAATGCCTAGGATTGAAAATCTATCAAAATCTAGCCAAAATCCTATGAATGTCCTTGGAAATTTAGTGAAGAAATTTAACAGAATTTGGGGTGAAGGTGGCATGAACAATGGGTGGTTTCCCATTTTACCCTTGCCCTTTCTAAAAATTTCATCTATGTCTCTTAATCAATTGCTAAAATACCCATATTTTTATTATGTTCTCCATGTTATTCTATTTCTTTTCACTCCCCACTTTTTCATCTAATTAAGAGTGAAATGACCATTTTATCCCTAATAACGGTTCCGCATATCTTGTTCTCCGCTTTTGGCAATCGCATATGCATTCCTCAAGATATTGAGTTAAAGAAAAAGATTCTCGAGGAGGCTCATGACACCCCATATACTGCTCATCCTGGATGAACCAAAATGTATCAAGATCTAAAGAAGAGTTATTGGCGGCCAGGTATGAAGAGAGATATTGAAGATTATGTAGCTAAATGCCTGGTTTGTCAACAGGTTAAAGTAGAACACCATAGGCCATCGGGATTGCTTTAGCCACTTAGCATTCCTGAATGGAAATGGGAAAATATTTCAATGGATTTCATTACAAGCCTTTCAAGAGTTCAAAAAAGGCATAATGCGGTATAGGTAATAGTAGACAGATTAACCAAATCAATGCATTTCCTTTCAGTAAAGAATAGTACCATAGCAGATCAGCTGGCCTAGATTTATATCAGAGATATAGTTAAACTCCATGGAGTGCCCAAGACCATAGTATCAGATAGAGATTCCAGATTTGTTTTAGCTTTCTGGACCAGTCTACAGAGAAACTTGGGTACCAAGTTAGCATTTAGTACAGCATACCACCCTCAGACAGATGGCCAAACTGAGAGAACAAATTAGGTACTTGAGGATATGTTGAGAGCGTGTTGTATGGATTATACAATGCCCTAGCATGAGATTTTACCATTGGTGGAATTTGCTTATAATAACAGTTATCAGTCTACCATTAAGATGGCTCCTTATGAAGCCTTATATGGTAAACGATGTAGGTCCCCACTACATTGGAATGAAGTAGGAGAGAAAGACACTTTGGAAACAGCTCTTGGGCCCGAGATAACTCAGAAAATGATAGAAGATATCAAGTTGATTAGAAATAGAATGAACCAAGCCCAAGACAGACAAAAGAATTATGCGGATTTAAAGAGAAAAGATGTAGAATTTGAAGTGGGTAACAAGGCGTTTATTAAAATTTCTCCCTATAAGCGAGTAATGCGTTTTGGCGGAAAAGGAAAGCTAGCTCCGAGATACATTGGTCCCTTTGAAGTGTTACAACGAGTGGAAAAGGTAGCTTACAAATTGGCGCTACCACTAAATATGGATAGAGTGCATAATGTGTTCCATGTCTCCATGCTTCGAAGGTATGTTAGTGATCCCTCCCATATATTAAAAGTAGAAGAAGTGGACTTAGAAGAGAATCTTGTTTATGAGGAGCGCCCAGTGCAAATATTAGACAGAAAGGTTAAGGAGCTCTAAAACAAGAGTATTCCATTAGTAAAAGTCCTATGGAGGAATTATAAAGTAGAAGAAGCTACATGGGAAGTAGAACAAGATATGCGGAACCGCTATCCCGGATTGTTCGTTTGAATTTTGGGGACGAAATTCTTATAAAAGGGGAGAATTGTAACGCCCACATCAAGGTATGTAGCTTTATTTATGCCCTAATACCCTTAGTTGAATTTTGTTAAAGTTATCTTGAACAAGAGTGAAGGAAATTCTTTAAAACGTTATTAGGGGTAAAATGGTCATTTCACTCTTAATTAGATGAAAGAGTGGGGAGTGAAAAGATATAGAATAACATGGAGAAGATAATAAAAATGAGGGTATTTTGGTAATTGACTAAGGGACATAGATGGAATTCTTATTTTATAATTCATGTTTTAGTAGTATTAGGATTTTAATTCATTATTTTAGTAGCATTAGGATGGTATGGAAATGAATATGAAAGAGTCATTACAAAATTGAGTGATCAGATTCGACAACTTCACTGCATTAATCAAATGAATATTAATATCTTCCTTAATCATCCAAATGAGCAACAAGTCGTGTATGCTTTAACTAAAGAAGAAATCATTATTGGAATTAGACAAGAAGAGGAAGGAGATAATCCTGAGGATGAATATAGTACGGAAATACCAAAATTTTCGTGCGAAGAAGTTCCAACCATGCAGTTAGAAATATTTTGGCTTCAACAAGAAGGTATCCATGTTGAAAAACTTTTTACGTACCTGTAAGATAAAAGATATGGTAACAACTCTAAATCATAAATCATTGTCTCAAACAATTTTAGATAAATATTTTATTTCATCTTAGACAGTTAATGTAACATAACATATATTTTTTGACAATATACATACAATTATTACTATGTAGAGGCAAGTTCCTTAAGACAGAACTTAGAAAAACTATAACTTATTATAATGTGAAATTTATTCTTATTTATAATTGGCCCAAGTTGGGACCATAATTGTGTGTGTCTATATACATATAGACACACACACATATATATGTGTACACACACACACACACACACACACACACACACACATATATATATACCCATCATTGAATCTAATTCAATAATGACCAAATGACCATATTATCCTCAATAAGTGTTAGCTTTCCATGAGTAATCATTTCTCACCAATACATTTTACGTCCGAACATCATTAACGTTTAACGATATGTATTACCCTCTCTTCTCATACTTGTTTTTTTAGGTGTGACCACTTAGGTTCACTGTAACCTAGCCATGGGCCCAATATCATATTCCGATATGTTTCATCATAACTTTTTATGATCGAAACTCCCATCAATTATGGTAGGCATCTAGCAATGCTCCATAACCCCTAAGACACAATAAATTTAAACTCCAATGAACCTATTTCCAATCATACGTACTATATAGTAAAATCCCTTCGTCGTCTAATCATGATTAAGAATGGTTCATGGTATGTCAAAACCCTTAACTTAATCTTTAATCGAATCGTCAATCAACCATGGAACTTGTCACCATAAAACTACATTTTATATGACATCTTTATTTACTCTGGCAAGAGATTTGCTTTTTCCAATATTTATTGATATTCAATTGGGAACTCGAGATCAAACTATTTTGAGTCAACGGATCCCGTCTTGACCATCACTTGTCTCGCACATGAATAACATATGACCAAACCGGCTTCTTGCATAAGACACGACTAGTCTCGTGCTTATACACCATATGAACCATATGCATCCTATGTCGAATCCAACCGTGATATCTCAGGTCTAAGGATTAGTGATACACTAGGACGATTCTATAATGTATCATTGACCACATTCTAAATGTCCAAGTGATACACTGTAATAGGTCATATTCAATAAAAAGTTCACTAACTGTTTATCCATGCTAATGCCTTAGTGACACAACTTTTATAATCAACCACACTAAGACCATCACATGATATTCAATGGAGACATTCAACGTGCCTACTATGCAATGTTATTACCCAATTAACATTACTTACGTAGGGAATGCTTCGATAAGTTGATCTTCTAAAGACTCTTATGATCCGAACATTTCACATGTAATATATATATATATATATATATTGTATAAACGAAGCAGTACACAAACATGTGAAAAATAAGAACTCTTTCTTGTATTAATAAGAAATATTTACAAAAAAATAATGTCTTGGAATCGACAACATGATTGCTTTCTAGGGCATACACTAACATTTGCAACTTAAAAGAGAGGCAATGGGAACCCAAAGTAAAAGGCCTCACTCTAACAAAAGTTGCACCTAGTGCAAAAGGCGCAAACACAAAGGCACTAAAACCAAGTTTTCTTATGCCACTCCGAGAGTTATAAAAGCTTGCATCAGAGACATTTCATTTAGGGCATCCAAGTAGCACCACAGCCTCGTGGACAAGAGGTGTTGAATACCTTTGAAAGGTTAGGCAAGATTCAAATCGCATCTGAACCCTGCTAATTTCAATTCCCCTTTGCCACAAATTGTGTGTAAATCCTAGACTGTTCACCACTCAAGGACATGAGTGACATGGCAAAAATTTGGAGTTCGTAGCTTGAGAAGGCAACTTCGTTGCAACATAAAGATCTCTTTAAGAAAAGCAACGTCACTAAAACTTGAGCTCGCAGGAGGGACATCCCACTTAACTCGATGATGGATGACTAAAAAAAAATCAAAGTCAACGCATTGAGGAGGGTTCAAATTCCTCGATGAGAAAGACTCGAGACTAGTTCGCTGCTAGGACCCAACGTCATTAGCCTGCAGCTAAAACTCGATGTTGTCTCGAGACGGAACCCTCTTACCCACTTGCAAAAGGCCCTTGATAATACAATTAGCATTGTAATTCAAAGGTAGAACTTCAAGTTCTCTCGTAACCAACTTATGCGCTACAAACAAGTTAGAGAGAGAACTTCGAATAGCCATTGTTGTGCTATGCGAAAAGTGAGCAAAACAAACTTCAGGCATTCTTAGTTGAACGTCCCAAGCTCACGCTAGAACACGAAAACAACAAGGTAAAATGAAAGAAGTTAAGAACTTAGTTCAATCCAACGTCTCTTTTATTAAGCATAATCTGGATACAAAAAGGAGGGGGGGGGGGGGGGCGAAAAGCCTAGGCCACAAGAGGAATGGCTCGATCCCTAAAGTCGAATAGAACTACTCCAATTTTAGTCGCGCAAGCGATTTTGTCAACATGATCTACAAGGGGGTCATGAACAATGACCTCCTCGATGAAGGGAGCTACAAGATGAAGAGCAGCTTGCCCGTCAGTAATTTCGTCAAGAGGATCGACCTTGACCACGTCATACTAGACCACGGCATACTCATTGTCTACATTGTCTTCTAAATGAGGAGACTCCGGGTAGACGAAAACCTCCCCAACAACCTCCACTTTGAACCTTTCTACCTCAATCTGGTAATGTTGAGGTACAAAAGAAAAATCTATGCAAAGGTGGGTCTTCCACATAAGCTTAAGCATGCTCACGGAGAGTTTCCACACTTTCTCCTCACTCGCCCACTGTCTTCTCTTGCTCGAGCTCCTATCCGAGCCTGACCATCTCCTCATCAAAAAGTATGCTATGCTCCTGGGACATTCGCAACTCCTTCTTGCAATCTTTTAACTCTACCTTCACACTTTTCAGCTTGAGCCTAGCAGCACTAGACAACCTATTCGCTTTATCTTTTGGAGAGCACATTAGCTCCCCATCAACGAAAGCCTTGTCTTTGGTGGTTTCAGCTTGGTGGAGCTTATCTACAAACTCTCATTCCTTGGCTGCGAGCAGATTCACTGAAGACTTAGTGGCCTTCTCAAGCTGCTCCTCTAATTCCTAGATTCTCTTTCCAAAGGACCTCTTCACCTCCTCAACTTCTCCTTAATAACTTTGGGACGTACCAACTTACTCAAGGATAGGGGAGGCTTTGTCTAAAAGGACATTAAACATAGAGAAACGTTAAGCTCAAAATTTGAGCAATGGAGTTACAAAGAAAAACACTGAAGAAAAACCAATGAACAGCTACAAGGGTTGGACAATACCTTGGAACGAAGGACAGTAGGTCACCGTAGTTTGTCTCACGACGACGCTTGTCGGAAGCTCTCAAAGACTTCAACTTTGATGGTGCCCATCAACATCAAAGCCCTACTGGCAATACGCCTAGGGAGCTGCATGATCAACTCCATAAGTAGATCGTTACAATTTGTAGCTGATGGGAAAGACTCCCTATCACGATCACTTTGATAGAAGGAAGGATCCTTCGTTCCTTCCTTTTGGTCCACAGACGGGCCTTGTGGCACCTTGCTTGGCTCATTCTTATTGCCACCAAGTCCCCAATACCCCTAGTGGCGACCTTCATCACGCGCAAGCTTTCATCTAGTTTGCTGCCACCTAGCTTCGAGCCCGCTCGGGGGTGGAAGTTGTGGAAGCCTTCTTTGGATGAAGTAGCTTTGGAGGTTGATCTATTGTCTCCAAAAAAGCCGCAACTTTGCTCTTATAGGATTTGGGCCTACTAGCCAGCTTCATCCCTGTAAAGTGGGCAAAGCAAGTTAAATTTCAGTCGGCAATTGTATAGCAAAGAAGCAAGACAATGCACAATTTACTTTTCTTTGACTTGGCAAAAAGAGCTTTGAAATTCGCAACGATAGAGAAAAACATGAACTCCCTTAGGTTCCCGAGAGTAATACGCCATCTCAAATCACGCTGCTTATCAAAAAGCTGACTAAACCCTTGAAGTTGCTATAACAAGTCAATACGGAAAGAATTCTTAATATCTTCCCTTGCACATGAAGCCAGATTGTCCAAAAAGGGGGAAAGAGGGAGGGGGGGGGGGGGGGGGGGCGGCGGCTAAGCGAAATAAACATTTAGTAAAACGAGCACTTACGGGCATCCATAAATGAGCCATCTACTGCGCTCGCATAGAAGAAGTTAGAATCCTAACTCTCAGCTTTATTTGGGATTCCTCCCAAACCCACAAGCTTTCCCCTCTTGCCCTTGGAGAGATAATAAGTCTCTCCTCACTAGTCGTACAAATAGACGAGCTCATCTACTATTAGCTTGCCCAAACCACCTTTCATATAAGTAATGTAAATGCCAATGGCATGCAAGTATGAGTTCACCGTTAGTTGGAGTAGAGTAATGCCAAAGCACTCTAGAACACTAGCGATAAAGGGATGGGGTGGCCTTGACACTCCGAATTTGAGGAGTACCTCGGAGGTCGCCACCCAGCCAAATAGAGGAGTCCTAGACGAACAATTTCCCATAGGGCAAAACAAACATGCAATCTCATGTTCATCCTTAATGAGATCAAAGTCCTTCCAAGAAATCGGAGAAGAAGGCCTCTCTTAACCTTAGCCATAGAAGCACATCCTATAGTCTAAGGCTCCACTTTCGCACCAAATTCATCGTTGGCACCTAACGAGTCTACCTTAGCATCATGCATCATTACGCTGATTCATGCCCATCACTTTGATGGTGAGAACACCATCCAAAGTTCTCTCATCAAGATCAGTGCGATCCGATGGGGAGGACCCTTCTATGACTCTTCCCCTACTCTTGTCGCTACAATCCATGATGCATTACTCGTATTCCAATACTTGAAACATAGGAGGATGATATAACCTACCTAAGTCAAGATCGCTAGCCTAGCTACACCTACTTCCAATCCAAAGCATTGAAGGGCGCACCAGAATGAACACTCGGTGATAAGCCGCTTCACCTAAACTAGACTTCAATCACAAAGCTTTGACTACCTTACATACCCCTCTTAACCTAAGATGTAGGGATTTCTGTCGCAACAAGTGCAGAATTACAACAAAAATTTTGTTATGATAGAGTCCCCGTAAACCAAGATCAAGATTCAATAAAAACAAACACAATATATAATCCATACTAGGTTAGGTTTTATACTTTCATTGGCGGCTCTTTCTCTAGATGTCTCCAAGATATCGCTATCGACCCAAAGTAGGATTGAGCACGACGATATCCACACAAAAGTAGGTTGGGATCACTCTTGGATTGATTGCTAGATCAAGCCAAGAGCTTAAGAGGAGGTGGCGGATGTGAAAGAAAAATTCTCTCTCTAGGGTTGCAGCAAGGGTTTAATTTTTGGGAGGTTTATGTTAAAAACTAAAACCTTTGCTCTCACAGTTGTAAAATTCACTTATGAAAAATAAAAACCCAAGTCCCCTTTTTATAATGCAATCCATAATAGGAATTTAATGAGGAGAGTGAATCTCCTAATTCCTTATTAATTTGGATTGCAACTCTAATAGGATTTGGAATATCTTTAAAAGATATTCTCTTATTAAATATGTTTCCCAATTAAATAAATATTCCTATTTATTTAATTTCTATATAAATAAATATTCCTAATTAAATAAATATTACTATTTATTTAATCCATATCTATTTATATATACATATTTAATTAATGGGTTTTAATATATTTAATTAAATTAAATATATTCCTTCATATTAATTAATATTAATATGATTTCAATTTTGCTAAAAATCCTTCAATATAAATATTGAATATTGGCGTTAACCTTAGCAATTACCCAAATAACCTTTCCGCCCAAAAGGACGAAAATACAATTTTCCTCCCAAATTGCAAAAATACCCTTTTAGCCCAAAGGACGAAAATGCCCTTCCAATCTATTTTTTTTCTCTTAACTACTTCTTATGTGTGTGATCTGAAGGCTCTTTATTTTGTTGGCAGTGTCATGATAACTAATTAAGCATCAACCAATTAGTGTTTTGTACACCAATTAAGATTGACCTCTAGCAAGGCATCATGATTACCCAACAAATAAAGAATCAACTATTAGGCTTACCTTTTCTACAGTATGGTTACCGTGCAATTCGATCCATTCATCATCTTATATCTTATCGAAGTTTGAAGTACAGAAATAGTGTCTACTTAAAAGTATTGATCTTAACATGTGTATGTTTTGTTATCGAATCTATGACTATATAAAATCGGATTCAAGCACCCACTCGATTCCACTATGGCCACGATTTGCCGTCGTAGTTCTTAATCAAAAATCTCGTCGAGATAAGATCTCCTGTAACCAGAAGTGATTAATCCTTTGTTAATTCACCATAGCCATAGTGTACTTCTCGACGTAACCAATTACCACCGCTTTGGTAATCTCTAAGAGAAAGGACGTTGGGCTAGTGTCAAATCACAATGATATTTATGAAAGATAGATGCATGGAGAATCAAGCATATCATACTATAACAAGTATAGTCATAGTTTAAAAATAAATTTCAATCAAATTGAAATAAGTAAGGTAGAACATGTTACCTTAAGCCCTTAGCAACCTTGGAGACTCTTAATTTCAAGAGAAATTAAGCAAAAGAGTATCCACACCAAGGGAAGAAGAGATTTGACCAAGAGGGAGATTTAGGGTTCTTATTTGCAACTTAAAGAGAGGCAATGGGAACCCAAGTAAAAGGCCTCACTCTAACAAAAGTTGCACCTAGTGCAAAAGGCGCAAACACAAAGGCACTAAAACCAAGTTTTCTATGCCTCCGAGGTTATAAAAGCTTGCATCAGGACATTTCATTTAGGGATCCAAGTAGCACCACAGCCTCGTGGACAAGAGGTGTTGAATACCTTTGAAAGGTTAGGCAAGATTCAAATCGCATCTGAACCCTGCTAATTTCAATCCCCTTTGCCACAATTGTGTGTAAATCCTAGACTGTTCACCACTCAAGGACATGAGTGACATGGCAAAAATTTGGAGTTCGTAGCTTGAGAAGGCAACTTCGTTGCAACATAAAGATCTCTTTAAGAAAAGCAACGTCACTAAAACTGAGCTCGCAGAGGACACCCACTTAACTCGATGATGGATGACTAAAAAAAATCAAAGTCAACCGCATTGAGGAGGGTTCAATTCCTCGATGAGAAAGACTCGAGACTAGTTCGCTGCTAGGACCCAACGTCATTAGCCTGCAGCTAAAACTCGATGTTGTCTCGAGACGGAACCCTCTTACCCACTTGCAAAAGGCCCTTGATAATACAATTAGCAGGTAATTCAAAGGTAGAACTTCAAGTTCTCTCGTAAAACCTTATGCCTACAAACAAGTTAGAGAAGAACTTCGAATAGCCATTGTTGTGCTATGCGAAAAGTGACAAAACAAACTTCAGGCATTCTTAGTTGAACGTCCCAGCTCACGCTAGAACACGAAACACACAAGGTAAAATGAAAGAAGTTAAGAACTTAGTTCAATCCAACGTCTCTTTTATTAGCATAATCTGGATACAAAAAGGAGGGGGGGGGGGGGGGCAAAAGCCTAGGCCACAAGAGGAATGGCTCGATCCCTAAAGTCGAATAGAACTACTCCAATTTTAGTCGCGCAAGCGATTTTGTCAACATGATCTACAAGGGGTCATGAACAATGACCTCCTCGGAAGGGAGCTACAAGATGAAGAGCACTTGCCCGTCAGTAATTTCGTCAAGAGGATCGACCTTGACCACGTCTACTAGACCACGGCATACTCATTGTCTACTTGTCTTCTAAATGAGGAATTTCGGTAGATGAAAACCTCCCTATAGCCTCCACTTTGAACCTTTCTACCTCAATCTGGTAATGTTGAGGTACAAAAGAAATCTGCAAGTGGGTCTTCCACATAAGCTTAAGCATGCTCACAGAGAGTTCCCACACTTTCTCCTCGCTCGCCCACCGTCCTTTCCTGCTTGAGCTCTACTTCCAGCTTGACCATTCCTCACCACCGAAAGTATGTTTATGCTCCCGACATCCGCAACTCCTTCTTGCAATCTTTCAACTCTACCTTCACATTTTTCAGCTTGAACCTAGCGGCATTGGACAACCTGTTCGCTTTATCTTTTAGAGAGCACATTAGCTCCCTATCCGAAAGCCTTGTCTTTGTGGTTTCACTTGAGGAGCTTATCTGTGAACTCCCATTCCTTGGCTGTGAAGACCTAGTGGCCCTCTCAAGCTGCTCCTCCAATTCTTGGATTCTCTTTCCAAAGACCTCTTCACCTCCTCAACTCTCCTTAATAACTTTGGGACGTACCAACTTACTCAAATAGGGGAGGCTTTGTCTAAAAGGACATTAACATAAGAAACGTTAAGCTCAAAATTTGAGCAATGGAGTTACAAAGAAAAACACTGAAGAAAAACCAATGAGCAGCTACAGGGTCGGACAATACCTTGGAAGCCAGACAGTAGCTCACCGTAGTTTGTCTCACACGACGCTTGTCGGAAGCTCTCAAAGACTTCAACTTTGATGGTGCCCATCAACATCAAAGCCTTACTAGCATACGCTTAGGGAGCTGCATGATCAACTCCATAATAGATCGTTGTTTTTGCAGCTGATGGAAAGACGCCCTATCAGATCACTTTGATAGGAGGAAGAATCCTCTGTTCCCTCTTTTTTGGTCCCACGGGCCTTGCGCCACCCTACTTAGCTCATTCTTATTGTCACCCGGTCCCCAATCCCCTGGTGGTGACCTTCATCACGCACGCAGCAGCTTTCATCTAGTTTGCTGCCACCTATCTCGAGCCCGCTCGGGGGTGGAAGTTGTGGAAGCCTTCTTTGGATGAAGTAGCTTTGGAGGTTGATCTATTGTCTCCAAAAAAGCCGCAACTTTGCTCTTATAGGATTTGGGCCTACTAGCCAGCTTCATCCCTGTAAAGTGGGCAAAGCAAGTTAAATTTCAGTCGGCAATTGTATAGCAAAGAAGCAAGACAATGCACAATTTACTTTTCTTTGACTTGGCAAAAAGAGCTTTGAAATTCGCAACGATAGAGAAAAACATGAACTCCCTTAGGTTCCCGAGATATAACGCCATCTCAAATCACGCTGCTTATCAAAAAGCTGACTAAACCCTTGAAGTTGCTATAACAAGTCAATACGGAAAGAATTCTTAATATCTTCCCTTGCACATGAGCCAGATTGTCAAAAAGGGAAAGAGGGGGGGGGGGGGGGGGAGGGGCGGCGGCTAAGCGAAATAACATTTAGTAAAACGAGCACTTACGGGCATCCATAAATGAGCCATCTACTGCGCTCGCATAGAAGAAGTAGGAGGCAAGTTCCTTAAGACAGAACTTAGAAAAACTATAACTTATTATAATGTGAAATTTATTCTTATTTATAATTGGCCCAAGTTGGGACCATAATTGTGTGTGTCTATATACATATAGACACACACACATATATATGTGTACACACACACACACACACACACACACACACACACATATATATATACCCATCATTGAATCTAATTCAATAATGACCAAATGACCATATTATCCTCAATAAGTGTTAGCTTTCCATGAGTAATCATTTCTCACCAATACATTTTACGTCCGAACATCATTAACGTTTAACGATATGTATTACCCTCTCTTCTCATACTTGTTTTTTTAGGTGTGACCACTTAGGTTCACTGTAACCTAGCCATGGGCCCAATATCATATTCCGATATGTTTCATCATAACTTTTTATGATCGAAACTCCCATCAATTATGGTAGGCATCTAGCAATGCTCCATAACCCCTAAGACACAATAAATTTAAACTCCAATGAACCTATTTCCAATCATACGTACTATATAGTAAAATCCCTTCGTCGTCTAATCATGATTAAGAATGGTTCATGGTATGTCAAAACCCTTAACTTAATCTTTAATCGAATCGTCAATCAACCATGGAACTTGTCACCATAAAACTACATTTTATATGACATCTTTATTTACTCTGGCAAGAGATTTGCTTTTTCCAATATTTATTGATATTCAATTGGGAACTCGAGATCAAACTATTTTGAGTCAACGGATCCCGTCTTGACCATCACTTGTCTCGCACATGAATAACATATGACCAAACCGGCTTCTTGCATAAGACACGACTAGTCTCGTGCTTATACACCATATGAACCATATGCATCCTATGTCGAATCCAACCGTGATATCTCAGGTCTAAGGATTAGTGATACACTAGGACGATTCTATAATGTATCATTGACCACATTCTAAATGTCCAAGTGATACACTGTAATAGGTCATATTCAATAAAAAGTTCACTAACTGTTTATCCATGCTAATGCCTTAGTGACACAACTTTTATAATCAACCACACTAAGACCATCACATGATATTCAATGGAGACATTCAACGTGCCTACTATGCAATGTTATTACCCAATTAACATTACTTACGTAGGGAATGCTTCGATAAGTTGATCTTCTAAAGACTCTTATGATCCGAACATTTCACATGTAATATATATATATATATATATATTGTATAAACGAAGCAGTACACAAACATGTGAAAAATAAGAACTCTTTCTTGTATTAATAAGAAATATTTACAAAAAAATAATGTCTTGGAATCGACAACATGATTGCTTTCTAGGGCATACACTAACAATTTACACATGGCATTCTGGCGATCTCAAGTTGAAGGACCATATGCACCACCATTCGTAAGAGGATATATTCCATAGACACTAGGTTTATCATCTTTTATGGAATCCTCTGATGGGTCATTACAGTGGACTTGCACAAGCAAGCACCTATGCGTTGCACCAAGTTGATGCCCACAACCTTGACATGTGATGTGAGATCTATCACTACCCTTCGGTAGGGTCGTTCAACGTGATGATAGTCTTTTCATATAATATGTGTCCTATGTCAGAGTTATATTATGACTACAGACAATTTTAGAATGGACACCATATGTGCTCATAGGGTTCTCACAATTAAGATTTCCAACACTTAATTCCCTCGTCACAGATTTTAACCTTTCTAAGGACATAAACTATTTTCTTTATACACATTAGATGCTATAGTATAGATGCTTGTAAATAAGCAATGCCTTTTATACATATATAAATGATGTTTACAAGAGACAAATTATTGGCTCTAATGCACCTACTCTAACATAAGACTCCTCAAACTGGAGCCCTCATTCAACCAATTACATCATAAAACATGCCACAATATAGCCAAATAGAAGGAAACAAGGGGGGCTTAAAAGGGGCGAGAACTCACCTGATTAGAAAAGTTAAGAGCCAAGCCGGAATAGTCACCAAAATGCGACCAAAGCCACAAACGCACTTTTTTGCGTAACGGAGAGGGAGGTTAGGAGAAACTGCACTTAGGGTTGGGTATCTAATCAAAGGTTGCCTTTATAGCAAGCCACCTTGGGTGGGAACTCGTCACTACCGTTCGTTTGAAGGAATCATAATCCTTCATTACTTGCTATAGGCCCATCCAACCATTTCTAAGATGTGGCAATCATACCTTTTGGAAATATTACGCTTCCACCCTCAGGACAAGTTAACACCAGAAAGATTTTGCTTTCCAAGATCGAGCATGACAGCTTGCCCATTTAGTGACTTATCATCAACGTCATGAGTCGCGTGCTTGAACGCATTTGACTCCCGGAGCTTGAACAACTGCTTCCAACAAGAGACGCAACACTTGCAAAAGCAAGGGAACTCGATCACCCCGCACTAACACTTTGGTTTCCTCGCACAAGAAATGACCCTTTACCCCCGCACAGTTCTCCTAAATGACTTGGGTAAAGTAGCCTAAATTCGCAAAATGACATTGGGTGATCAAGGAGGCCTGGGATGTTAGAGTTGGGGCCCTAGAGCCAATCAATTATTATAAAATTGACTCTTTGTAATAATGTTTATTAATCAATAAAAAGCAATTTTCTTATATATCATGTATATCATAATTGCATGCATAAATATATGTCCTTAGGATGGTAGAACCATGATGAGGATATCAAGTATTTCAAATATTGATAGTGAAAACCCTATGATCACATATGGTGGCCATTCTAGAAATGTCTGTAGCCTCAATATTATTTTGACCAAGGACACAGATAATACGGTAAGGCTATCATAGTGTTGAATGACCCTGTCAAAAGACAGTGACTGATCTCACTTGTCAAGATTGTTTGCCGACAACCTAGTGCGACACATAGGTGCTTGCTGTAGCGAGTTCACTGGACAAACCCACTAGAGGATTCCATACAGATGGTAACCCTAGCATCTATGGAATAAATCTTCTAACGAATGGTGGTGCATGTGATCCTTAGACTTGAGATCACCAGAGCGTCTTGTGCACCGATTGGTGTAGTTTAACACTAGTCTAACGTAGTTCTATTCAAAGCTATCAATATGGTAGTGATTAGCTGCATTGAGAATTGTATCAAGACTATAGTGGATCAACAAATGATTCATCACTCCCGGGTATGGAAGAAGTTGTCTCATGGCAAAATTCAGTGAATGGCAATGACACTAAAGCTGTGGCCACAGTGGGATTGAGTTGTTGCTCAATTCAATTTATTATTCCGATCATTGGTCCAGTAACTGAATACAAAGATATTGAGGATATCTGAGGTTGACACTATTTCTGTACCTCAGCCTCAATGAGATAACAGATGATGAAAGGGTTTGATTGCACGGTAACTATATCGTTGACAAACTATGATTTCACTGAATCCGAATCTATCGGGTGGCCATGATGCCTTGCTAGGGGCCAATCTTGGTCTGTGTGTAGTGAAACAATTAATTGGAGTTAATCGTGATACTACTCACTGCCGATATGATGAGGAGCCTATGAATCACACACTTAGAAGACAATTTAAGAATTAGTCTATAAGAGAGGTATTTTCTTTTAGGACGAAAGGGTATTTTGGTAATCTCACAGTGCAATTAAATTTGCTGGGGTTGTTGCCTGTGTTTAATTTTAATATCAATATTAAAATTAGTGAGATTATATTTAAATATATGTGCGCATGTATTTAAATGGATTATTATTAATAATTAAATGTTAATATATTATTGTATACATATTAATTGATTTTAATTGTAATAATAATTAGTTAAAATTTAAAATACCAATTATAAGGTGTTTGGTTGCAAGGGTGAGTTTGTGTTGGTGCACATGGCTATTCCTTAATGGAATAGGGTTTTAATTAGTTGCACTATATAAGTGCAACTTAAATTAAAACATTTGGTGATATAACATTCATTCAATTAAAAAGAACCCTAGCCACCCAAAGCTCTCTCTCACGTTTTCACTCTTTAGTGCAAGAGAAAAAATTCTTTTTCTCTTGATCTTTCTTGATTCTTGAAGCCCTTGGTTATTCTAGCAAAATAATCAAGGGTTCTACGGATTGTCTTTGTATGGACAGTGTGAGTACATTTCTATGTTGAATCGAGTAGCGAAATCAAATCCAGAGATATTTAAAAGAGCCTTCAAACGTGTGTAAGCATTCTGAATCCTTGTATGGATTTATTATATTGTTGTAATGCAGAATTTATAAACACTATAATCTATACCCATATTTGGGATTAAGCATTTGATCGATTTCTATTAGTTTTGAAACCGTGTTTTTCCGCTGCGTATACCTGATCAGCTAACACGGGAGCCCCGCCATTCTCGGAGCTCACAATCTTCAAAACTCATAATTCCCCAAAGCAGCCTCTAGGCACTGCAAGACTAACATTACAGTAAGTAACTCGAATAAAATTGCATAAAGGAAAAACCATAGGCTTGTGAAATACAATTCATCCTAAGAATTTGTACAAGGGCATCTGAATCAATAAGAGTGAGGATAAGAAATAGTTCTTTTTATTATTCATTCTAGAGGATAATTACAAAATTTTCTGAAACCCTATGCAAAGTTTATTACAAAATTTCCTAAGGTTTTGTACGCTAAGCGACCTCTTAAAGAGAGCTCCCAAAGACATAAACAATATGGGAGAGAGGTAGCTAAGTGAAAAGTTGCTCACGAAAGTGGACAAAGCAAAGAAAGAGATTAGAAGCAGTCCCATGTCTACTCGACTCACTTGAAGAACACCCTCATATTAAGAGAGTAGATACCCTCGTACAAGGAGGGATGTCCCCGAGCATCTCACCAGAAATCTTATGGACACGAACACCTTCATCCTCCCACAAGGATGACATTCTCTGTCTGGGCAAACGCTAACCCTCATTGTAGGAAGGAAAGCAAGAGGGACTACATATCTGGGCAAATACTAATCTTCACAAGGAGAGGCAGAATCTTGGGACTTGCATCCTGATGTGCCACGACTAGTTGAGCAAGTCTCTCGTTCTTTGCATTCAGCTTGCCCAACTCCTCCATAATAGCCTAAATATGCCTATTCTTGTAGCACAGAGCATGATGCATCGCATCCAGTTCCCTCTTACGATCAACACGGGCTGACACTATAACATCATTCATTCTCATTAACTCTTCTTTCGACCTTTGGAGCTGCTTGGAAAGCGCAACTTGGTCTTGGAGATCAAAGTACGCCTCTTAAACGAGGAAGGTCATCAAAGAGAAGTTGCAAGGCTGAGATAAGATCATTTGTTACCATAATAGGTGTGCAAACGCAACAAGCTCAATGAGAAAGGCAAACCTTGGCCTAATTTGTAACCGCTTTTGTCAGCAGAGCGGCTCGGCTTGGCTCTGCTGTTTGCGTTCGTCCCAAACTGACCCAGGGACGCGATTAAGGAGAATGCCCAATGGGGCGCGAATGTGATCCAAGAACTCTCCCATCGCTCGTAAAAGAGTCATCTCTTCACCCTCGGGAACTAAAAGCTCGCTCTTGTAAGCAACTCTCCCAATAAAAGCTTGGGAATCTCCCATTCTTCTCCTTGCCCTACTGTTATTAGAAATGTTAATGGCTAGAGCCTTCCCTCAATCAACAATGCTTGCCTCCGAGTGACTAAGGTGTTGGTTGCCAAAGAGAACGACATTGGAAGGCCTAGCTGGGTCAAGACAAATAGGTTAGGAGATGACCTCATTGTCATAGCCCACAAATCGATCAAGGGCCATAGCTCACGCCTCATCGGGAAGATGTACCAATGACGGTCAAAGTGGGACTTCAATGTCATTGTCCTCTCCCCTTTCGCAAGTATGAAAGCTATTAGACGGCAACATCTGTGAGACAAAGTGAACGTCGTTATGACCACAACAAACAATGCAGAAAATTAAGACAAACGGGGGAAGAAGACGTACCTTATGAAATAACTTCTAAGAAAAACCTTCTAAAGACATTAGACCAATGGCGGTTGCAAGAACTTTTCCCTAAAAACACAACAATTGGAAGCAATGGATGATGACAACCAAACCAGAATGACTTTATTTATAGGCAAAAGGCGATGCCAACCGATCACCATTCCCAAACTGTCATCATTATTGTCGTTTCATTGTGCTCATAAAAGAGGTATAGGCAGCTCCTCGTTTTTACCAACCTCCTTTCATTTCTAGCACACCCATACACCTAGGGAAAGCAGATAGGTGCCCCTCCATTCATTGCACTACCAAAGCGTTAGGTGAAAAGACCCCAAATGTGACTAAGCTACCTAGGCGAGAGGATGTCAAATGCAGTGCATCATAAGGGACATCAATCTTGCCAAGACAGCTGATACGTAAGTGAGAAAGTGTCAAATGCGGTGCATCACAAGGGACATCAATCTTGACAAGACAGCTGACGCTTAGGCGAGAGGGTGTCAAATATGGGCATCATAAGGGACATCAATCTTGAGAAGACAACCGAAGCTCGCCACGGTTACCAATTCGCACTTCATCTGATGCGCAGGTTGCTAGGAGAGAATTTTTTAAGTTTGACACCAACCTTCAGAAATTTTTTTTTTGGGGGGGGGGGGGGGTTAATGTTGCACATTGATTCTCTTAGCCATCAAATTCGTGCCATCTGTCCCTAAATTGTGCCAAAATTGAGCGAGCAGGATTGCCCCATGTGTCACCCTCCTAGCAAGTGACTTGACCAATGAGTTTATCAGTTTAAGGCATAATTACCCTGGTGAGAAGTGTTCAATAATTGATATTTTCAATCCCTTTACATCAATCTTTATAATATATTTTGTGATTAATTGAGCTGATTAATATATTTTGTGAATTAGGAAATAAATGGAGGCATGGGAACGAAAGTAAAGCATAATGTATAATTTTCAGACATTAGCAAATTCGACCTCTAAAGGTTCAATGGAGACTTTGACAATCTTAGAGTTCCATAATGAGAAAGAGGTCTTCTTGAGGTTTGAAGCAGACGTCATGAGCTTTTTAAATTGGGCTTACATGTTTCAATCCTAATAGATATGGGTATTCAAAGTTTACATCGAAGTCAAAAGATCCTATCATGTCACAACTTAGGTATAGATCAATAATTGAGTTATAACTTGAGTTCTAGAAGTCCAATTGAGATGATTGAAGATGCTTTGGTAAGCTTATAACTAGGGCTACAACTTTTTGTCTAAAACCAGCTCGAATTCTATTGTTTTTTTACTTGAAATCAACTCACAAGCTCCAGTAGAAAATTAGTCAGCCTGTTTTGGAAAAAGTATGACTCAATGCCTACAATTTAGGAATTTGAGTTGTAAACCATTAAAGGAGGTTGTACACATGTTTTTAGGGTTATTTGAAGGGGCTATAAATAGAACATTAGGCTTTTAAGAAGAGACACACATACAAAGAGATTCATTCAGAAACACTTTTGTTCTCAGTTTAAGATGTTTAGCTAAACTTTTTAAATTCTGTTCGAGGGGATTTCAATTCCTGACACATATTGATGGTATAATTGATAAAGTAATGTAATTTCTTACCTTTCTATGGATTTGATTAATGTTAGTCTTTTTTAATGGAATATGATATTTGATTCATTTAATTTACTTTAGGCTTGGTAGATTGATTGAATTGATAACGATTGCTAGAATTAGAGATTGTATTACGTAATCGATCTATTCCTAATCATGCAGTGGCAATTAATGAATTTTCCATTTTATTACTTGAATAAAAAAAAAACCTAAAATAAATAATCCGAGCTTGTGAGATTGTTACTTAGATTAACCTATTTCATTGGAACTTAAAGCAATCGTTACATTAAATATGGAGAGCTTGTTCTAGGTTGTCTAATGGTTAGAGGCTATTGAAGAGCATGTTTCATTAGTAAGAATTAAGGGGAATTTTGGGTAGTAGAGCTTGTTACTACCTAAGGTTGATACTTCCATGAAAGGGAAGGATTGCGTTGCAATTGAGAGCATATATTGATTGTGAGGGTGAGATTGAACTGAGAACTAAAGTTGTTATTATATTGATTTTCATTCGTAATTTCGTTTTGATAATTAATTAGTTTCCTTGGTTTTACAAACCCCCTAGTTTATATTTTGGTTATTTAGGTCAATTTAATTTAGGAATTTATTTTTCATGAAAGTTCTAGGATTTAATTTTAAAGAATTGGAATTTAGATTCAACTACTTTCCTGTGAGATCACCCTTACTCACACTATCTACTGGTTAATAATTAGGAGTAAAGTATATTAATTTTGTAGAGTTGAGACACCCTATCACCTGGCCTAATAATTATCCTGTACAAATAATTATTCTGGCCCGAGTCCGAGTCAAGAACTGATGCATATCAAGATTAAGGGGGATTACGCTTGCAAATCTCTTCATAATCACTAATCCCCAGCCACTATCAGACGAAAGTATACGCAGGAGGCCATAATCATCATTAAAACAGGAGAACCACCTGAAAGGTCACCTTGCGATGCATCTTCTGGCAAGTAAAGCATTGCCCACAAGTCAAAGGCTCACCACAAGTTAAACATCAAGAATAAGTTTGTCATTGTGACAGCCTAAATAAGCAAATCTCCCACTCATGATAGGGGGGCTTCTCTTTCCTTTCATCTACACATGCAACCTTTCCTAGGCAAGGAGAGATAGATATACACATTCATACATGCAGAACTCGATAAAAAAAAAAACACTGGGAACACATTCTTAGACAAAAATCTTGTTTAATGAAGCCCCGTAAGCTCGCTATTACGACTTCCCCCTTTTTGTAATCTACTGGCATGTACTATAGGTCCAAGTAATAATATAACAGTGGATGTAGCTTGGTTTTAACCCGCCGAACCACTTTAAAAATCCTCTTTGTCTCTTGTCATTTGGCAAAAACTCTATTACCTAGCTAATTATATGTAATCATGTGCACATCCTACCTAGTCCCACTGTGGTCAGCGAGGTATCTCTGGTTGTTGTGGATTTTCGTAATTATGATTATAAAAATATTTTGAGAGTAAAATATATCTTTTTAAGTCATTATAGACATAAAAATTAATTGCAAACTAAAGTTTTAGAAGTCAAAAGCAACTTTAGGATTATGATTTACCAAACATACTTGAAATTATTTTTTAAGCTTATTATTTTTAAAGATGCAGAAAGCAAATTAAATTTAAAGCTACATTAATCCCAAACTAACCCTTAGGGTGCGTTTGGTTTGAGAAATGTTTTATTGCTGAAAAGGTAAGATTACCTTCGATATAGATTACCTTGAAGATTACGGGGGAATGTTATACCAATATGTTTGGTTAGATTAGTGGGTATAAATAATTAAGATTTTTGGTCGGGAAGAATAAAATATTATCGACAAAGACTTTTACTGAATTGCCCTTCCTTTTTAATATCATTATAATAGTGTTATTATTATTGTTGTTGTTGTTGTTGTTGTTGTTGTTGTAGTTGTTGTTGTTGTTATTTAAATAAATTCCTTTAACCCCCTATATTTGAGAATTTAGCTAAAACACCGCTAACAACGAAGTTTAAATTTTAACAAAATACCCCTAGCCACCCAAGACCACTACCAGCCACCAGCGCCAGTCACCAAAACGACGCACGATCGACGAGATCAAGCTAGCCGTGCGTCGTTTTGGTTATTTTCGGCCAAATCAAAGGCCAAAAACAACTAGATCACTATGGATCTGGCCAAAAACGGCCAGATCAACGACTCCAGCTAGATCCATGCGAATCTGGTTGTTTTTTGCTAGATCGAAGGTCGAAAACAGCCAGATCGTCGTGGATCTAGTCGAAAACGACCATAAATGGTCGATGTATTTTGGCCATTACCGGCCATATCTACAGCGATCTGGCCGTTTTCGACCTTTGATTTGGTTGGAAACTACCAGATTAGCGCACGGTGGCCAACAGTGGTCTTTGGTGGCTAGGAGTATTTTGTCAACTTTTAAACTTTTTGTGGCTAGGATGTTTTAGCTAAATTCTAAAATGTAGAGGATTTGGGTAATTGTTATTTGGTAGATATTTGAGAGCAATTGTGTCTAGAATGGAATTTAATTAAGGGCAAAATGGTTATCAATTTAAGATTGCCTTGGTAATCTTTAAATACCATCCCATGAGGAGGTAATCTGATTACCCCTTATTTAACCCACAGTAATCACTGTTAGTATTGAAAGATTACCGAAATCTTTTATTACTTGACAACCAAACAAGGGAATGTCCGAAATTAAAGATAGATTACCGGAGTTATCTTTCCAAAGCCCTAACCAAACACAACCTTAGGGTGCATTTGGTTCAGGGAATGTTGTATTACTGGAAATGTTATATTAATGAAAAGATATATTACCTTGAAGATTACTAGGAATGTTTAGGGAAATGTGTTTGGTTAGGTTGGAAGAAATTGGTGGGTATGTTAAATTGATATGTTTGGTTAGGAAGAATAAATTTGTGGGTATGTTATGTAAATTACTAAATTAGCCTCCTTTTTAAATATTAATATAATATCATTTTCATTATTATTATTTGAATAATTTCTTTTAACCCCCCTACATTTGAGATTTTGCTAAAACACCATAGTCACATAAAAGTTTAATTTCTAAAAAAATCACCCCCACTCACCCCAAGCCATTGTCGGCCTCTAGTCACCACCATCGACCGCCACCAAAACGATGCACGACCGGCCAGATCGTGCTAGATTTGGCTAGTTGTGCGTCGATATGGTTGTTTTTGGCTAGATCTCTAGTGGTAGATCTGACTGTTTCTAGCCAAATCCATGGTGGATCTAGCCGAAAACAGTCAGATCGACACACGACAGGCAAGATCCAACCGATTGTGCACCGCTTCAGCCACGTTAGCCGACAGAGGTTGTTGGCAGGCAACGATGGTCTTGGGTGGCCGACAATTTATTTTAAATATAAGTGCATTATTGTCCAAAAACTTAATTAATTAGGGGTAAAATTGTAATGATAGATTCATGTAAATTAATTTCAAAATAAGGATATTATTGCCCAAAAAAATTTATTAATAAGGGGTAAAATTGTAACAAAGTTAACATTACCAAGTAATCTAAAAATACCTAAGAAAATAGAGGTAATTAGATTACCACCTATATTACCAACAGTAATTACTATTAGTTTTGGAAGATTACCGAAATCTTATATTACTTTACAACCAAATGTGGTAATCTAGTAATATAAGATGACATTACCTCAGTAATGAGAGATTACCCCTAACCAAACACTCCCTCAATAGTAGTAGATTTCCTATATTCAATGAATCTATGAAAATCCTAAGGCTATTTAATTTCAAGTATTTTTCAAATAAAAAAAATTAGAGTTTTTTTCTTTATTATATGTTGCATCAATTATGATAGTTTAGGTATTTAAGCATGGATTCTTTACTCTTAAAACATCTCAAAAGAATGGAGTTCACTACGAGAAAAACTAGCTTTCTTGACAATCAAAGGTTGTAAAAAACGAGAGTGATAAGTGTCTGTCTCAAGAATTCTTGACAGTTCAACAAAATTTCAAGAATTTATATATATTTAAAAAAAAAAAAAAAAAAAAACGCATAATCTAACACAACTAAATATAAAAAGTCCAATATAGTCCTTAAAATATTTATTAAAATGATTATTGTAAATTTAATATTTTTTTATAATAACTATATAATAATAAGATGCAATTAATAATCTATTGAAATAATATTTCATTAAATTATCTCTGAATATTTATTCTACCATACAAATTGATAATTATTACTTTATAGTACAAATGAATAATCATTACATTAAAAAAATTTCAAACTAATAAATTATCCAAGTTCACCAACTCCACCTCTCATACCTGACCGTCCAAATCACCAAAATGATTATCAAGAAAATGGAAATGTCCAAACCAAACCTCAAAAAAATAATAATAAGTAAATAAATAAAATAAAATAAATCAAACCAATTCAAATAAGCAAAAGCACCCACCATTTGAAATCGGGATATTATCAATTAGGGTACAAACTTTTTAGACTTTATTAATACGAGGATAGAAGTTACAATTTCTTCAATTAGGAGACATCCAACAGTCATTTGTCGTTAACTTTAATGAAGTTAAATCCGACTCTATGTAATGTTCATTGTTCCTTAATTGAACAATTTATAACTTTTGTCATTCCATTGCTCAAGTCTGAAAATTTTGTATCCTAATTAATAATATCCCTTTAAAATTTGATCTTCTATAACATAGTTGAAACTATAGTGATCCAAGAGAAAAAACAAAGTAAATGGAACACTGGTTTGTATAGGGTCCAAAAACCGCATTAAACTTAGGCTACGTTTTGTTGGGGGTAATCCCTTATTACTCCAGTAATGTTATCTTATATTACTGACATTACCATGTTTGGTTGTCAAGTAATAGAACATTTCAGTAATCCCCCAATACTGTAAAACCCAAATATGGAAAATATTCCTAGCGGGGGGAGAATAGGAATCAATGAAAATAAACGGGGAATAAAAACTTTCACCAACCACACAAGTCATAAACAAATATCAACAATAATGATAAGCAATAAATGTGTAGGAAATATTAAATGAGTTGAGAGAGAAAAAATGCTTAGAGATTTATAGTGGTTCGAAGCTATATCAGCCTCATGCATCCAATTCTTCAAAGCAACCTCCTTGAAGTTCTACTAGAATCGGATTGCACCCTTTATACTAGTTTGATAGGATTTCGCCTCTTACAATAGTTTAACAAGATTTCCTCTCTAGATTTAAGGCTCACCCACAAGATGTATGAATAAAAGTTTGTGACTGATTGCCTTTCAAATTAGACTTATACACACAATAAGAAGAATAATACTCTCAAAGGTTTTCAATATGAGTAAAAGTGAGAGTTAAAATGATTTGGATTTTCATATCAAAGGATTATGTGAGAATGTTCTTGATAAGTGATGCATTTGTAAGTGAATAGAGTGAGTTAATGGAGTTTTACAATTGAAGAACTCATATTTGTTGAAAAGGAATCAAGCTTGCAATTTACGACCAGCTCTAGTGTTTGTGCTCCATAGCAAAAATAACACTTAAAACAAAGAAAAACAAGGTTGCCAAAATGATTCCAAGGCCTAAAGGATCACCACCAGCCAAGGATAAACCACCACTAACCCTTTTGGCAAGATTGGATAAAGGTTAAAATGAGCTCTCACTAGAACTACGAATTTCATTCATGCAAAAACTGCATCACAATAGGAGAAGCTGGCCTTATATAATAGCCTTACAAAAAGTTGCAAAAGTTGTCCTAACTTGGTTTAATCTTGGGCGTACAAGTGGCATGCACTAACTCCTAGTGAATCTAAGCCATACAAAAGAAAATTGACCAATATTTGAATTAGTCATACAGGGGTTCTAGCATAGGAGAAACAAAAAATAAGAAAAATGCATGCATGGATTAGCTAAAACACAAGATCCTAGAACTTTCCCTAAGTGGTAAGGGACATGGAGCCACCCAAACCTTACAACCTTGTTTTCTTCCAAATCGGGTAATACTTGTAGCCACCCATGTGTTCCCTTGATTCTCCCAGCAAAGTTTGAATACTTGAACTACTTTTGGTGGGAAATTTCCCAAGTAATCAGGCTACATCCAATTAAAGGCATTGAACTCAAATAGTCAAAATCCATTTTGGGCCACTTGGGGTTGAATGACTCTACCTACTTGGGCCGAATTTTGAGCCATAATATCTCCTTGGGCCGAGTCCTTGCTCTTGCCTTCCATTATGCATTTTTCTTGGGCCGAAATAATCCCACCTTCTTGAATAATTTCTTCAATAGGCTTCACTTGGTTTCCATGAAGGTTTTTGTTAGGCTTTGCAGGATTCTTATCATCCTCCCCAGTTTGAAGAGGATTTGCTCTCAAATCCTCAAGGTTGTCATCTTCTATATAAGGGGACGAATCTCCCACATTGAAGGTTCCTGAAACACTTCCAAAATCTCTTGGTAGATTGATCTTGTAAGCATTGTCACCAATCCTCTCTAAGATTTCAAATGGGTCGTCAGCTCTTGGGACAAGTTTACTCTTCCTCTTTGATGGGAATCTTTCCTTCCTCAAATGGATCCAAACTAAATCTCCAGGTTAGAATTGGGCCGGCTTTCTATCCTTGTTAGCACTTCTCTTGTATGCTTCATTGGACTTCTCAATTTGGGCCCGAATGGACTCATGTAACTTCTTCAAGGCCTTGGCTTTTTCTTTAGCATCCAAACTAACTCGAATATCAATAGGCAAAGAAGTTAATTCAATGGGAGTGATGGGATTAATACCATATACTACCTCAAATGGAGAATGGTTGGTTGTGGAATTTGTTAGAGTAGGTGCCCTAGAGCCAATCAATTATTGTAAAATTGACTCTGTAATAAATGTTTATTTATCATTAAAAGGCATATTCTTCTATATCGTGTATGTAATGATATATGTCCTTAGGATGGTAGAACCGTGACGAGGGTATCAAGTGTTTCAAATCTTGATAGTGAGAACCCTATGATCACATATGGTGGCTATTCTAGAAACGTCCGTGGCCCCATAATTATTTTGACCAAGGACACAAATAATACGATAAGGCTATCATAGTGTTGAACGACCCTGTCGAAAGGCAGTGACTGATCTCACTTGTCAAGGTTGTTTGCAGACAACCTGGTGCAACGCATGGGTGCTTGCTCGTAATAACTGCTGTATACTAATAAAATACATGTAGAATAATAAAAGTAAATGGGCCCAAAAATTTGTCTTGTATTATGTATATACATTCTTTGTACAAAAGAGTATCATTTACAAAATGTCATTCAAAATAGGGGATAGTATGGCTATTTCTCCTCGTTTGCCGACGTCCAACCGACTGCAACATCACCTAGATCCTGCAACCACAAAGGAAAAATAATGGGGTGAGCACAAAATAATGCTCAGTAAGTAAGTCCTCTACTTGTCTATCCCCGTAACTATTTCTCTTAATTCTTTCCTTACACTATTTCTATTTCTGTTTCTCTTTCATACATCTTTCTTTTTATTAACCTCTGCTATAAGTCATGGCCTCATCTTGCCGGAGGCACGGTCGGGTGGAGTTCACATAGCACCAACCCACTCTTCATGACTTTTAGGTGAAGATCACAAAGCATCAACCCATCTTTCATAACTATCGGGTGGAGATCGCAAAGCATCAACCTATTTCTCATAACTATCAGGTGGAGGTCACAAAGCATCAACCCGTTTCTCATAACTATCAGGTGGAGGTCACAAAGCACCTACCCGTTTTCATAACTATCGGGTGGAGGTCACAAAGCATCAACCTGTTTCTCATAACTATCGGGTGGAGGTCACACCTCAATGCACAATTAAGGCATATGGATGGTTCATCTCCACTAATGCACTTATGAGATGCCAATATGCAATATTGCAAGTATTTAGGCTTTCTATTCATACTCAAACCTCTCTTAGGCATTTAATCAAACAACTCAAGTGCATATAAAGACTATACTATAACAATAGCTCTATTTCTTTCTCTAACCATCCCAAATGGAAGAAAACTCCCTCACATAGCTATAAATCCTGCCAAGGAATAACACTTCTAAAAAGGTTTACTCAAAACCTTCCAAACCTCATCTCAACTACATCTTCTCAACACATATCAACACTTCTCTCAAATGAAGTGTATTCAATCACAACATGGGTAATTAATCTCAATTTCATAGCATATAACATGCACTTAACATACATACATAATTTCTATTAAATCTCTACTCAAAAAGTTCTCAAACCTTAACTTGGGTGGGGATTTACTTACCTTGTAATGGAGAACTCTCACTAGTACTTTCTTTTCCTCTTGCTTGCTTGACTTTTCTCTACCCTTTAAACAAAGAAACCATACACCTTTAATATACAAATATACACACAAAAGCTCACATCCAAAGCAAGAATCCTTACCTTAGGATGCCTTAGCCTGATTTTCTACCCCAATCACCCCAAAAAGCCCTAAAAAATCCTTGAACTAATGAAAGAGGAATTGAGAGGAAGTAGGAAAGGAGAATGGCGGTGGAGAAGAAGAATGAAGGGTTTGCAATGACTTAAATCCTTTTAACTCAACTTATAGGCAAGCATTCCCATACTGCCCTTACTCTTCCTTGAAAAATCCATCTATATCCTTTGATTCATTACAATCACACCCCCATACCAACATATTCTCCATGAAATTTCCTTACATTTTACTCCCCACTTTTCTACTAATTAGGGGTAGAATGGTCAAATTGCCCTTAGGGAAGAAAATGTCTAAAACTTAAAAATCAAACTCAGCCGACTCTTCGCCGCGGCAAAGAAATTTCTTCGCCTCGGCGAAAAATTACAGCAACTACACCATGGTTGTAACACCTCTTCGCCCCGGCGACGCCTGCAACTTCTAAATTCCTCAAATCTTAATCAATTTCAAGGCAAACACTCAACTAACTCAACATACAAACTCGATTAAAGCTGAATCAAAGAACATTTAAGCCATACAGCAAATCTTAACTACGTACCTCAAGTAGGGCATTACATTGCTAGAGGCAAGTTCACTAGACAGACCATGTAATGCCCACTTTAAGATACGTCACTTATATGTATTTAATTGCCTTTAAATGTTGTTGGTTAGCCCTTAGTTAAGTTGGTAGGGTGATATTGTAGTGTGGTTGCCCTGAATTTGGTGAAGACTTGGCAAAATTGGGAATTACAAACTTCGTCGGGGTGAAGAATAAGCTTCGCTGCGGCGACATACGCTCTGTATTTTTTCGCCGAGGCGAAGAGTCAGCTGAATTTCTTGTGAAGTTTCTAGAGAACTTTTCCATAGGGGTGAAGTGACCATTTTACCCATAATTAGCAAGAAAAGTGGAGAGTGAAATGTAAGAAAATTTGATGGAGAATGCATTGGAGATGAGGGTGTATCGTAAAGAATTAAAGGGTGAAGATGGAATTACTAAGAAAGTGCAAGGGCAAAATGGGAAAGAATGTTTATTTATATGAGCTACTAAGGGTTTAGTCTCATAAACCCTCCCATTCTCTACACCCCATATATCACTTCCACTCTCCATTTCTCTCAACTCTTCATCAAATTTGCTAAGGAAATTGAGAGCTTTTAGTTGGATTTTGATAGGGATTTGATCCTAAGCATCAAGAGGTAAGGATTTTTGCTCTAGTTATGAGATTAATTTATGTTAGTATGGAATTCTTATAGAGTTTATGCTTAGGGTTTGAGAGAAATAACAAATTACCAAAGATCAAGAGCTTTCCATGGAACTACTCAAGCATAAAGTAAGTAAATTCAACCTAAGCTAAGATTTAAGTAATCAAATGATTTGATATGCATGTATATGCTTATGAGTTTGAGATTGATTGTTAAGAATGATGCTATTGTTAAGTATATGGCATTTGACGAGTAGATTTAAGCCATGAGAAGTGGAGTTGGTATGATGGTGACCAAGTGAAACTTGGTTTTACTCCAATTAAGGATGGTCCAAGAAACAAGTAGACTTATAGTTAAAATAGAATTTCAGTATGCATACTTGTTGTTTGATGAAATATCTAAGAGAAGCACGTGCATGGGTAGAGAAACTTAATTTTGTGTAACATTGCATATTTGCATTACATAATTGCACTTAAGAAAGAATTAGAAGCATGAGCCATCCACATGCATAAGAACTTAAAGAAAGAATAAAAAATTTTAAGAATAAAGAGAAAGAAAGAAAAGCACTAAAGAATAAAAGAAAGAAAAGTGCTAAAGAAGAGAAAAGAATAGGTTGTTGCGATGGGGAACTCGTGGGTGATAAGAAGAAGCAATTCCCATATACACGCCGCCTTAAGTGAGCGGCCTAAGAAGAAGAAGAATTTGTACGGCCCATAAGAGTGTATGTGGATGAGGGTTGTACCAAGAAGAATGTCCTACATGCATGCCACCTTAATTGAGCGGCCTAAGAAAAAGAAAGAATTTGTACAATTCGCAAGAGTGCATGTAGATGAGGATTGTACTCACTCACACGGCCAGGGTTTCGAATCCATGCATCAACCGAGTCCGATCGGCAAAGAAAAGAAAGAAAGAAAGAATAAGAATAAGAACAAGAAAGAATAAGAATAAGAAGGAATAAGAATAAGAAAGAATGAGAAAGCCTGAGCAAGCAAGAAAAGAAAAGAAACAAAAGAAAAGAAGAGCTTGAGTAAGCAAGAAAAGAAAAAGAAAGAAAGAAAAGTGTAGAAAGAAAAGAAAAGAAAACAGAATAAGAAATAGAAAAAAAGAAAAGAAAATGCATTTCTATGCATTACTGCATGTGCATTTCATTCATGCATGTACCATGACTTCTATCATGGTTAGAGAGAATAAGAAAGAAAGAACAGAGAGAATTAGAAAGAAAGAGAAGAACAGTGAGAACTAGAAATAGCGATAGAAAAGAAAAGAACAAAGAAAGAATGAAGAAGAAAAGAATAGCGTAAGGAAAGAACCAAAGAGGAAGTTGCGGGGCTAGAAGAGAAGAGGATTTACTTACTGAGCATTTTGTGCTCACCCCGTTATTTTCCATGTTTTGTAGGAAATAGGTGAGAAGCGGTCGGATGGACGTCGGGAAGCGGAGAGAAATGGCACTATTGTCTACCGTTGCTAAAGTTTCTGTGTATGCTATTTTGTATTTGTAAAGAATTATATGATAAGTAAAAAGAAAAATTTTAGGCCCAACTACTTTTCATTGAATAAGTATTTATGTTTTCATAGTATATTCTCTAAGTATATTAGTAGAAATAAGTTGTTACAGACCCACCAGAGGATTCCATATGGATAGTAACCCCAGTGTCTATGGAATAAATTCTCTAACGGATGGTGGTGCATGTGATCCTTAGACTTGAGATCACCGGAGCACCTTGTGCACCAATTGGTGTAGTTTGACACTAGCCCAACGTAGTTCTATTCAGAGCTATCAATATGGTAGTGATTGACTACATTGAGAAGTGTATCGAGACTATGGTGGATTGACAAAGGATTCATCACTCCTGGGTACTGGAGAAGTTATCTCACTGGGTAATTCAGTAAATGACAATGACACTAAATCTGTGGCCACAGTGGGATTGAGTTGATGCTCAATCCAATTTAATATTCTTGTCATTGGTCCAGTAACTGAATACAAACATGTCGAGGATATCTAAGGTTGACACTATTTCTGTACCTCAGTCTCGATGAGATAATAGTTGATGAAAGGATGTGATTGCACCGTAACCATATCATTGACAGGCTGCGATTTCGCTGAATCCGAATCTATCGAGTGGCCATGATGCCTTACTAGGGGCCAATCTTGGTCTGTGTGTAGTGAGACGATTAATTGGTGTTAATTGCAATACTATACACTACCGCTATGATGAGGAGCCTATGGGTCACACACTTAGAAGATAATTTAAGGATCAATTTGTGAGAAGGGTATTTTCATCTTTCAGAATGAAAAGGTATTTTGGTAATCTCATAGTGCAATTAAATTTGCTAAGGTTGTTGTCTATATTTAATTTTAATATTAAAATTAAATAAGTGAGATTATATTTAAATATATCTATGTATATATATTTAAATGAATTATTATTATTATTAATTAAATGTTAATATATTATTACATATATTAATTGACTTTAATTATAATAATAAATAATTAATTAAAATACCATAAAGAGTGTGTTTGGTTGCAAGGGTGAACTAGGGTTGGAGCCCATGGATATTCCTAAGTGGAATAAGGTTTTAATTGTTGCACTATATAAGTGCAACTTAAAATTAAAACAAATAGAAAGATTCATTCAATTAAAACCCTAGCTGCCCAAAAGGTTCTCTCTCTCTCTCTCATGTTTTCTTCTTCAAGTGAAGAAGAAAATTTTTCAATTTTGATTGTTCTTGATTCTTGATGTCGGCAATTGTTCTAGCAAAACAATTGTCGGTTCTTCGGATTATCTTTGTGTAGACTTCCGTGAGTGCGATCCTACATTAGATCGATTAGCGAAGAATCACATAAACAATAGATGGTGAACAGTAGACGGTGAACAGTAACTGGTGAATAGTAGATGAAATCAGAGATACGGAGGAGCCTCTAAACGTCGGTATGAACAAAATTCTTCTATGGATTTGTTTTTAATACAGTTTTATTTTATGTTTTAGTTTATGCATGAAAACGTTATAATCTGTACTTGGATCTTGGTTTGTGTAATTGATCAATTCGTTTTAAATATTACATTTCTCTGCTGCGCGAATCCGGTCAGTTACTAACAGAATTAGGAGACCGGTAGTAGGCAAATTCCGCAACAACATTATGCACTTTTTCCTCGTAATTTGAGACAAATGAAAAGGATTGTAGAAACTCAACCTATTCGGTGTGCCTTGAATTCAACTTGTGTTGCCCATTTATGAAATTCAAAGCTAGGTGATCCGAATGAAGGACAAATTTTTTGGACCTTAGATAATGACCCTAATGGTCTAAAGCCCTCACAATAACATAGAATTCCTTGTCGTAGGTGTTGTACCTTCTTCTTGAGTCATTGAGCTTCTCACTAAAATAGGTTATTGGGCGCTTGGATTGAGTAAGGATAGCCCCAATACCTACCCCACTAGCATCACATTCCACCTCAAACACTTGATTGAAATCGAGCAAGGCTAAAATTGGTGCTTCACAAAGTTTCTTCTTTACCAAATCAAATGCTTCATTGGCTGCCGTAGTCCACTCAAAACTACCCTTCTTCTTGCACTTGGTGATGGGTGCCATGATAGTGCTAAAGTTGGGAACAAAGCTCCGATAGAAAGATGCAAGCCCATGGAAACTCCTAACCTTCGTTATGGATGTGGGTTACGGCAAACTTGTCACGATCAGGGGCTATCCTTTATCTTGCCACCTTCAGGCTCAAGGGCTTTCCCCGCGTGCCTGACACGTCCAAGGTAGTGTCTGCTATGGGTCTTTTTGGCCACGGCTCATTCGGACCCTAACGGCTTTGTTTCGCTTTGTGGTCTTTTTTCCACCTTGCAAACGCCTCCCCTATGACTTAAACCTTGGACTTATACCTTGGCCAAGTAACATTAGTACTATTGGGCTACTATAGCCCAATAGTACTCATGTTACTTGGCCAAGGTATAAGTCCAAGGTTCAAGTCATAGGGGAGGCGTTTGCAAGGTAGAAAAAAGACCACAAAGCGAAACAAAGCCGTGAGGGTCCGAATGAGCCGTGGCCAAAAAGACCCATAGCGGACAATACCTTGGACGTGTTTGGAGCGCAGGGAAAGCCATTGAGCCTAAAGGTGGCAAGATAGAGGATAACCCCCGATCGTGACATAACTCCTAATGGCTTCCACCTTTGATTGATAGCTTACAAACATCCTTAAATGAGCAATAGGGCTACAGCTCCACCATGTGAGCAATTTCTTAGTTTAAGCCCCCCAAAATTCTAGCAATGGCTTGCTCTTTTTGTTCTGGCAGCTCACTCCTCATCATCAACCTCTCAAATTCCCTAATGTATTCCTAGACACTCTTATCCCCTTACTTAAGAGTGTGTAGCTTTAAATAAAGGTCTTGCTTATGGTTTTCGGGCAAGAACCTTTTCCTCATCAATTTCTTCAACTTCTCCCATGATTTCACCTTCTCATTTCCCTTTCTATCCCTTTTCTTCCTAACATTTTCCCACCACAAAGAGGCATAATCCTTAAACTTCAGTATAGCCACTTTGCACTTCTTAGAATCTGAATACTTTTTGAATTTAAAAACCCTCTCAATTTCACTTGACCAATCCAAGAAGTAATAAGGATTTAAACTCCCTTCAAATTTGGGAATATAAACTTTTGATCTTGTTTTCTTCTTTTTCTTCTCACTAGTTTGTTATTGTGCTTTGTTGGTTGTATCTTATTTTGGCCAGGTTTCATCACCTTGCATATTTGAGGACAAATCCTCTTCAACTCGGGGAGAATGATGTGAATTCACATTCGAGGCAGCCCATTAATCTTTATATGAGCCAAGCAAAGTTCATGGGAAAAGCCACTCATAATTCTAGAAGCAAATCGGCCTAAGTTGAAGTAACATTGCAAGGCAAATCCAAACCCATAGTCAATTCGGCCCAAGGAGAAAGAATGCAGCAAGATGAGCTCAAGTTAAGCCTAATTCGTCCAAGCCCCTCAAATTGTTGATCCAATACACCCAATCCATTTATTTAGGTGTAGTTTGAATAGTTGGAGCCAAGATTTTCAAGTTAAAATGGAGGGAACAAAGGCTAGTCAAACATATGCACATGGAGACATTTAATTGAGTGGACAAGATTATGACATGGGCGGCTAAAGACATTCCCGATTTGGCAAAGACAAGGTTGTCATCCTTAGGGGCTTCATGTTCCTTACCATTTTGGGAAATTTCTAGGTCAAAGGTTCTTACTTATGTTTGTAGGCATTTTGGCTTTTAGGGGACATTTAGGGTGGCTAATTAAAATGTGTCCCATAGTTTATTATTATCTTGAATTTGACTTTGTAATTCTCTCTCCTATGTGGCATCCAATGTAACCCTATATAAAGGGGTCTTCTCCTTCATTGTAATACAAGTTGAGAGTTAAATTTTTGGAAATGAAATGTGAGAGCTCTAGTGAGAGTTGTTCACTCTTATCCTTTATCCAAATTCCAGCCAAGATTTGGTGGTGGTTCTTCCTTGACCAGTGGCTTTGCCTTTACGTCTTGGAGATATTGGCTTGCTAGTGATATCCATAGCCGGTAGCTTAGCTTTTATGCTGTGGAGTTCATTGATATGTATCTTTAATTTGTAAGTTGTTATTTATTGTGTCTATTTTCCATTGGCTGGTAGTGTAACCTTTAAGCCGTGGATTGTTAGGTTTTTATCATTTATGTTATCTTGTGTTGATTGTGTTGTTAGTCATCTTCCAAAGCTGGTGGCGTAGCCTTTACACTTGGAAATCATTGATATCTGCCTTAATTTATCTTGTGTTATTGTTGTGTAGTTGTTTGCTATCTTTGTGAGTTGTTGTTGTTGTTGTCGATTCAATCCATTCTGGGGAGTAGTTGTTGCCCAACTTGAAGTGTTGTTCTTTGATGTTGTTTGATGTTATTTTTAACTCACTCTAAGCCTTCACAAACGCATCAATAAGACTTTTCTTTCTCTGATATTATCTCTGTCTTTCTTGCAATAAATCACTCTATTTATTGTTTATCTCTCCCCTTTGAAATAAAGAGTCGTTCACTGCATTTAATGCACCTCTGAAAAGCTACAGTACCTAGAGGAACGGTCATTCTACCATCATTAACGGTCGTTCCTAACATAACAAATACTTTTACTCAACTCTAGGGTTTATGGAATGATTATTCCACCATCACGAATGGGCATTCCACCACCGCGAACGGTCATTCCACCATATATGGTTGATCCATTGGCTCCTCAAAATCCATAAAAATTTGAAAAGCATGACAGCTTCCTGGAACAATGTCGTTCTCCCAAGGAATGATTTTTTGAATATGAACGGTTGTACGGCGTGGTCGTTTTGGTTGAAACACTTGTACTTCAATTTTAATCTTCACGATTGATCTTCAAAACCTGTCAAAAGCATGAAATCATTTGAATTTGAACATCTTGACTTTTGACTTTCTTGGAATGGTCGTGCAACTTGGTTGTGCCACTACAAGCGACTTGAATTGGTTTTGGACAGAAGCATGAATGAGCTCTCAGGACAAGGTTGTTCTATGTGGAATGTTCATCTGGATAGCTTATGAAACTAGGAATGGTCGTTCCTTCTTCTTGCATGGTCATATCATCTGGGAAAAACTACATTTTTGTTTTGATTATGATTATGACTCTTGTATACCTTTGCATGTTAGTAAGAATTCAATCAACTTTTGATTAGTTTTGACGCATCAAAACACATAAGGGCTCAACAAATACCAATAGGGATCATTATATGTTATATAAGTGGTAATCTTAATACCACAATTTTCTTAAGTATTCTAATATTACTTGATAATCTTAATTTTGTTATAATTTTACCCCTAAGGGGGCGTTTGGATTATATAATATTTTATTATAGGGGTATATTATATTAATGGAAAGAAAGATCACCTTGAAGATTACTAGGAATGTTTAGAAAATGTGTTTAGTTGGTTCAAATAAATTGGTGAATAATATGCTTGGTTGGGAGGATAAATTGGTCGGTGTATTATATAGATTACTAAATCGCCCTCCTTTTTAAATATTAATATAATAGTATTTTTTATTATTATTTTTTGAATAATTTCTTTTAACCCCCTACATTTGAAATTTTGCTAAAATACCTTAGCCATATAAAACTTTAATTTGTAGCAAAATCACCCACACCCACCCCAAGCCATTGCCGGCAGCCAGCCACTATTGCCAGCCGCTGTCGATAGTTGACGAAATGGCGCATGACTGGCCATATATCGCTGGTCGTGCGTTGGTAAAGCTGAAAATGGTCATGGATCACAAATCCATGGCCGGAAAACAGCCAAATCTATGGCCATTTCACGACCAAAGATGTGGTTGTGAAATGACCACAGATCTGGCCGTACCATTTCGTGGCCAAAGATCTGGCCTTTTCACGGCCAAATCTAAGGCCGTTTTATGGCCATATCTTTGGTTGTGAAACGGCCATAGAAACACCAGATTTGGTTGCTTCCGGCCATGGATCTGTGATCCATGGCCAAAAAAGGCCTTATCAGCACACGATCAGCTAAATTCTACCGGTCGTGCACCATTACGACGACTGACGCCGGTGACTAGCGGTGGTCTTGGGTGGTTGGAGGTATTTTATTAACTTTTAAACTTTTTTGTGGCTGGGGTGTTTTAGCTAATTTCTCAAATGTAAGGGGGTTGGGTAATTGTTATTTGGTAGACATTTGAGGGCAATTGTGTTTGAAATGGTTTTTAATTAAGGCCAAAATGGGAAGAAAAATCGTATTACCTTGGTAATGTTTTAATAACACCCCTTAACAAGGTAATAAGATTACCCTCCACATTACGAGCAGTAAACACTATTTACAATAAAAGATTACCATAATATTTTATTACTTGCAAACCAAACACAGGAATCTTGCAAAATAAACGAATATTACCCCCGTTATCTTATCTACCCTTGATCTAAACGACCCTTAAGTAATAAAATTTTTGGACAGTAATGCCTTTGCTCTGAAAACAATTTACATGAATTTAGCCAAAACACCCCAGCCACCCAAGACCACTACCGAACGCCATCCACCACTGCTGGCAGTCACAAGAATGGCACATGATCGACCGGATCTGGCCGACTGTGTGTTGATTTGGTCGTTTCCGACCAGATAAATGGCTTAATCAACGCACGGCCAGCCAAATTCAACCGATCATGCACCGTTTCGATGATTGTAGACCATGGTTGTTGGTGGTGGTCAGCAATGGTTTTGGGTGGTTGAGGGTATTTTGTTAAATTTTAAACGTTTATTGTAGCTGGGGTGTTTTAGCTAAATTCTCAAATTTAGGGGGTTAAAGGAATAATCTAAATAATAATAATAATAATATTAAAAAATAAGGGCAATTTAGTAAAAGGCTTCTCCTATAATCCTTTTATATATAGCTTCAACAATTCCTGCTTGAATGTCTTCACCATGAGACCTTTTCTCAATAATAAAATGGGAAATAGACCACCTCTTAATTCTCACTTTTTAGGATTCGTTTGGTTGGTTTTTAGGAATACTACTTTTAGTATTCCTAAAAAAGTTAAATAGTAAAATACCCAAAAACTCACAATATTATTCAATTTTATTCAACTTTTTTTAAACCCCCTAAATTTGTTAATTTAATTAAATACCCCTAAATATCTTTTTAAAAATTGCAAAAACACCCCAACAATCCACATTTAAAAGATTCCGGCCACCACTGCCGGAAAATGGCCGAAATCTGGTAGGATGCGGCACTACCAGCTTAATCTGGTCGGTAGTGCATCGATCTAGCATTTTTCGGCTAGATCCACAATGGATCTAGTCAGAAAAGGCTAGATCTAAGGCCAAAGATCTGGCCGTTGATGGCTAGATCTTTGGCCGTAACCAGTCGGTAACGACGACCAACAAACGGTCGTTGTTGACCATCAACGACGATCGTTTGTTGGCCGTCGTTGACGAGCAAATACGGCCAGATCTGGCTATCATTGGCCAGATCTAGCCGTAGATTTGGCCTTTGCCGGCCAGATTCACCGTGGATCTGGTCGGAAAAGGCCATATCGGCGCACGACCAGAAAGATCCAGTTGATCATGCGCCAATATGGCGACTCCGGCCACCCTCCGATGGTGGTGGCCGGCTGTTCGTATTTGAGGGTGGGTTGGAGGTGTTTTTGTTAACTTTTAATATTTTATTATAGGGGGTGTTTTGTAAAAAAATAAACATAGGGGGTATTTTAATAATTTATAAATCTTACATCGTAATACCCACCCAATTTAACTTTTTTTAAAAAGCTTTTTCCAAAATTACAAAATTGTAAACCAAACGGAGCCTTAAAGTGTCTAATAGTCATGGAGTTATGAAGAATAAACACAAGTGCACAAATGACGAGGTTTACAAAAAAGTTTTTGAAATGGATAAGTTTTGAATAAATCATGTTATATTTGTAAATGAATTCTTTTGATAAATTTTAAAAAATGGGGTTACCGAAAGAGATTTAATGGGCCCTAAAAACTCAATTACAAACTCAGGACAATATGGAAGGGCCTAGTGAGGTTTTATTTAGGCCCAAAATAATATGCCCTCATATGAAGCTCATGATGAGCCGTCGGAGATTTGGAGCTATTTCTCATTTAGACCACAACAAATACCACACACTCACAGCACAACTATCAGCTAGTTTAGTGTTCTTTTCCCTTTCTCGGTTCAGATGGCTTTTTGTTTGTTAATTATTTAAATATAACCCCAAAAAATCGAAAACCGCTAGGGTTTTGTGTAATTGGCATTTGAATGCAATGTTTTCGTGCAATAGGATGCCCATTTCTGTAGGACTTCCGGTTTTGAGGAGTTTTGGTTCGTCGTCTTTGTTGCCTTGTTCGTCAAAACGAGTATTGTACAATTCCTTGTTTTGTTGTGGCAAAAAAAAATTGAAATGTAAGTGGAGTAGGGCTGGTCTTCGAGTGAGTATGAGTACAAACAAAAACTATCCTGTAAATGAACGTGAAAATGTTTCTGAGTCTGAATTTGTAGAAGTGATTGGCATTGGCAGTAGAAAGGACGCGCTTCTCGACTTTTGTTTAGAATCTCCTCTCCGCTCCTCCTCCCTTCGCTTCTGGTATGCGCTTTAATCCACCATTTAATAAATTTGTTGAATTTGCAATTTTTTTTTTATAATGTTGCTTTGTGTGCAATTTGTAGTTCAAAACCATTCTTGGAAATTTTGCATAGTGATTTAGGTTTCACAACTTCTGAGAAATCGGTGTGAACTATCTTAAAATGGTTTAAAATTTGTAGTTCAAAAATCATTCTTGCATAATTTTGCATAACGATGCTAAGACCTGCATTTCTTTGAGAAATTTTGGATGTCATTTACTTGGCTATTGGTCAACTTCTTTTTTGCAGGAATATTTTAATGAATGATATATCAGATGTGCGATTACGACAAAGGTTTCTTGGACAAGGTTTGGTTTTGTCTTTGTGACTCTAGTTCATATTTTCTGCTATACCTTGATCATTATACTTTTATTGTAGTATATTTTCCTTTGAAATAGTTTATTATCGTAAAACTTTTCTATGTTTATTTCTCACTTCATGTGCTAATTTTCATTTAAATGCTTAGTGATATGGGGACCATAGTGGTGATCGGATTAGTGAAGATCATAGGTGTTCCAATAATTTATTAGTGGCCTTGAAACATGGATTATATTAATCTAGTTTAAGTGTGTGAACATCAAAATTAAACCTTGTCCAATCTAGATTTTTTTTAACAATATTTTTTATTGTTATAACAGTAACAAAACCGTGCATTGTAAAAACTATGTAATGGATTTGTAATTTAGAAGTCAATAGTGATCAGCGAGACGTATCTCTACGAGGCCCCTGATTGATAATATTAGCACTCACGGAGAAAGAATTCAAGAGCCATTGATTATGTTGAGGCTTATGCATAACATGGATTTTGGAGGTTGTATCATGGCCATTTCTGGTTGGAATAAAGCTATTTATGGAGATGAGATGGGAAACTAGTGGAATTACAAAAAGAAGTCAGCTTCTTTTAAAGGCAGCTAAATACAATTTGATCAATGACATAGGACAGAACTTCAAGTCAAGACCTGTAGACAAATCAAATGCATATAGTTTTGGAATTGGCCAATTAAAGATCATGATTTTGTTGCAAATATTAGTTAGATCAAGGTTGGAAAGAAGATAAGAATTTCTCTTTCTCATCCTTCTGTTTCAATTGCATGGCTTTGCTTCTGTACTTGATGAAAACACTTCTTTTTTTGTATATTTTATCAACATTTCCTTTATCATTATCTTCTCATCTTAATTATGTTACTTTCTTGAAATTCTTGGCTTTTGTTTGGCAGTGTTTAATATACCATATGGTTTTCCTCCATTTCAGACATGAAAAGTTTATGTGATACTTATTTCTTCAGGCATTAGGTCACAGAATATAAATTATTCAAAGTAGGTATATTATACATGTGCACTGTCAGCTTGGGGTTATTTTTTTTCTATTATCAAAAGTTTTCTTGAAGTTTATACAACTAGTTGAAGTTTTCTTGATCCTTGAGTGCACAATTGTGAAGCTTGGACAGGTCTAAGTGATGAATGTCCTAATGTATTGCACTTATCAAGCATGGAAACACCTTGTGTGGAACATATGCCTGTAGATCTAAACATAAATTTAAAATCTGAACTTGTACATGCCTGTCCATCGTGGACATGCCTAGAATAGAAAGCATGTAGATACTTTAGACAGATTTTGACATAGTGTAATTATTTTTTGCTTTCCTTGTGATGAGGGAAAAAAAAAAAATAATAAATAAAGATTATTAAAGTGGATGTACTAATTTTAATTTTAAAATGGTTGTTTCAATGTTATAAGAGTTTTTTGGTTCATACATTTTTGTTATTCAAATGTAAGAAGGTTTTAAAATTTGTTAAAAATAAACGTATGAATTGTATATTTTCATTACTGTGTACTTTCAATATTTGTGGCCTATTTTTCAAATTTGTTGTGTTGTGTTGTTGACATGTCTCATGCCTATGTTTTTTTCTTCATAAGTACCTAGCTTTGTAAAATTTTTCATCTTCTTTCATTCGATTATGAATCATGGGTCAAGTTTTATTGCTTTGATTTTGTTTTGATTTTATTAAGATTTTATGTTATAGTGACAAGGACGAGAGACAAACATCAAAAGCAATTGAAATAGTAGTATAGCCCCTCTTACAAACAAGTATTTACAAAGATGAAAAGCTTGATAATTATTTTAGATGTTCTAACTTGATGACTTAGAAAACAACTATCTTAATATTTACAAAGTGAGGCTTCTATTGTTATAGTACATAGATATATGGAATTAACATCATTCCTGTTGCTCTTTGCATTTTGCAGACTTAACACCAAAGATTGTGGAAGCTTCACTATTCTTACAGTCACGTTCAAAGGCTATTATCCTTGTTTGTACATCCCTTAACTATCCCCTCTTGTATTGCTTGTGCCATTTTTCAGTATAAAGTGATTTTTAATTATTACAAACAATGCTATACATATTCATTAAAATGGTGTTTTAACACTCATTATGGGTGATATTTTGTATAGATTAATTGTTTAATTATCATAATTTACGTAACCTTTTGGTTTGTTTGCGAGCCCCTAGAAGGGTAAGAAATCAAAAACATACAAGATATCATTTAGGAGAAGTTGATTTAGGGGCCCTTTTCATAGATTTTCAGTAGGTTGCTTAGGTTGCTAGACAACCTTTCTACCATACATTCACTTATTTGTGTGTGCAAAAGTCTTAGTTAAGTCTACTGGGAACAAGATGGTGGAATTTTTGTTGACCATTGGTACTTATCAAATGCAGTAGTTAATGATATAGATGGATTTTTTTTTTTAAAAGCTTAGATACTTCTTGAATATGTGTTACATTCTTATTGTATGGACTTTTACATCAAGATGTATTCTTGTCGAATAACAACTTATGCAGGAAGAACTTCGGCAAAAACGAGTTAGTGGTCAAAGAAGAAATCATATGGAGGTAGAAAGCTAAAGCTTCTTGGACTATGGAAGGTGTTGATAATACTAAGATATTTCATAAAATTGTTAAGGACAGAAATATTGGAAATCTGATTTGGAAATTGTAAACCAAATAAAGTTGACTGTTGATTACAGAAAAGTAGATGAAGAATTTGCAAATTGCTTCTCCAATTTGTATTCTAATGGAAATATCCCTATACCTCTAGTGCACAGGTTCTATTGGGCCTCCATTAATAAGAGTATGCAAGCTGTTTGAAAAGGAGACTTGAGGTTGAGGAAATTAAGAAGGTCATTTTAAATGCTGTCCATAAAAGGTTATTGGCCCAAATTAACTCTTCATGAATTTCTTCTAAAATTGATAGGAATTATCAAGATGTGTTGATTGTTAGATGAATAATATGAAAATGGAGTACCAATATTATTACCAATGCCAATTACATTTGCCAATAAGCAGTCAGTGTTGGTGACTTTAGACCTATCAGCCTTGTTACTAGCCTCTATAAATTTATAGCAAAAATTATTACCCTGTTGCTTGAAAGTTGTTCGATAAAAACCATCATTTCTGCAGCCCAGTCGGTCTTTATGTAAGATAGACTGATTTTTATTCAGTGTTGATAGCAAATAAAATTGTAGAGGAGTGTTGGAATAAAAAAAGGAAGAACAAAAAATGATTTTATTAAAGAGCCTACAGTTATGTGGAATAGAATTTCTTGGACTCTCTTCACTCCTTGAACATCTCAATTTCAGTTAATGGTTGGCCAATTGTACATTTTGGAGCTTCTAAAGAGACAATGAGTAGATCCTCTACCCCGTTTGTTTTCAGTTCAGTTGTGGACAGATTGAGTAGAGTGATGAATAATGCTTTGGGGACTAAGCTTGTGATGGATATCATGGTACGTAGAGAGAGGATTGAAGTTTCTCATTTACAATTTGCTGATTTTACTCTTCTCTTGTCTCATATGATCATGAACAAAACATTGGAGACCTTCTAAAAGTTCTAGAAACTTCTAGTCTTTTTTCTAGCTTTAAAGTTAATATGTTTAAGCATAATTGTGGGGTTAACTCCTTGAAAATGAATGTTAACACTTCTGCTAGTTTAGTTGGTTTGTTAGTGGGCAGTTTGTGCTAAATATTTATGTCTTTTTTTGGGAAATAATCCTAGATCTTATACCTTTTTGGATTCGATGATGTTGAAAATAAGTTTTTTATTTTTTTGTTTCGGTTAGGGAGAGGGGGAGGGGAGGATTTCTTTCTAAAGGGGTTGAACTCATCCTAATACCACTCTTTTTGTCAACTCTTTCAATTTATCTCGTCTTTTTGTTTAAGATTCCTATCGGGTTTGCAAAGAGAACAGAAAAAAAATTATAAGGACTTCTTGTGGGAAGGTTATGATGCGGGAAGAGGTTCTCATCTTCTTTGGTGGGACATTGTTCTTGGCCTTTCAGGGCAAAGGGGGACTTGGTATTGGGAATATGAAGAAAGAAAGGATTTTCTTTCTTTCTTTCTTTCTTTTCTTTTCTTTTCTTTTCTTTTTCTTTTTTTTGGTTGGCTTTATGGCTTTTGATATTATGTATTGAAAAATAATTCTCTATGGCATGAGGTTTTAGTGGTAATTGGCCTTGATTTAAATGGGTGGGACACTAAGGTGGTTAGTAACAAAATTTTATAATGCCTTCGAAAGATATTTGTGAGGAATAAACTTCTTTTATCATTCTCACTTGCTTAACCATAGAGGATGGAAAGGATATCCAATTTTGGGATGACGAGTAGGAGACATTTGCATGTGTGAGTCCTTCCCTTATCTTTATAAATGCTTCTAATTATATTAGTATGGTATTCTCTCCTGTTCCCAATGTTGGAATTGGAATTTCAGTTTCAAAAGGAATTGAATAATAGTGAATTTCAATAATATATAATGCTTATGGAGAAAATGTGTAAATGCTGAAACAAAGAAAAATGGAAGATTTTGGAAGTTGGAGGCCTTGGATTACTAATATTGTAAATTTATGTTTTAGTTGGCTGTTAATGATCCTCCCATTGATGATTTCGGACCTCTTAATATGATTTAGAAGGCTAAAAGTCCTCTTAAAGCTCAAGTTTTTGTGTGCCTATGGTTCGAGGCAAAATTAATACTGTTGAAGTAATCCGTGGAAATCTTTTTGTTTAGGAACTGTCTTCTTCGTGTGGTGTGTGATTTGTAGAAGTGTTGAGACCTCTAATAATCTATTCCTTCATAGTTCAATGACCCAAATTTAAGGGTGAGAGATTGCTGTTGAGTTTGGGAGAGGAAAGAAAGACAAAGCTCGTTAGGGATGTATTGTTCAACTCTTCTTTGGTTGACTTGGCTTGAAAGTAATAATAGGATTTGAAGAGAATTATGGAATTCTTAATTCTTATTAAACATGACTAAATACAAAGAATTTATATAGTAATGAATTGTTATTCTAGGAAGTTAATCCCCATAAATCATGAAACAATTAATTACTAATTTACAGCTAATTGATTATAATTACTCCCTATGATTACTGCTATCCCTATAATTATTGCTAAATACAAGAATCCTGGGATTTCAATTAAATCTGAATTTCCAACACTCCCCCTCAAGTTGGGGAGTAGATATTTTTCATCCCTAGCTTGCTTATAATCCTTTGAAATGCGGAACTTGTCAATCCTTTAGTTAAAACGTTTGCTAATTGACGCTCTGTAGAGATGTAGGGAGTGCAAATTAATCCGCTCTCAAGCTTTTCCTTTGTGAAATGTTTGTCAACTTCCACATGTTTAGTTTTGTCATGCTGAACTGGGTTATGAGCTATGTTTATTGTAGACTTATTGTCACAATAAAGCTTTATTGGGTTCTTCCATTTAATCTTCAAGTCCTCTAGGATAATCTGGAGCCATAACAACTCACAAATACCTTGTGCCTTCGAATGAAACTCTGCCTTTGCACTAGATCTTGCTACCACCGGTTGTTTCTAACTCCTCCAGGTTACCAAATTTCCACCAAGAAAGGTACAAAACCCAAATGTTGATCTTCTGTCAGTAACAGAGCTAGCATAATCAGCATCCATGTAGGCTTCTAGTTCCATATGTGTGCTTTTTCTAAAGAGAATCCCTTTTCTTGGACTGCTTTTCAAATATTACAATATTCGGTATACTGCATGGAGATGGACATCCATAGGGTTTTGCATGAACTGACTTACCACACTCACCGCAGATGCAATGTCAGGCCGTGTGTGTGACAGGTAGATTAACCTCCCAACAAGTCGTTGGTATATGCCTTTGTCAGCTGGTTTTCCTTCCATAGACTCTCCTAGTCTATGATTTGTCTCAATAGGTGTGTCTGATGGTCTACAATCGAGTTTACCTGTTTCTTCTAGCAAATCAAAAACATATTTCTGTTGTGAAATAAAGATTCCTTCCTTGGACCGAGCTACTTCTATTCCTAAGAAGTACTTTAACTTCCCAAGGTCCTTGATTTCAAATCCTTTTGCCAAATATTTCTAAAGAGCTTCCTTTTCATTTAAATCATTTCCAGTCACTATAATATCATCCACATAAACTATCAACGCAGTGACTCCCCCTGAAGTAGAACGCTTGATAAAAAATGTATGATCACGTTGACTCTGTTTGTACTTCATAGTTAACATTGCTTTAGTGAATCTTCCGAACCATGCTTGAGGAGATTGTTTGAGCCCATACAATGCCTTTTTCAATCCACACACTCTGTTTTTGCCTAAATTTATGCCAAAGACAGGCGGAACTTCCATATAAATTTCCTCCTCAAGATCTCCATGTAAAAAGACATTTTTCACATTGAACTGCTGTAAAGTCCAATCATAATTTGCTGCAAGAGATAACAACACCCTTATTGTATTCATCTTCGCCACTAGTGCAAATGTCTCCTGATAATCCACTCCATAGGTTTGTGCATACCCCTTGGCTACTAGTCTCGCTTTATACCTCTCAATGGATCCATCTGACTTATATTTCAATGTGAAGACCCATTTGCATTTTACCGGTCTCTTACCAGTTGGTAATTCCACTAGTTCCCATGCTTTGTTCTTCTCCAAGGCCTCCATTTCTACTCTTATTGCATGCTTCCATTCCTCTTTACCAAGTGCCTCAGATAAGGTTTGTGGGGTGGCTAGAGTGTTTAGATGAGTAAGGAAGCTTTTATGTGGGGCAGATAATTGTTTAAAGGACATAAAGGGTGTTTTGTACACTTTCTAACACCTTTTCTTGTGGCTATGGACAGATCGAAATCAAGAACAGTAGGTGATACTCTAGTAGAAGGACTTACCTCATTCCCAAGTGATGATACGGTTTCTTGAACTTGCACAAGATTGATCACGGGCTTTATTCTTCTTGAGTAAACCTGTACTGGCTGTGTGAGTGTAGGGTTTGATGGCTCTTTAGAAGGATTAGGAGATCATTCAATAAATGACTCAATAGGCTTGGCTTCAGAAATGGGTGCAGATATGTGTTCAGTTTCAGTTTTAGGATTGGGTTCAATTTGCATGGGAGATGTTTTGACTAACATGGATGGTTCTCTCAAAAACAAATCCTTATCTTCCATAGATGATGTCTCCCCCCCTAAAAATAAGGATTAGAAAAATAACTTTTTGGTTTAACAAATGTGACATCAGCAGACACATAAGTTTTTCTAGTGGTAAGATTGAAGCATTTGTACCTTTTTTGAGTAGGGAATATCCTATAAAGACACACTTGATAGCTCTAGGATCAAGCTTGTTCCGACCATGAGAGTGAACATGAACAAAACAGACACATCTGAAAACTTTAGGGGCTAACTTAGTTGACATATTGAAATCTAGAAAATACTGAGACAACACTTCCATTGGAGTATTAAAGTCAAGTACTCGAGAGGGGATACGATTTATTAGATGAGCTACAGTGAGGGCAGCTTCTCCCCAAAAAGTTTTTGGAACATTCTTTTGAAACAAAAGAGCACGAACAGAGGCTAAAAGATGACCATTTTTTCTTTCGACAACCCCATTTTGTTGGGGTGTGTCCACACATGAAGATTCATGAATAATTCCCTCTTTTTGAAGATATGGAGATAAAGTTTGATTGAAATAGTCTCTAGCATTTTCTGTTCTCAACCTCTTAATTCCAACATTGAATTGAATTTTTACCATTTTATGAAAAATAGGAGAGATGATGTGGGAACCCGAGATGGTACCCCAAATATCACTGTGGATTAAGGAAAAGGTTATTGGCCCAAATTAACTCTTCATGAATTTCTTCCAAAATTGATAGGAATTATCAAGATGTGTTGATTGTTAGATGAATAATATGAAAAAGGAACCATAGTTCTTTTATTACTCGAAGGAAAGGAGACACGTTGATGTTTAGCAAATTCATAAACATCACAGTAAAACTCGTTTACATTAACATTCTTAAACAAGGATGGAAACATAACACGAAGAATACTAAAGGAAGGGTGTCCAAGTCTAAGATGATGAAGCCAGATTTGGTCATTGTTGGAATGAGGGTTGCTGGACAAGAAAGAGAAAGGTGGTCTATTCCCATTGTTCACTTGGCTGTTGGGTAACTCAAGATAATGAAGACCTTGTCTCACCTTAGCATGTCCAATCATTCTCTTCGTAACTTGGTCCTGAAATATACAAGAAATAAGAGAAAACACCACACTGCAGTTTAAATTTGTTATAAGTTGATGAATAGACACAAGATTTGTAGACAACTTAGGTACATATAATACATTTTTAAGAGTTATGGATGAACTTAGAATAATGTCTCCCTAGCCAGCAACAGTGGCCAGAGATCCGTCAGCGATAGATACTTTTCGGTTGCTAGGACAGGGATGGTATGTGAGAAATTTGTGAGAAGAATGGGTCATATGGTCGGTGGCCCTGAAGTCAATAACCCAAGAATTTGAAAAATCTGAACTAGAGGCACTTAAAGCATATAAGGAATAAAGTTTACCTGAATTTGCTAGGGAGCAAGTACCTGTAGACTTTTCTAATGAATTAAGGAGTGACCTCAGCCTTCCAATGTCTTCTTTGTTAAATTCATGCTGCTCTTCAGCACTGGAATCATGTGACCTGTCCTCTCTAGATTGAGTCATATTCGCCTAGCTTGGCTGTGTTCCTCCTCTAGGACCTTTATTCCACTGAGAACTTTGTGGTTTTCCATGAAGTTTCCAACATTGCTCTTTGGTATGGCGAGGCTTTTTGCAGTAGTTACATCGGAGGTTATCCTTGTTTGAGGATCGAGACTTTATTCTGCCAATTTCTGAATTTGCAGTATTGAAGGTAGATGTCTTTTCAATATTAAACTTCAGGTTCTAATCATTGGATTTTCCCAACATTGCTAATCCTTCAACTGGTTGAGAGTAAAGCATAACTCCCCTTCGACTTTCTTCAGCATTGAAGATAGAGATGGTCTCATTCAATGAAGGTAAATCTTCTTTTCCTAATACCTGAACTCTCACCTGATCAAACTCAACATTTAAACCAGCGAGGAAATCATGAATTTGATCATCTTCAATGAAATTCTTTGACGCAGTTGCATCGTTGCTGCACCTCATCTCAATGCATCGATAATGATCCATCTCGTGCCATAGATTCTTCAAGAGATTGGCATACTCCATGACTGAGCGATCTCCCTGTTTGATGCCAGAAATTTTGGTTTTAATCTCATAGATTTGAGCACAATCTCTTACCTTAGAATAAGTTTCTTTGCCGCTTCCCATATTTCTTTAGACGTTGGCATAAACATAAACGTATCACTGATTTCTGGCAGCATGGAATTCCATAGCCAAGACATGACTGCGGAGTCCGCTTCATCCCAAGCATCAAATTTAGGATCTCCCTTCTTGGGTCCAATACCAAGGAGATGACTCAATTTTCCCTTCCCTTTCAGAAAGGTCCGCACCACTTGAGACCACTTCCTATGATTTTTTCCATTCAATCTGTAAGTAGATTGAATAGTAGGTAGCTCTCTGTTGTTTGATTAAGAGTCACTACTTTTGACTGGGAGGTTGTGGTTTTCTTGGTTGTGGAAGACATACTTTAGCAATGAAGGCTAAACAGAAAAAGAATAAGAAAAATACAGGATGCAAGCAGGGCACAAAGGATCTTGGCGATGAAGGCCTGTAGGATGAGATTTCTAATCCCAGAAAAGAGCCTAAAGCTCTGATACATGAAGAGAATTATGAAATTCTTAATTCTTATTAAACATGACTAAATACAAAGAATTTATACAGTAATGAATTGTTATTCTAGGAAGTTAATCCCCATAAATCATGAAACAATTAACTACTAATTTACAGCTAATGATTATAATTACTCCTTATGATTACTGCTATCCCTATAATTATTGCTAAATACAAGAATCCTGGGATTTCAATTAAATTTGAATTTCCAACAGGATTTTTGTTGAGGAAAGAGAAGAAAACGGTGGTGCTAATTGATAGATGCTGCTTCTTGCGTTGCTTTGGGCTTGGTTGCCAGGGATGTTATTTGAGGGAGATTCTCTCTTTTTTTCATATATTAATGGATTTGAGTAGAATACGTAGAACCAGGATTAGACTAGGAAACCTAATTTCTGGGGATTTGATAGCCTAATTTATAGGAATGAATAAATAATACAGTTTAAATAATTTCTTAAGCACCATTGGTTATCTAGGCAGATTTTATCAAACTCTTCCAAAAAGGGGTTTTAGGAGTCTTCTTTCTTCTTTATTCATCTCAATTGGTTTTACAAATTTATTTTTTCTTCTAGAGGATCAATTTTATGCTCTTCTTTGCTCTTATCTGTTTACATGAGGGTGTAAACTACAATATTATAGATTGTAGGAGACTACTGATAAGCACATAGGTGTGTCGGCTAAATATAAGTTCAACTCTACGAAGAATCATCTCGACACTGAAAAATATGTAGTTTGCCTCCTCCAACTTGTCTTATCAGAAAATTTTATTTTGTGAAATATGGTTTCCATGTTCTACTTTGCCTTTATCATGTGTTAATTCTTTTATTATGCTTGGAACTGTCTTTCCACCTGTTTTTGGTCTCCTAGTGTCTGTTATCCTTGAAGAAATAATTGGTGGTAGCAAAGAAACATAATTGGGGGCACTGTATGTTGTAAAATGTATTTACAATGATAAGGAGAATATTTTTAGTGAAAATTTTAGTTTTCAAATTTTTTGTTGCAATTTACACGTCTTTCCTAAAATTTTTCTATTTCTGCAATTTGTTGTCAACATGGATTAACAAAAACCTGTTCTTTTCTCTTTTGTAGGTCGCTAGTGCAGGATATGGCCTAGATCACATTGCAGTTGTTGAAATTCTCAAAACTATTAAATCTATAAATGGATTTGCCATTGCTATTGTTCTAAAGCCTTTCAGCTTTGAAGGACAAAGGCGCATTGACGAGGTACTGTGTGCTAGGGAACAATTGCATTGCATGCTTCCCTGAATTAGCAAATACTTGTCAAACAATAAACAAAATGACAATTATCTTGTTGTCATTTTTTTTTTTTTTTTTTTTTTTTAATTTTGAGATTTGAGATAGGATAGTACTAGCAATTGAGAGTGTTTTTGGGTTGCTTCATACATGAGGAATTTTCAGTAGTTTGCATGCCAAGAAATATACATACTAGTTGAGATGTGATATGATTATGTTGCAATGCCTATGTTGATAAATAGTTTTGCAAGTTTGATTGATGGAAATTATTTAGGATAATTTCTGACTTAGAGAGGTTATTAGGACCTGGGTAGATATTTTGCTTAAAGTCGAAAAAGCTCTAAAATTTGATTTCAAGAAGATGGCTTCGTACCAGAAGATTAAAAACTCTCATTTTATCTCTCCTTGTTGGTTCATGCCTGCTGAGTTCTGATTCTTTGCGTGGTATGGCCACAATTGTGTCTGCAGCATTCCTGATGCATGAAATTGTCAAAAGTCATGTAAGTCTGATAAAGTATATAAATCTGTATGTTATACGGGATGCTGATTGCTATTGTATTGGCAGTAAGCTCCTATGGAGCACCTGGTTACTTCATGAACTATTTGGCTCACTAAAGACACATTTAAAAGTTCATTTTTAAACTCTCCAGTGTTTCAGTATGATAAAAAATCAAGTAGAGAAGTATTTATAAGCTGTTTTAATCTTCATATTCTTGTTATTGATAAGAAAAATGTTGTGGAACAAGTTAATGTCAGTGTTTTTGTGCATAATGTGCTTGTTCTTATGTCACGTGGATGAGCTTATTTATCATTCCTTAATACTTCCATGCTTTAGAGTTTATGACCATATCTAGGTTTTAAAAAAGACCAATATAAAAGTTAGGTATCCTAATCACGGTATCAGATACAGGAGGTCCTATAACTAAGTGTATGATAGTATTTTTTTAGTGAAGTAGGTGTGGAATAATTTTTCCTTATTTGTTATGGTATCAGAGCAGACACCAATTGTAGTTCGAGTCTGTCAAGGCCCACCGATGGGCGTACCCTGTGTATTGTGGTCCCTACACGAGAGTGAGAATGGATGGGTAGACAGGGACCCCCCGTGAGAGGGCGTCACTAGTGATTGGATGGGAGGAATGTACCACATCCCACATACAATTGGGGAGGTCTTGGGTTATGAAATGGGAGGAGTCCCTCCACCTAAGAGGTTAGGCCTTTTGGTGCTCTCCTGCTTCTAAATCCTGCCCCAGACCCGCTGATTTAAATGTATCAAGTAGCCCAGGTCGCTCTTGCCATAGTGAATGGGTGTTAAAACAGCAGGCTGGTGAGCTAGTACAGGGGGACCTCATTGCAGGTCTCACCAATGTCACGAAGGGTTGCGTACATACTCGTCAGTCATACTGCTACCTCTCATCATTCTATTCTCATTACAGATCCTTCGCAATCTCTGACACTCTCGCAAAGAGGAGTCCAACCTCGTTAAAGTGTATAATAATTCCGTTCAATAGTGTTCACAATTGGAACGGAACATAATTATCATCCCATGGTCTCAAAACATGAGTTTGATGGTTCGAGGTTAGAGGAAAATTGGGTTACTCCTGAACTGGAGCAGTCAAAGCTCCGAAGGAAGATGATCCACATATGAGAAGTGGGATGCTGAGAACAGTACAGTATGGCCTGTTGATCAATTACCATGAGGGAGGAGATAGGCCGGCCTATTTTGTTCTTCCCACTGCAAAAGATTAATGTTGGGAAATAGCAAAAGAACCTATTCAGAACATGCGGGATTCAGCACAGATATTTGAAGATTCAAATCAAGGTGAGGAGACCAATCAATGTAAATGTCGTAAACCAATATTAAGTGTATTGGCTAAGTTGTGCACAGAGTTGATTTATCTATGTGGCAAATTGAGTTGCTCTCAAGACATGTAAAGGTACAAGTAAGCTGTTGGAAAAGGAGAGTTTGTTTGGTTCCCTGTCAGGGCTGAAAGAACTAGATGAAGTTGAGACGTTACGCTGTGTTTGGGGAAAAGAATCCGTTACCTTCTATTCCGTGAAGTGTGTGCAGAAAGTAATGAGCAAGAGATACGAAAGCAGAAGGCAAGTGATGATGGGTTGATTTAGCAGGACACTAGCGAGTTTGGTGTACACAGCCCAACTCAGATAGTCCTGAGCTTGCTTTGTTTTCCCACTGGTGGGAGACACATAGCCCAGCTCCTAATTGTAGATCAAAAACTGCTGCGACGATATTCTTTCTTTTTTCGCTGTGGAGGCAATCGGTGAATATTGTCACGGGCCAAAGCCATACAATGCTAGCCTGCTGGAAACTAATGGCAGTACATCAATGGAAGACAAATAAACCTAATGGCAGGGATTCCTGCTGATTGGAGGAAAATACATCGCTGAAAGTGAGGATCATCCATAGCCTGACATTCTCAAACGAGCATTAGACCCCCCCCCCAAAAACCCCTACCATGAGTTGTTATCCGTCCAGTTGGTTCATTTGGTTCTATTCAGTATTCAAGTTCATTTGTAGGACTGGTAATTCCCTCACAGCTCTGCTACTAGTTTGGGAACAACACAAACCTGGGGTTATAGATTCAGGAGCCCTCAATCACATGCAGGTAACTCAAGTGTGTTTGTGTCTTACAGTCCTGTTTGGTAATCTTAAGGTCAAAAACAGCTGACGGTTCCTTGTAAATCGCTTGGTAAAGGATCAGTCCAATCTTAGAAATCTCTGTTGAGATTCTGTCCTTCAGTTCCTAGCCTTGTCTTTGTATCTATTATCCATTTACAAACTAACCAAAGACTTAAAATGGTGCTAAATTCTCTTCTTTCCCACTGTGAATTGTCAGACTTACTCTATGGGGAGATGATGGCAATGCTAAGAAGGAAGGAGGGCTCTACCTACTTGATGAGAAGGCTTGAAATGAAGAATAATCCACCAGCTATGCATCTAGTGTAATTCTGCCTCAGTTTTGGGGTAATTTAGAATAATGTTAGTGGCATAGAAGTATTAGGCCATCTAGGTTTCCTGATTTGAAAAGGTTGTTTCCATTTTATTCAGAAATAAAAATCATCATGTATTTAATGGTGAAAATCTGCCAAATTGCAAAGACTACGGTTCAATGTATCCGCCAATCCCTACAAGAGTCTAGACCTTTTTCTTTAATACATAGTGATATTTGGGACCCTCTAGTGGTTTACAACTGGTGAGGATCTAAGTGGTTTATTACTTATTGATGACATACTGAATAAGTTGGGATATTTTATTTTGAAAGAAAAATGGAAGCAGGTCCAGATTTTTCAGAAGTTTCATTCCATGGTTAAAACCAATTCCAAACACAGATTCAATATTAAGGACTGACAGTGGTAAGAGAGTATTTTCAATTATACTAGGAAATTACTATCAGCCAGTGGGATATCCACCGAGCGTCATGCGTAGATACCCCAACGCGAATGGGTATTGTCGAAGAAAAATAGGCACCTATAAGGTTTCCCGGCCTTGAGTGTCACCATGACATGCTAAATATGTTTTGGGGTGAGGCAAGTCCTCACAAGCACCTATTTAATCAATAGCTGCCTTATAGGAGTTAGTAGTTCAATATCCTTTTGCTGTCTTCCTTGACAACTTTTACCTACCTTTAGATAGCCCTCAATTCTCTTCCTTGAAAACTTTGGTGTACTGCATATGTGCATGTGCCCATCCTAGCTCGCAATAGAGGCAAGTTAGAAGGCCTAGGGCCATTAAATGTGTGTATTGTAGGGATACCTCCCCACACAGAAAGGCTATAAGTGTTTTTGTTCCCATTAGGGGAAAAAGGTTATTCTAAGGATGTGACTTCTTTGAGTCTCATCCTTATTTTTCCCATCTTCCTTGCAGGGGGGAACTTAAATGAAGATTGTTTTTGGGGAATAACACTTCCTTATAAGCACCTTCTAATCCTCACTTTCACATCAACACGGCTACTAACTGAATTACCCTAACTCAACCTCTTCTAACTACGGCCAATCTGAGGGTAGAAGTCCACCTTTCTATCAGAACAGAAATCATGAGGGTGGTAGATCAGAAACACAAAAAGACAGCAAGATTAGCCAAGACTCACGTCCCAGGACTGAAATTGTTATTCTCGGCAAGCTGTATCAGTCAAAGTAATGAGCATACTAAGATCTGCAAGGCAATTATCCAACCGCAGAAGAAGTCATTGACTCACAGTCATCATTGGAAAAGGTTTTGTCTCCTAGAATTATATCAAGAGTTTGACTCCTTCAGCTCTAGAAAGGATGTCGATTTGTATTTACATCCTATTGCCTTACAGTTTGGTCACTATGGTAACTTTTCCTATGTTTTTCGTGCATTGTTACTAATCTTTCAACTATGAGAAGTTCAAAATCAGTAGATGAGCCTTGGATGATCCTAACTGGAAAGAAGGACTGTAATGGAGGTAGATGAAGGCCTTGGGAAAGATAGGACTTGGGAGCTGTGGCTTACCGAAAAAAGAGATCGATTGTGCTGCAAATGGTTTTATAGTGAAATACAGGCAGATGGAACAGTTTGAGAGATACAAGGCAAGATTGGGGGTAGCTAAGGGGTTTCACACAACCTATGGATAGATTATGAGGAGACTTGCTCCTGTTGCCAATGAACACTATATAGATGGTTCTATCTCTTGGCTACAAATTAGATTGGGCCCTTTGCCACATTGGATTGTAAGTGAATGCTTTCTTTGAATGGTGATCTGCCAGAAGAAGTTGTATATTGACGTGCCACCAGGTTTTGAAGGAAATCGAGCGACAAAAGGTGTGCAGGCTGAAACAATCTTTGTTATGGCTTTTTGACAGCACTCTCATTAGTGGCCTGGTTAGAAATTACTAGCTACAGGAGTTACTGGTTTTATTCAAGGACAAGCTGATCTACACGTTTTCTAGACTAAGGCAGGTAAGATTTAACTATCTTAATAGTAATATTGTTGTTGTATTAGTCTTACGGGGATAATCTGAAGAAAGGGATATGGTAAAAAAAGTCTACTGCGACGTTTGAGATAAAGATTTGGGGCACTAAGATATTTTTTTTTTCAGGCCAATGGAGATGCAAGGAATTAAGAAGGAAATTTTCGTGTCTCAGAGGAAATATTCGATTTATTGAAGGAGATATGGAATGTTAGGTTGGCAAAACCTGCTGGAGCCTCCATTGACAGAAGGTGAACTGTAATGAGATAAATGTAGACTACACCAGTTGATAAAGGGAGGTATCAAAGACTAGTTGGGAGATTGGGCTATATATCTCATATAGGCTGACATAGCTTTTCTTAAGTGTTGTAGTAACGCAGAAATGCACAATCCACAGAGAAGCATCTTGAGGCTTTGGTAATAGAAATTTTAAGATATCTGAAGAAACTCCTGAAACAGGAACTTTCTTTTATTGGAAGGACTATGCTCAAAGAAGTGTGGAAGCTTCACGAGATGCAGACCTGGGCAGGTCACAGTGATAGAAGGTCTAATCAGGATATGTAATTTGTTTGGGGGAAATTTGGTGATTGGAGGAGCAAGAAGCACACTGTTAGTAGCGGAGTATTAGCAGAGGCTGAGTTTAGGATGGCACAAGGTATTTGTGAAATGAGTCTGTTGAAAAGATATTAGTGATGTTGGGTCCGTAAGGAGGAACTATGAAGCTCTATTGTGACAACAAGGCGCAATTGAATTGCACACAATCCATTCATCATGATAGAAACAAACATGTGGAATGATCGCACATCATTATCAAAGAAAAGATAGAGAATAAGCTTTGTGTGTATCTATCTACCTACAAGCCAGCATACCGCTGATATCCTTACAAAGGATTGTCTAAACAAAGTTTGATAGTTTGCTTACCTCAAGCTGGGATGCTAGAATCTCTTCTCAGCTTGAGGGGGAGGTTGAATGCCTAGATAAGAATGATGAAAACTTAGGCGTTCTAGGCCTTCTAGTATTGTTAAATTTAAATTAGGATAATTAACTTAAGGTTATCAAGATATCTAGCAGTTAGTCCTAACTAGAGAATGTAGATTGTATTTTTTTAAGTGAATAAGTGTGAATAGTTTTTCTTATTTTTCAATTTCATTTTAATTACTCCTCCATGCTTAGTTCTAATTTATGACCACATATCTAGAGAACCTTGTGACAAGAAAGCACCAATATATGTTTCGCAAAGTAGGTACTGAATCACTGTTCATAAGGGTTCTATTCCTGGGAGAGAAACAGCTTTTTTCAACACTGGGTGGCATATTATAGTATTCCAATTCATTTTGTTGCAAATCTCCATCTCTGGAATTCATATTGACATATTTTTTCATTTCTGTACATATATTTTTTTTTATTCTTCCAGATTACTTGGAAAATTATTTCAATTTTCAGAACGTACTCGTATTTGATTTGCAGGTAAAAGGTTGGTAGCAAAACTTCAAGATCACAAATTTGTATTGGTAGGTGTGTGTTATATCTGTCATTTAATTGAACAGTTTTATTGTGTTATAGCTGTCATTTATTTGAACAGTTTTACTCTCATTTGAAAATGGTACTGGTAAAGGGCGGCGAGCAAGCCAACTGGAACCCAATATGGCTGGGCTTAAGTAAGTTAATGAGTTGACCCATAAATAAGCTGCGCTTGTGTCAAGCCCATCAATCCATCAAACTGGATGGAAAGAAGATAACAATAGCTATAATCTATTTTAGATTTTGTACAGTTTGGGCTTAGCCCAAAGTCCAAAATTACAATCAATGAGTAAATGAGTTGTCAATCCAGTATACTGAGCATCTCCACCAATGCTTTAAACTGTGTGGTTGGGGTTGTTACAACTCTTAAAAATAGCACAAATGACTTTGGTAGGTGTTAGTCTATAGGCTTAGTCATGTTTGAAGAATGCTTCGATCAATTTGATGTTTATACCACCTCACAACTTACCCATAGTCAGTTATTGTGTCACACAAAACCATAGATGTCGAAAGTCGTAACTCTTGTAAGAGAATGTACACCAAATGTGGAGATTATTTTACTTTGTTAAAACTAAAGACCGTAATGGCATTATAACAAAAAGTGCATTCTTACTTTTTGTAAAATCAAATTAAGTGGTGAAATTAGAGTAGCACCCCCGTCTAATAAGTGGATAAATGCCTAATCAATTTGGTAAAAAAGACCCGAACAATCACAATGCTACCGATTTCTAATAGTTACAGTAAAGGAGTTGCTTCAGGTACTACCAATAGTTTTTGGAACCTGAGTTTAGAATTGCTTTCGGCATGAGACACTGTCTAATGTCTATATGAAGTTATTAGCTCTCTCCCAGCTACATTGCGGTCTCCAATTTTTATTTTTATTTTTCTCCTGTTTATACTTCAACATTAAAAGTGCAATACCTATTCTTCAGCTATTGCACTAATGGACTTGATAAGTTTAAAACGGGACGTAATGTTTTTCTTTGTCATATACAGATATTGAAGCTGACAGACTACTTGAAAAGGACTTGGTTACCCTAGATGAGGCTTTAAACACTGCAAATGATGCTGTTTTGTTGGCTATAAATGCCGTCTCTGTTCTAACATCTGTAAGCATACAATCTCTTTAATATAATTGGCTTAACAATGTTTATCCTCGCTCTTAACTTATTAATATCTGAGACATTTACAGGATTTGCAGAGAAAGCTAATTGATGTACCACATAATAATGTGAGGGAACTCAAAGTTTCAGAAGTTTTAAAAGTATGCTTACTTGACTTTCATGATTAGCGCAAATTATTTTTGATTATCACATGCCATGAATTTCATGATTAATTTTGTTTGTTTACTGCTGCCTTGTGCCTGCAAAATGTTCCATTTAAGCATGGTAGACACTAGGAAACTTTTTATGAATTCATTGTGTTTTTTGAAAATATCGAAAATGATTGATTTACAAAAGATGAAAACACATCCAATGTGTTTGTCTGAAAACAATATTTTAAAAATTATCAAAATATAACTTGAAATAACGTTTGGCAACAAACGTAGTCAAAATTTTTCTTAATGATCTACATAAAGAGATGTAATAGAATGAAAAAATAATGTGTGACAGATCAATCAAGGTTTAAGTTTCATGTAAGCTTTTTTTAGGAGAGAGGAAATGTCTATAAACAAAAGAGGGCATTTTTGTTTTTAACAAAAAAATTGATAAGTTTTCCTTCTCTCGTAAGAATAAAAAGCAAAAGCATAAAGGAACAAGTATTTTGCATTTTTCAAGGACCAAAAAATGAAAATAGAGAATTGGGTGCATACATGAATGTAGCCTTGGACACTTTTACTTTCTCATTCCCATGTTCTAATATTATGTTTCATTTCTTTCTATTTCTTTTATCTGTCCTTTCAAGGCTAATGTAACAGTGTACAGATTCTGGGAAACTTCAAAGAAGCTAAAATTGGATTTGGAGCTGGTTCCCACATCAAAACTTCAATTTTGCAAGCTATATATGACTGCCCTTTCATTGGTGCTGGTTTAAAGGTATGATCTAAGGGAATATAAGTGCATTGCTTATACAGTTCCCACTTGGATTGATTAAATGTGTACCTATTTTTTTTGTTTGGTTTTGTTCATTGGTGCCGCTACTATAAAGATATGATAAACATGAATTAGATGCACAGTTTATAAAGCCATTCTGTACCCATCCATTTGTGCATGTGCATGCTTGTCTTGTGCAGGTTTTCTGTTCTTTACCCCATTTCCACTGCTTTTGGAAACTTTTAGAATAAATTCATCACTTTCAGCTTTTTCTTAATATAAATGAATCTCCTTGTTTTGCTGTGTGTTTATATGGCTATCCATTGATGCTGATTATTTTCTTTTTTGTGCACAGGAATTGAATGGCATGGTGATATGCATCGTTGCAAGTTCAGAGCTTATTGATGAGGATGATATACTAGGCTATTTGCATACTTTCCGTCAAACTATTGAATACACAAGGGAAATCATTATATCTTCTGTTCATGAACCTAATCTGGAGTCCAACCTGCTAATAACAACAGTTGTTACACTAGGGTATGTATTTAATTTTGATTTTAGGAATGCTAACTATATAGCCCTTAATTCTAAAGTTGTTTTTCATCTGTGAAATCGGTATTCCTTAAGAGGCTGAACTGTTTCATTGTAAGAAGAAAAACACTAAATTATTCGACAATCATAACTTACAAATAGAGCTCCTTGAAACCAAATTGTGTAAGAAGATTTTTCTATGTATTCAATGATAAGTTGTGCTGTTGTTATGGATTTTTCGGTTTTGATTGTTGTTGAGTTCATTCGTTTAGATTTTCTGTTTCTTGGAAATATATGTGAATATGTATGCTTTTCATTTGAATCCCTTCATAATCAGAGGCAGGAAATTTGATATATACAGTTTCTCTCACGCATGAGCCCACACTAGCCATGCATTGGCATGCCAAGAGCTCATACAAGTTCAAGCAAATGGTTATATCTGCTATAATTTAAGTGTCATTTTACCTGTGTTAATTATTGCAACAACTTTTAGTTATACTAAATGACTAATGTAACACAGCATTAGGCCTAGTGGTTTTGACTTGGGTTCATGCCCCTAGTAATCATGGGATTGAGTGGTATCATGCTGCTTGTCTCTCAGGGCTACTGTGTCCTACAGATTTTTCTTGGTAATCTGCTAGTGCTTATGAGACGGGGAGACTGCATTTAAACTTGAGTGCTGTAACAGTCATGAACACTTTGATTGCCAGAAATGATAAAATGAAGAAGAAGAGTAGTGGGTGGTGGTCAATTTTAAGTTATGAATCTAATTTTGCTTATGCTTTTATATCTTAATGTCTCACATAATTTCCTGTGGTTAACAGTTCTCTTGAACAGCAGGCCTCGCACAAAAGCAGCATTTTATCTAGATTGGCTCTTCATTTTCCCTTTGTTTCTAATTTATGGCGGAGATCCCATCCAAAAGCAAACAATACTCAAGGAAAAAATGCAATTGAGGATGCATGCCTTCCTAAAGTGATTAGTTCACCAGAACCTGGTGAAATGGAAAATATTATTGCTGTCATGGAAAGATTTAACTACTCTGAAGAAGCACAGACAGTATTGGGCAATGACAACTATAATGATTCCAGGTTAATTGTTTTTCCTTTTAGATTAAGTCACCCTTATGTTTCTCACGCATTAAAAGTCTCGTTAATTTTTTGCTATTCTGGAATTCATAATAGTGTGTCTGGACAAAGCAAAGCTGAATTATTTGATCCCAGGACTGAGCCTTCCAACTTCTATGATCAAATTACGGAAGGTAGCTATGTAAACTTTCTTGCCATTGTTACAATTGATTTACCAATTTGGACAGTTGTAAAATCCTGCCAATATTTTTATTTGGCAATCATGGTTAAAATGCATTATTTAGGAACTCCTTCCTTCCAAAGAGAACCGCTCGATGGTTGGAACTTGGGACCTGGATATCGGACTGCACAAAAGTGGGCTAGAGAAAGGGCAGCTGACTCTGGGTCTACCTCAACACTTGATAACCTGAGTATCTTCTGCCTTCCTGTTGGTGTAAGACTGTCAGAGGAGTTTAAAGACAGGGCCAGTATATTAAATATTTCAAAACTGCAAGAGCCAAAGACTGGAGATGATGTTAAAGCACTACCACTAGTTAGGGACTTATATAGCACCGCCTCTTCCCTTTTGAAGGGAAGAACTGCTGATGGTCAAAAGAAAAAAGGAGGCCTTTCGAGTCGTGCAGCATCTATGCTGGTAATTTTCAGTGCACAATTTAGTTTTGAGGCATACATGTCTTCTGAAAAGCTATTTTTTCTTATGCCAATGTATCTAGTTCTAAATAATTTTCAAACATTCTGAGAGAAAAATTAAATGTTTCGTATTTAAATATATAATAAGTATTTTTTCAGCAAAAATGGAATTTGAAATAATTTTGTTGGGTTTATCATCTAAGTATGTTGAGTAATTTATAAGAGAAAGTTACAGCTTTTCCTGTTTGCATAGTAGAAAGTACAATGCATTATTGATTCTTTTGAATCACATCGTCTTTGAACTACACTAATGGGTTAAAGTTTCTTTAACACGTATAAAAATACCTAGGCTGCATTTGTTTAAGTTTTTAGAATAGTATTTTATTTTGAATAGGATTTAATCAAATAGGATAGGATTTTGAGAATATGTTTGGTACATTTTTGAAAAATATTTAGATTATTTTTTAATTCCTTATATTTGTTAATTTAACTAATCCTCCAACAATAAAAGTTTATAAATTAACAAAAACACCCCCACCCACCCAACTATTGTCGGCAGCCGACCACCACCGTTGAATGGTGGTGGCTGAAAGTCGTCAGAATGGCGCACAACCGACTAGATCTAGCTGGTTGTGCGTCGATCTGGCCTTATCCGATCAAATCTACGGCCAAAGATCTGGCCATTGACAACGGCCGGGATATGGCCGTCGTCAACGGCCAGATCTTTGGCCGTTTCGGCTAGATCCATGGTGGATCTGCTCGGAAACGGTTAGATCGGCCCACGATCTGTCAGATCCAGCCAGTCGTGCGCCATTCCAACTGTCGGCAATAATTGGGTGAGTTGGGATGTTTTTGTTAGTTTATAAACTTTTATTGAGAAAAGTAATTGTTAAATTTTTTAGTTGAATAGAAAAAGATTGGATTTTATTGAATAGTCAATATTAAAACAAGTATGTATTTCACTAGATTGGATAGGATAATAGGATAGGATGGGGTTTAAAAACTTGAACAAATGCAACCCTAATTTTTTAATGTGTCGTATAAAAAAAAACAAAAAAGAAATTTGCCAAACAAGATTATTGAATAGTCTTAATAAATTTTAGGTTTGGTTCTAATTTCTCTATAACTATTTGTCCATTTGAAAGACAGTGATATCCTCTATGTTTTGGCGCTATTTCCCAAAATTTATCAAAATCTTAAGAAGCTGTTGCATCATGTATGAATGATGTTTTTTGGGTCAATTTCAAGTTCAAAATCATATTGCTTTCAGAAGCATTCAGACACTATGGATATTTAAGGTCTTTCTATCACATTCCATAAATTTTGCTCTCTGCTATGTTGAGCCCATTCATAGAGATGGCAAAGCAAATATCCTGCTTTTTTTGTTATTTTTTTTTTTTAAAGAAAATTGTAGATTTTCTTAAACTTGATTAATTTATATGTTAACCATGGTTGTAATATATGTCTTGTGGTGAATAGTAGCTTTGAATATCTGCTCCTAGTGCGTTATTTTTTGGACTTGGCTTGCCAACAAATTGCTTTGTATATTTTAGTTCGTGCCATCTTGAACACATGGTTAATCCATTAAAACAGAAACCTATTCAACTTTCTAGAATTTTTAGGGTCTAGCACAAGACGGAATTTTATTGTCTCAGTTTCTTTCTACATGATGGTAACAAAAAAAATTCAAATGTGCCTCTGTAATTGGAGGCTCCTAATATAGTGGTATACCCTGTTAACTGTTTGGTTACTTGAAGTTGATCTATTTTTCATAATTATCAATTCAATACGCAATGACTTGGATGGGACCTGGACAATGACGGTGTAGGAAAAGTGAAATAAGGTAGCAAATAGTGGATTGAGGGGATGTTGGCAAGAAACTTCCATGGGTCTAGGCTGGGACAGGTGGCGATTGAGGGTTGGAACAGCAAAGGAATTCAGTTGGGGGAGAGAGAGAGCTGGAGCATAAAAAGAGGGAGAGAGCAGATTAGGAGAGGGAAGAATATAAGGAAATTTTGGAGGAGCTAACCCTCGAAGTTAGCAATTAGGGAGGAGCTGGCCCTCGAAATCCAGCATTGTTTTTCCTTTCATATTTTGATTTTGTCCTTTTGGGTTGATGTGCTGAGTATATTTTGTTGTTTGCTGCCATTGTGCTGTTAGGTAGTAATTGTTAGTTTCATTACAAGTGTATTTGCTTGATGAAATATTAATATAGAAGTCTATTAGTTTCTGGGTTATTTGGCTACTGTTTACTGCTTATTTTCTGGGTTTATTGTATTTTGCTTTCTGTTTCCGTTGTGGTTGGCTCAGTTGGGAGTGGGTTCTCATCAGACTTGATCCTGATTGTTTAATTTCACTGCAGGAGGCTGAACGTGATTCACCAAAAAAGTGGACTCCTGTGATAGAGATGCAGTACAGAGGAGGAGTCTATCAGGGACGATGCCAAGGAGGTCTTCCTGAAGGAAAGGTATTTGGAACGCCTTTTCTGGACCACATATGTTCTGTTGTCAGTAAAAGAATTAAATGCCAGATTTTGGATGCAGGGTTGTTTGATCCTTGTTAATGGAAGCATATATGATGGTATGTGGCGTTATGGTAAGAAATCAGGTCTGGGTACATATTACTTCAGTAATGGAGATGTATTTCAGGGTTCATGGAGAGATGATGTCATGCATGGAAAGGTTTGTTTTCTCATTTAAGCTTGAATCTAGTAATCACTGCTGATCCTATTAGGGACATGAAAACAGATTTAAACCATTTCTAATATTAGGGACCTCTATGATGATTTTTGAACCCTCAACCACAAGATTTTATTATCTTTAAACTAAAGGTTAGAGACCTTAGTGAAATTACCTCATGTACGGTCTTATTGTAGTTTCAATTGTTGATTTTGACAAGAACTTTCCTTTTTAGTAATTCAATTGAAGTTGTCATCTTGATACTGCTTTGGTTGTGAAATTGTGGAATTTACTCAACACATTTTGCTTGTTAACATTAACGTTTTACAAGCATTTAGGATATTTTAATGAGAACAGTATAAATGTTTGTTATATAGTATAAAAATGCTTGGAGACATGAACTAAAACCAGTTAAACGTCAAGTGGTAATGGAGCCAGGTACAGGCCTGTGGAGGGGGGTGTGGAGGGGTGAGAGCGGCACCATGGCCACTGGACAATGTTTCGAATTATAGTAATGATGGATATAGATCTTTAACTCACATAAATTATTGTGTAAATTTTTATATGGAAATCAGCAGCAAAGTCTTTTTCCCATTGGAGCACCTTGATGTTTTGATGAAGTAAAGCTCTGTTTAGTAACTATTAGCTGTAGCACTGATGACTTTAGGATGTGTATAGTTTATGAAATTGTTTGAAATCTTGTTTCAAAGAGACATCTTGCTCGTGTTTCAACCAATCAACATATAATTCTCCTATCTTGTTTATGTTTCATGCAAGTATATATGACTGTCAGTTTCTCAAGTCTAAATATTAACATATATCATGTGCAATTATTTCTCTTTAACTACTGCATTACAAACTGCATCTTCCATTTGTAATTGACAAAAATAGATAGAATTGGATTTCTTTTTCTTGACAATAAGTAACCAGCATATATGATGGAATTGTGGGGGTGTCTTTCTAGATAATGCTGAAGTGTTTATTATCTGTGGTCACGAAGGGTTGGTTCTATTTCCACACTGGGGATCGATGGTTTGCAAACTTCTGGAAGGGGAAGGCCAATGGTGAGGGCCGCTTCTATTCAAAGTCTGGTGATGTTTTTTTCGGTCATTTCCAAGATGGATGGCGACATGGCCACTTCCTTTGCATTGATGTTGCTGGAGAAAGGTGTGTATTCCTTTTGCTATATAACCTTTTCATATTTCAGAAGCAATATGAAATTTAATCAAAATGTTAACAAATAGGCAATCTTTAAACTCTCTTTTCCACCCTGATATGCTATCTTTCATTTACTAGAAATATCAGACATAATTATGTATCTTCATCGGCTGCTACAATAGTGTACTGAGTTTAACATCATTATCTGCTCCATGCCTTCCTGTGATTAAGAATTCAATCTGAATGAAGATATTTTATCGTCCTTCCTAAAGTATGCATCAGAGTGGACCACTTTCGTTAAGCTTTTCAACTCTTTGTTAATTTTCATTTCAGAAGCAATATGAAATTTAATCAGAATGTTAACAAATAGGCAATCTTTAAACTCTCTTTAAACCCTGATATGCTATCTTTCATTTACTAGAAATAACAGACAATTATTTACCTTCATTGTCTGCTGCAATAGTGTACTGAATTTAACATTATTATCTGCTACATGCCTTCCTGTGATTAAGAATTCAATTTGAAAGAAGATTTTTTACTGTCCTTCCGAAAGTATGCATCAGAGTAGACCACTTTCGTTAAGCTTTTCAACTCTTTGTTATTTTTCATTTTTTTCCCCCTGATTTGGGTGGTTGCAGGAGGTAAAAGAGAAATATCACTAATAAATTTAGAGTTCCACACTTGCAATCAATGCTATTTCTCAGTTAATTTATTGTCAATGGGTTGCTGATATTATAAAGTTACTGTTACTTGCCATTTTGCGTAGTTGCATTTCTTCCTCCGGGTGCATACTAATTCCTACAGTGGTTGGGTGTAAGATTTGGTATGGCTAACACTGATAGAGTTTAGCAGTTTGTATTGATTATTTTGGTAGGATTTAGGCTTTGGGGGTATGCCCCTCATTTTTTCTTCAAATTTCTCTGAGCCTGATTTCATTATTCTTTTAATCTTATTGATGCATCCTCCTCCCCAATTTACGTCTCACTTCTCAATGAAAGGAGCTTAACGTCTGAAAATCTCAACGCCATAGCTGTTTTTTCAATATCTCAAGTGCTAGGAATTTTGAGGGTTTACAAGTTTTGTATATGACCATGCTGCGACTAGCATGGCATTGTGGTGTCACTTATATTAAACTTAATGAAATTCTGAAAGTTTTCCTACATCAATTCGACAGCTTCAATTTCGACTAGATAAAGAAAGGTTTATGTATCAACATTATAAACAGTTCAGTTGGTTTCCGTGTTTTGGTGTATATTCAATTCCTTTTGAAGCCAAGCCTCTTTTTTGCGCTTGGTTCTAAGTCTTTATGTCTGATTGCTCTGTTGCCCTATCTTTATCTTCAATATTGTTTCTAGATTTTTTTGTGCGTATTGAGGTTCTTAACATTCATTTGTTCATGGAGTAGTTGCAGATTACAGACATTTGAATCTAAGATCACCAGCTATTTATTTTTCCTCTTTGCTTCATGATCTCATTATTTTCCCAATGAAAATATAGGTGTAATAACATTGTTGTATAACAAACCTGATCAGCTTGCTCAAATGATTGTATTTGCAGATGCATTGAAATATGGGATGAAGGTGTTCTTGTAAGCCGTAAGCAGTTGGACTCTAATACTCTTGCTGAATAATTTCTGTACTGTTCATTCGTTTCTTTTCTTTCCCTTGTATAGTAGGTAGATTTTATAAGAAATAGCAAGAGAAATTGTGAAAGAAACGTCTGAAAACTGGTCTCTAGTATCACATTTTTGCTCAAAAACCATCTTCATATAAAATGTATAGTTTTCAATGCCTAGCAAATTTTTTTTTTTTTTCCCTGACATTCATTTGCATTAGGAACTGTAAAAACAATAATGTCTTTATTTTAAAAATAATTTACAAAAATACTAATGGATTATTTTATCCTTATATACAAAATTTTTAGGACATAAATGCTCTTGAACTTTGAAAAACTTACCCAAGGGTAGTGGTCGATGGTCGGCCACCATCACCAGCCACTAGACGTTGATGCCTTAACGGCGTATAACTGGTCGGATCTAGCCAGTCGTACGTTGATATGGCTATTTCCAATCATATATCTGGTCGAAAACTGCCAAATCGTCGTAGATCTGGTAAAAAACGGCTAGATCGATTTTGGCTAGTTTTGGCTAGATCTACGACTTTGGGCTATTAACGACCACCAGATCCCTAGCTGTCTTTAATGGCCGAATGACTAGATTATGGTCGTCAACTACTAGAACTTTGACAGTTGACGACTAGTTCTGGTTGTAGATTTGGTGGCCATATCGATGCACGATCGGTCATATCTGGTCGGGCACTGTTACGGCCATTGTTGTTGCTACTAACGGTGCTGGTAGGTGGTCGGTAGTGGCTGGGAGATGGATGGGGGTGTTTTTGTTAAGTTTAAAATTTTTTTTTTTGTTGTTGGGATGTTTTAACAATATCTCAAACGTAGGGGGTTAAAAAATAATTATAAAAATAATATTATATTAGTATTTAAAAATGAGGGTAATTTAGTAAATTATATATCATACTCGTCAATTTAATCTTTCTAACCAAACATATTAATATAACGTACCTATCAATTTATTCTAATCAACCAAACACATTTTTTTAAACATTCCTTATAATCTTCAAGGTAATTTATCTTTTCCTTAATGTAATATTTTCAATAATACAATATTCTTTGAACCAAATACACCCTTAGAGTTAACGACATGTTTCCACCTGAAAAATGACCCATTGACAAATTCATACCCGTCCACTATTCAAATACCTTTTTGCTACTTGCAATAAAAACTCTGTTAACAATTTCCATTAAAAACATATATTTTTATTGTAAAGACGAAAAACCCTTAACTGTTTGACTGAATTTTTTTTTTTTTTTTTTTTATTATATGTGAGTGAAATACATATGTACCCTTATTTTAATAATAAAACTATTGAGATACCCTATCTTTTAACAATAATTACTTATGTCTCAAATTTTTTTAACAAATGAGCATTGTTTTAAAAACGGGACCAGAGGGCAACCCGCTCTGATGGCCGGGTCACGGTTGAACCGGTCCAACCAGTTGGATCGTCGGTTGAACCGATGGTTTGACAGGTTTAAAATCTAACAAAAACACTCCTGATAAATACCATCAGATCCTATAGGTTTGAAATCTAGCAAACACAACCCTGGTCAAATGCAAATCGGAGATCGATTGGGACAGCAGCGGCGACACACCAGGGAAGGTAGATCGGATGATGGGGAGGGCGAATCGGTAGCTAGCAAGTAGAGGCATCGCCAAAAAAGGGCAGATCGGTGGTGGAAGTTAATGGTCGCAGTGGCTTTTTTTTGGTGAGATGACTGGATCTTCGTGGACGACGGCAAGAGAGCTTGGGAGAAGCTAGATTGGTGGCTGAGGAAGCTTGTCGATGCCAGAGAAGGCCGATCGATGCCAAGAAATGGAAGAAAAATCACGCAGCGAAGGTGGACGACGAAACATCATGCGGCGACTGGAGATGAAGCGTGATAGCGCCAAAGAAAGTCAGAAGGTGGTTTCCGACAGTAAAGGAAGGTGGAAGGTGGAAGGTCCCTGGAAAAGGGGAGGTCATTGCCGATTTGCATTTGGCTAGAGGGTGTGTTTGCTAGATTTGAAACCTTCAGGGACTGATGCGTATTAATTAGAGGTGTGTTTGTTATATTTTAAACTTGAAACAGTTAAAAAGAGTGACCTGACCTGGAGAAAGCCCCAGGTCCCGGTCCAACTGGTTGGACTGGCCGGTCCTCCGGTCCGGTTTTTAAAACAGAGCAAATGAGTAACCCTCATATTATGAAAAATTGACACAAATGAAATTACTATTTTGTTTGTTTATGTGTTGCGTATTGAGCTGATATTTGTATCACGTCTACTTTGTCAATAAGATTGTAAAATCACAATGCATTTTAGTCACCCCAAACCCAATAATATTTGGAAATGTTTTCATCAGACCTCTTCAACCAGCAAACATGCAATAATGACAATAAAAGCATTTGAAAATTTTTTGGATAGAATTTTTTTAAAAGTGAGAATTGGGTGGTTATTTCGATGTAAGATTTGAAAATTAACAAAAAAGACCCCTAGGTTTGTTAACTTACTAAGCACCCTTGTAATAAAACATTAAAAATTAACAAAAACACCCTCACCCACCCATTAAATACCAACAGTCGACCACAACCATCGGAGGGTGGTTGGAGTTTCTGTATCACCACACAACCGGTTGGATCTGGTCGATCGTGCTGGATATAGCCTTTTCCAAGAAAATGCCAAATCTACGGCTAGATTTAGTCGTTGACGACCAGATCTGGTCGCGTTTGGTCGTCAATGAAAACACCCCTTAGGTTTGTTAACTTACTAAACACCCTTGTAATAAAACATTAAAAATTAACAAAAACACCCTCACCCACCCAGTAAATACCAACAGTCGGCCACCACTGTCGGAGGGTAGTTGGAGTTTCCGTATCACCACACAACCGGTTGGATCCGGTCTGTCGTGCTGGATATGGCCTTTTCCAAGAAAATGCCAAATCTACGGCTAGATTTAGTAGTTGACAACCAGATCTGGCCGCGTTTGGTCGTCAACGACAGCCATATCTTGGCCGTTGTTGACAATTAGCTACGACTAGATCTTTGGCTGTAGATCTGGTTGGAAAATGCTAGATCGACGCACTACCGACCAAATCCGGTCAGTAGTGTGCTATTATACTATATTTTGGCCACTTTCCGGTAGTGGTGGCCGAAATTTGGTAAATGTGGGTGGATGGGGGTGTTTTTGTCAATTTCTAAACTTTTTTTAGGGTGTTTAGTTAAATTAACAAACCTAAGGGGTTTAAAAAAATTGAATAAAATATAATAGGATTTTCATAATAGGAAAATAAATGTGTATTTTGGACAGGATAGGGATATGATAATGCAAAAATACTGAAACAAACGCACCTTATAGATGTTTTTAAAAAAGGAGAATAGAAAGTTTGGGTAAAAATAACTTATATTTTAAACATAAGAATCTTGATTCAATATCATCAAAACAAATTCATTCTCCAGTGTACAACATAAAAAATGAGCAAAATGCGATCGGTTAAAGATTTGCCATCGTTGGCAAAGATGGTTATGCTGCTGTTTAAAATTTCCACAAAAAACCTGTGACAATGACAAAGAAGAGGAAAAAAAAAAAAAATCAATTTAGGGTGCAACCACAATAAGAAGTAATCAACGTCAGACCAAAGCAGAGCAACAAATTCCACAAACAACTTCTGACAATGATAAGAAAGAAGGGAAAAAAAAAAAAAAAAAAACAGTTTAGGGTGCAACCACAAGAATGAGTAATCAACATCAGACCAAAACAGGGCAACAATTTCCACAAACAACTTGTGACAATGACAATAAAGAAAAAAAAAACTTGTGTAGCCACAAGAATAAGAAATCAACATCAAACCAAAACAGAGCAACAATTTCCACAAACTAGTGACAATGACAATGAAGAAGAATAAAAAAAATCAGTTTAGGCTTCAGCCACAATAAGAACCAATCAACATCATACCAAAACAAATCAACAATTTCCAAAGAGGTTGTGACCAAAACTAGAAAGAGAGGAAATATAATCTAAATAAACCTTAACACACATAGTTGCCTTTGCAAAAACTACCTTTTCTTGCGATGCATTTGGAAGTTCAAACTCACATTACTTAAAGAGGCTATGAACATGCAGATTAAACTATAACTTAATTTACACAAAGTAGAATGTTTAAAACTTATAGAGTCATGACTATTTAAAAATTAATTTAGACAAAGTAGAATGTTTAAATCTTGTTGTCACATATATTGTGAGATTGTTGAGCATTGTTTTGAGGTGAAGAAGATGGAAACCTAGCCCTTGAGGATGATGTAGTCATAGTTGTTACAAATGTTCTCTACAACATCAGAAAAGTGAAACAATATTAGTTAGAAAATCAGCAACATAAAAATAGATAAAATGAATTAATTAATAATACCTTCTGGTTTGCCTTGTTATTTACTCTAGCTGGATTATCCTTGCAAGACCCTTTGTTATGGCCTAGGGCATTGCAAATAGTACACCCATGCGTGGAAACCCTTTTATTCTTGGGTTCCTCTTTTGGATCTCGCTTTCTTACCTTTGTTGGTTTGTCCGGCTTGACATGCTTGTAAGGGGGCTGATGCGTATTTTCATAAACATGTAAATGTAGCAAGTGTACTAGTCGCACAAGTAATAAAGTGATGAGTGAGTATCATTCCCACGAGAATTGGTTGCTAAGCGCTAAGTTTTTCTATTGTTTTCAAGTTGGAGCAATCGAGTTGTTTAGATTGAAGGGAGGAAAATTAAACTTAAACAAAATTTCTAAATATTCAAAACTAAATTATGAAAGCAAGATCAAAAACAAGGATATAATCAATTCAAACAAACAGGCAGGGTTTTGACTTTATTCGGACTCCATGGGTTAAACCTAAGGATTATACTAATTCCATATTTACATGCATCGATTGTAAATCGAACTTTCTAAAGTGTAAAATATACCTTCTCAGGCTATATTTCCTTACTCTTCCCTATTAGACTTCCGCACCCAACAAATTGAAGAGTAATAATTCAAAGCTCATTAAGCACAAAGAATCCTAGATTGAATTCATTGATTCTTAAATCTATTTCTAGCATTTAATACTACAATGGTGATTACCCAAGAAGCTTAACATGAATTATTTCTCAATCTCATCATGTTCATCACATAAAAACAATAAATACAAAATAATCACACAATCAAAGCAAAATCATATGAAAATAATAATCATCAATTCTTTAACCCATTAGAATCTGAACTACCTCAAAACCCTAACCCAAAATGGGTTAGTTCATAGCTAAATCAACAACAGAAATAAAAGAAACGAAAAACCCAATGTTCAACATAATGAAAATAAGAGAAAGGACAAGAGATTTCCCCAAATGACGAATCCACTGGTTTTAATCTCGAATCTTCACCCTTTTTCAATCATAGTTCACCCAAAATAAACCTAAGAAATGAAAAATAGTTGCTCTCTCTCTCAAACAAAACGAACCCGTCAAAAAATGACTAAGTTTCTCTTTTATACCTCTCTAAAACCCTAAGAAAATGCATAAAAAATGAAACTGTGCGTTTTGGAATTCGTAGACTTCGCCGCGGCGACGAAGTGAAATAAAGCTCTCGTGCGTAACTCTCTTGCTGCGGCGAACCTTCATATGGAATTCTGAGTTTACATAATTGCTCTCCACTTGTTTCTTTGCTTAAATCTTCGATCTTCGACGCTCTCCTCATGGAAACAAGCTTCATAGTGCTCCACTCTGCTTCAGAACTTCCCCAACTTCTGAGATCCACTCACTTCTGAGTCCAAAAACTCCAATTCATTCATTATTTGCATAAAATGTCCATTTTAGCCTGAAACACAAAATATAAAGAATTAAGTAGCAATTCAGGAAAAAATGAACTAAAAAGTATCTAAAATCCGACTAAAAAGTCTAATAAAAACAGTATAATCCACGGATTATCAAGGGCCATAATTTTTCGTCAGTCACATCTGGTCAAGTGCACTTGTCTGGAACTGGATGGATCATGTTTGCATAGGTTTGCCTGCATATTGGAATTCTCAGCTTCTCATCCACATGATCTTAAAAGTTTGTCACATTCCTACATAACAGATAATTAGCAATGTGCACACAAGGAACACTAGAGATCTTCTATACTCCACAATCACATCATTGGTTCCCTAGAACAAGAGTATGTTTTCTAGGCACACCATTACCCAAAATCTATCCATTACCTCATATTCATCAGATCCAGGGTAAAGAGCCTCAACAGACCTAACTGCCTCAATCAATTTGTTAATTTTTCTATGCACCATAGGTGGAAGAGGAGTTACCCAACCATTACCATCTTGGAACCGACATTGCATCCTCTTCATTACCTTCATTCTATATAGCTCCAATAAACTCATAATGGGAAGCTCTCTATTGTCAACTAACCATGCATTAAAAACCTCACTCATATTGTTGGTTACATGGTCTGTCTTGGTTGTTGGATCAAAGGCTTAGACTAACCATTTGTCAGGTTCATTGTCTAGTAGCCACTTGTATGTAGCTTTGTCAACTTCCCTCACTTTACCCATTGTTGCAACAAAATCAGCCTTATTTGAAGCTTTACTCACTACCCAAAATAAATTTCTTAAGTGGATACTCGAGAATTTTTGCCTGAAATTGGCATACACATGGCTAGCACAATACCTCATCCTTGCTTTCGGCCAATGTTCTTCTAATGCATTTAAAATAACCTTTTGTCTATCACTCATGAATGTGACAAGATCTGTTAGAGTAATAATATTCATTGATCAATAAAAAAAAATTTATTCTATATCGTGTAAATCATATGTATATGTATTGATATATGTCCTTAGAATGGTAGAACCGTAACGAGGGTATCAAGTGCTTTAAATCTTAATAGTGAGAACCTTATGAGCACATATGGTGGCCATTCTAGAAACGTCCATAGCCCTAGAATTGTTCTGACCAAGGGCACCAATAATACAGTAAGACTATCATAGTGTTGAATGAACCTATCAAAAGGTAATGACTAATCTCACTTATCAATGTTGTTTGCTGACAACCTGGTGCTACACATGAGTGCTTGTTGTAGGCAAGTTCATTAGACTAACCCACCAGATGAGTCCATATAGATGGCAACCTTAGTGTATATGGAATAAATCCTCTAACGAATGATGGTGCATGTGATCCTTAGACTTGAGATCACCGGAGCGCCTTGAGCATCGATTAGTGTAGTTTGACACTAGCCCAACACAGTTCTATTCAAAACTGTCAATACGGTAGCGATTGGCTAAATCGAGAAGTGTATCAAGACTATGGTAGATCGATAGAGGATTCATCACTCCTAGGTACGGGAAAAGTTATCTCACATTGCAATTTAGTAAATGACAATGACACTAAAATTGTGGCCACAGTGGGATTGAGTTGTTGCTCAATCTAATTTATTATTCTGGTCATTGGTCTAGTAACTGAATACAAACATATCGAGAGTAACTAAGGTTGACACTATTTCTATACCTCAGTCTTGATGACATAACAGATGATGAAAAGATTTGATTGCACGGTAACCATATCATTGATAGGTAGCTACTTTACTGAATCCGACTCGTGGTCATGATGCTTTGCTAGGGGCCAATCTTGATTTGTGTGTAGTGAGATGATTAATTGGTGTTAGTTGCGATACTACACACTACTAGTATGATGAGGAGCCTACGAGTCACACACATAGAAGATAATTTAAGATCAGTTTGTGCAAGGGGCGTTATCGTCTTTTAGGGCAAAAAGGTATTTTGGTAATCTCACAATGCAATTAAATTTGCTGAGGTTGTTGCCTATATTTAGTTTGATGTTAAAATTAACTAAGTGAGATTATATTTAAATATATGTACGCATATATTTAGATGAATTATTATTATTATTAAATGTTAATATATTTTATAAATATATTAATTGAGTTTAATTGGAATAATAATAATTAAAATAAAATATCATGATTGGGAGTGTTTGGACATAAGGGCTGTTTGGGTTAGAGCCTAAGTCTATTCCTCATTGGTATAGGGTTTCACATGCATGCACTATATAAGTGCATGTGTTTTGTGATTTTAAAGATGGATAATTCATTTTTATTAAAAGAAAAACAACCTCTTTTCTTTCTACATCTCATGCCACCCTTGGTCATTGAATCAAAGTCTCTTTGATTTTGTTTTGGTTCTTGAAGCTAAAGAGGATATAGCAAATCCCTTTTCAACTCTTTGGGTTATCTTTGTGTGGATTACTGCTGATTTGATTCTATTTTGAATCGGCAGTGAACCCAGTCAGAGACAAGTTTGAAAGACCCTCTAAACGTGTGTATAAACTCTAATCTTTGCTCTGATCGTTCATATTACTGCATATTTTTTTATTTAACATATTATCTGTAATATCTGTACCCTAATCTTGGCCTAAAAAGGAATTGATCGTTGTTTTTATTTTTGTTTTCTGCTATCATGAGTTAGATCGTTTCCCAACAGTGGTATCAGAGCCTAGGGTATTAGATTTTACAGATTAATGTATGTTTGATGACATGTATTTGATTGATAACAAGTTACTTTGTTAAATCTGAATAAATCCTACATTGAGAGCATGTTTTAAGAAATTAATTTACTCTATTAATTTAATTTGTTGATGATCTGTAAGATTGGTATATTGAGATCTGGATTTTTGTTGATATCTGATGATTAGATTGATTACAAAAATCCGTTTGGCGTTTTTTGTTGCTGGTTGAATTGATCTATTACAGATCGGTGCATGCTCGTCGCGACGATATAACCCATCGCCATGGCAATCGTTGTCTCACGTACTCTTTGATTGGGAATTAGTGCTAGTTGTGGCTATATAACAATCGCCATGGTAATCGTTCTTTAGTACGATCACTGATTGAATATCAGCGCTCGCCACGACGATATAACCCATCATCGCAACAATCGTGGTGTAAAGAAGGCGCTGACGAAAATGCGCACTCGCTGCATCAATATAACACATCGCGCGGCGATAACACATGGTACGTGTGCTTGACGATAACCAGTGCACACCGTGGCGATATAACCCATCGCCTTAGCGAGCATACTTTCAAGTACATAGGGGCCAAAGTGAAAAGTTTCAAAACTTTTGGACCAAATGTAGATTTGAAAATTGATTTGGAAATTGTCAGAGGGTAATTGATAATTCACCCACCCAATTCAAAAATTGATTGTTTTTTAATGTATGCAATGTACTGGTTTGAAAAATTACATGGTGCTCGGTACATGAACCTTGGACCTATGGTGAATGTTTTAAAGTATTTTTTTGGTATGTATGATTGTAATTTTAAATAGGGCCTGCGCGCCCTGCCTTTCTCTTGCCTTCTCGATGTACATTCTCTTTTCATCTCATTCTCCTCGAATGTAAATCGAGGTTTCTAAATTTATTGATGTAAAATTATTGTGTAATTAATTTCACTGTAAATTTAGCATGATATCTTTTGTAATGTAATTGAAGACGGAGTGAGGACGAGGCAATCATACTTGAAGACTTAAGATGTTTTTACAGGACCCTTAAGTGACCCACTGATTCCTCTAGGCTCGAGGAAATCAATTTTTAGTTGGGCCATGTATCGGCATGTTTATATTTTTGTTTCGAATGCATGCTAAGGTTGAATGTTCAATAACATGCCAATAAATGTCATTCTAACAAAGATAATAATATCGTGAGACATAAAATAAAAACCCTCAAATAAAGTATATTAAGTCATATGTATGCCTTCCATCACCATGGGTTTAATCAAACCACTGTTCGTCGGAACCTTATTTGCCGCAGCAAAGGGCACACTTATACCAGTGGGAGGCTAAATTTCATTGGAGTTTCCTTAACGGTGATGAGTCGACTTAAAATGACAGTTTTGCTAGCTTGCCACAACAAAGGTTAATAAACACTTCATAGGCATAGTAAAGAAGTACACATGTTGTGTACGTGGCGACATGTAATGTCCACTCTACTGATACTAGGAATCACACTTGAGGATGATGGCTAGGCCGTTGGATTGTGTGATTGGCTTGTTGCTTGTTTCACATTTGAAGTTGATAGTAGGAGCTATCAATTGGTGTGGATTAAGTTTGTTGGCCTACCTAATCAACCCATTTTGGCTTGTTCGCCACAGCAAAGGTTTGAAATAGGCCAGTTGAGATCTCAGTCCACTAGGAAAGCCAGCGGGCTTTCCCGAGTTAATAGTGAAAGTCTATTGACTTGAGGAAAATAGTGGGTGCGTTGTTTAATAAAAGACCATATTAAATGTTAATGAACATTATAATGACTTTTACTTTTCTGCAATTGTAGATTCACCAAAATGAGCTTTATGAACCTGCGACCGATAATCGAGAAAGAATACAGGCTGGATGGATCCAATTTCTCGGACTGGTATCGTAATCTTCGGATTATATTAAAGTCCAAATAGAAATTGTATATCCTTGATAAGCCATATATGGCTGAACTTGGTCCTGATGCCACTCAGGAAGTGAAGGATACTTATCAAAAGTTGCTAAATGATGCTGATGGCGTTCAATGAATGATGTTAGCATGAATGACACTTGGGCTACAAAAGCAGCATGAAAGTATGGACGTTGCTGCCATTATTCTACACCTCATGGAGCTTTTTGAAGGAAATGCTCAACATGAGAGATAAGGTGTTGAAAGCACTGTTTGGAAGTTGCATGACTGAGGGAGCCAAAATTGGCCCTCATGTGCTCAAAATGATCGAGTACATGGAGAGGCTTGAGACTTTGGGGTTTGGGGTTTGGGTTGTATACAGAATTAAAAGTGGATTTAATTCTACAATCTTTACCTGATTTTTTTTCGCTTTTCATAATGAACTTCATTATGAACACAATGGTGAAGTCCCTGTCAAAGCTTCTGAACATGCTAAGGACTGTAGAGCAGGACATGAACAGGTCCAAACTTGTTTTATTGGTGGGTGTTGGTAAAGGGAAGGGTAAGGGCAAGGGAAAGGCCAAGGCCAAACCCAAAGGATAGGGTGCTCTTGGGCCTGAGAGTGGTGTTGGGAAAGGCGGGAAAGTAACCTGCTTCTATTGTGGCAAGCTTAGTCACTGGAGGAAGCATTGCAAGGATTTCCTTGCTAGCAAGAAGAAGTCGGAGGCTTCGACTTCAGGTATGTTCATGATTGAGATTAATTTCTCTCCTTCAACATCTTGGGTCATTGACATAGGATATGGTACTCACATTTGCATTGATGTGCAGGGACTAAGGTAGAGTAGATTTCTCGCCAAGGGAGAAGTGGACCTACAAGTTAGAAATGGAGCACATGTGGCTGCATTGGCTGTAGGAACTTACTGTTTATCTTTGCCTTCAGGCTTTTTATTGAAACTTCATAACTGTTATTATGTACCTTCTATTTCCAAAAATATTATTTCAATATCCGATTTGGATGATATAGGATATCATTTTGAGATTTCTAATGGATTGTTATCCTTTAGTTTGAATGATATGCTATTTGGAATTGCAAGATTATATAGCGGGTTATATGTTCTTGATTTAAACAATAAGGATATTCTCAATGTTGAAACCAAGAAAGCTAAACATAGCGATCGAAACTGGACATACCTCTGGCATTGTAGATTGGGTCACATTAACCAGACTCGCATTGCAAAACTTTAAAGGGATGGAGTTTTGGACTCTTTTGACTTCTAGTCATTTGAGGTATGCGAATTATGCCTTTTAGGCAAGATGACCAAGTCTCCTTTCACGGGACAATGTGAAAGGGCTACTGAACTGTTAGGCATCATCCATAGTGATGTATGTGGTCCACTAATAGTTGAAGCTAGAGATGGATATTCATACTTCATCATATTTACTAATGATAAAGGGACAAGGTGAAAGGGCTACTGAACTGTTAGGCATCATCCATAGTGATGTATGTGGTCTACTAACAGTTGAAGCCAAAGATGGATATTCATACTTCATCATATTTACTAATGATAAAGGGACAAGGTGAAAGGGCTACTAAACTGTTAGACATCATCCATAGTGATGTATGTGGTCCACTAACAATTGAAGCCAGAGATGGATATTCATACTTCATCATATTTACTAATGATTTCAGTAGATATGGTTATGTCTATCTTATGAGACATAAATCTAAAGTCTTTGATAAATTCAAAGAATTCAAGAATGAAGTACAAAATATGTTAGGCAAAATATTAAAGCTCTTCAGTCAGATCGAGGAGGTGAATACTTAAGCTCAAGGTTTTTTGAATACTTGAAGGAATGTGGGTAGTATCACAATTCACTCCTCCGTATACACCCCAACACAATGGAGTGTTTGAAATGAGGAATATGACCTTATTTGATATGGTTAGGTCCATGATGAGTTTTAGTGATCTACCTGCATCATTCTGGGGTTGTACCCTAGAGACCGCGACTCATGTTTTGAACCATGTGCCGTCAAAGTCTGTAGATAAGACTCCATTTGAATTATGGAATGGGCGAAAGCCCAACTTGTCTTATCTAAGGATTTGGGGTTGTGAAGCTTATGTCAAGAAATTGACTTCGAACAACCTAGGCTCGAAATCCTGCAAATGTATATTTGTGGGGTATCCTAAGGAGACCAAGGGATATTATTTCTAACACCCAAAAGAGCGTAGAATTTTTGTTGCTTGTACTGGTGTCTTCCTAGAAAAGGAATTTCTTTTAAGAAGTTCTAGTGGGAGAAAAGTAGAACTCGATGAAGTTCTAGTACCACAAGATACATTAGACGAAGGACGGGAAGATGTGCCATAAGAGGTGGTTAAACATAGCGAGGAGGTTACTCCACAATTTGTAGATAAAAGTGAACTACCTTAGGTAGCACAGGAGCTACGTAGATCTAGGAGAGTATGTCGTGACCCCGGAGATATGGTTATCTCGTGACTCAACATGGTGATGTACTGGTCTACCAAGACAATGAGCCTAGAACCTACGAAGACGCTATATCGAATCCATATTCCATTAAATGGCTAGAAGCCATAAAATCTGAGATGCACTCCATGTACCAGAACCAAGTGTGGTCTCTGGTGGATCCACCTGAAGGGGTAAAACCCATAGGGTGTAAATAGGTCTTCAAGAAGAAGGCTGACATGGATGGCAAGGTGCATACATATAAGGCACAATTGGTTGCCAAAGTTTTCAAACAAATTCATGGTCTTGACTATGAAGAAACCTTTTCGCTAGTTGCCATGATTAAATCCATCCAGATTATGCTTGCGATTGCTGTATATCATGACTATGAGATTTGGCAAATGGATGTCAAAATAGCTTTCCTGAATGGAAACCTTGAAGAAGATGTGTATATGACACAACCCGATGGTTTCATTCTTGATGAGCAAGATGACAAGGTATGCAAGTTGCAGAGATCCATTTACGGACTCAAGCAAGCTTCAATGAGCTGGAACATTCGTTTCGATGAAGCCATAAAAGAATTCGGTTTCATCAAGAATGAAGATGAGCCCTGCGTTTAAAAGAAAGTGAGTGGGAGCGCAGTGGCATTCCTAGTGTTGTATGTCGATGACATACTTCTGATCGGGAATGACATACCGAACTTCCAGCCGGTAAAGACTTGGTTATCCAAGTGCTCCTCCATGAAGGACTTAGGAGAAACAGCCTACATCCTCGGAATAAAGATATATCATGGTAGATCGCGTAGGTTGCTTGGCCTAAGTCAGAATACATACATTGACAAGGTACTGAAAAGATTCAGTCTGGAAGAATCCAAGAAGGGATTTCTTCTGATGTCATATGACGTTTCTCTCTAAGGATATATGTCCTGGAACATAAGATGAAAGAGATAGGATGAAGAGGATCATATATGCATCAGCAATTGGATCCATTATGTATGTCATGTTATGTACTCAAATTAATGTCTCATGTGCTTTGAGCACTTGTAGCAGATATCGATCAGATCCAGGTGAGTGTCACTGGATGGCTGTCAAGAACTTTCTTAAGTACTTGAAGAGGACTAAGGATATGTTCTTGGTTTATGGAGGGGAAGATGAGCTCACTGTACAAGGATACAATGATGCTAGTTTCCAAACAGACAAAAATGATTATCGTTCACAATCCGGGTTTGTATTTTGTCTCAATGGGGGTGTAGTGCGCTGAAAGAGCTCCAAGCAAAGCATTGTAGCAGATTCTACAATGTAGGCTAAGTATATTGCATTATCCGATGTGACCAAAGAGGTAGTCTGAATTAAGAAGTTCATCACCAAACTTGGTGTGGTCTCCACGATTGTTGATCCAATAGATGTCTATTGTGACAACAATGGAGCAATAGCTCAAGCTAAGCAGCCACGATCTTACCAGAAGTCCAGACACATACTTAGACAATTTCATCTCATCAGAGAAATGGTTGAGAGAAAAGATGTGCTATCAATAAAGTGCATACTGATGACAATCTCGCCGATCCACTGACAAAGGCTCTGTCACAGCAGAAGCATGAACAACACTTGAGGTCATTTGGTATTAAATACATGAATGATTGGCTATAGTGTGTTAGTAAACGGTCCTATATACGCAGCAGAAATAAAACAAAGATAATATAGAGATCGTTTACATGAGCCAAGATCAAGGGTACAATTTTACAATTCATATTAAATCAAAATCTGCAGAAAAATAAATCAGAGTTTAAAGAAAACAAACGCACGTTGGAGGCTCCTCCAAATTTGTCAACGAATGTTTTGCTACCGATCCAAGTGTAGGATCGAACCCACGTAGTCTACATGAAGACAATCTCAAAAGAACTAAGGAGGGATTTGCTAGATCCTCCTTAGCCTTAAGAATCAAGAAGACAAATCAAATGAATTGATTTTGGGCAATATTGATTATGCCGTGGGAGTGTATTGAGAGGGGTTGTTGTGTGTGTTTTCTTTTAAAAGAGAAAATCAATTAATTGAATAATCACACACTTTTCTTTTTATAGTAAAATAATCAAGTTGCCCTAATCCCATATGGAATAGGCTTGGGCTCCAACCCAAACGCCCCATGTTGCCAAACACTCCCAATTTAATATTTTTATTTTTTTCCATCATTATTTCAATTAAAATCAATTAATATATATTTAAATATATATTACATTAACAATAATGATAATATATTTAATATGTGTGCACACACATTTAAACGTAATTTCACTTTTAATTTTTCTAACAAATTAATAAAGCTACAACCTTAGCAAATTTAATTGCACTGTGAAATTAGCAAAATCCCTTTCGCCTTAAAAGACGAAAACACCCTCTTTCTTCTTCTGGATCTTAAATTATCTTCTATGTGTGTGACCCATAGCTCTCATCATATCGGCAGTGTAAGTATCGCGATTAACACCAATTAATCGTCTTACTATCACAGACCAAGATTAGCCCCTAGCAATGCATCATGGCCACCCATAGATTCAGATTCGATTCAGCAAAGAGCTACCTGTCATGATATGGTTACCATGCAATTCGATCCTTTCATCATATGTTATCTCGACGAGACAAGGCATAGAAATGTCAACCTTTGGTTCTCTCGTATTGTATTCAGTTTCTGGACCAATGACCCGTATTATAAACTGGATAGAGCAACAACTCAATCCCACTGTGGCCACAGTTTTAACGTCATTGCCATATACTGAATTGCGCCGTGAGATAACTTCTCCCATACCCGGGAGTGATGAATCCTCTGTCATTCCACCATAGTCTTGATACACTTCTTGATGCGCCAATCACCACCGTATTGACGCTCTGAAAAGAACTGCGTTGCTAGTGTCAAACTACATCAATCGTCCACAAGGCGCTCCGGTGATCTCAAGTCTAAGGATGACATCACCACCATTCGTAGAGGATTATTCCATAGACACTAGGGTTACCATCCATATGGAATCCTCTGGTGAGTCAGTCTAGTGAACTTGCTGTGGTGTAATCGCCTACAGCAAGCACCCATGTGTTGCACTAGGTTGTCACCAAACAACCTTGACAAGTGAGATCATCACTGCCTTTCGACAGTTCAACACCATGATAGCCTTACCGTATTATCTGTGCCCTTACTTCAGAATAATACTATGGCTATGGACATTCTAGAATGGGCACCATATGGCTCATAGGGTTCTCATTATCAGATTTGAAACACTTGATACCCTTGTCACGGTTCTACCATTATAAGGACATATATCAATACATATTGCAATAATAATGATTTACGTGATATAGAATAAAATTCCTTTTATTGATTAATGAACATTATTACAAAGAGTCAATTCCAAATAATTGATTGGCTCTAGGGCACCTACTCCAAATCTCCCACTTGCACTTAGTCATCATTCATGCACTCAACATTGAATGACCCAAGCGCCTACACTATAGCCAGTCGTTCATGCACTCAACATTGAATGACCTAAGTGCCTGCATTATAGCCAGTCATTCATGCACTCAACATTGAATGACCCAAGTGCCCATCGTGCTTCTGCTACAACAGAAACTTTAATAGTGGGTTGGTAGTATTTGAAAATCTGCACATTCCCTTTCTTACGATCCTTGAGATCATATTGAATCAACTAAGTAAGTGTTTGATTATTGGTGAGACCGTGATTTCTTAGCCACAACAATGCGTCCATTGTTATTGTGTACAACTATACTGGATTAGCAATGCTTGAAATCAAATCAATTTCAAATGAACTTCTTGATCCAAACCCCCTACCGATAGCATAAAATGCGATCACCTTAGCATCAATTGTAGAATTCGCTGCAGTACCTAATTCGAGGTCTTCCAGCTCACTGCAGTTACATTGAGACAAATTGTGTAATCCCAAATTGCGAACTATAATCCCTTTTCCCGTTTGGAAATGCATCACTGTATTCTCTTACAGTGAGCTCATCTTTCCTCCATAATCCAAGAATATATATTCTTAAGCCCTTTTCAAGTACTTAAGAATGTCCATTGACACTCACCCGTGTCATTCACTTGGATTTAGTTGATATCTTCTACTAGTGCTGAATGCACATAAACATCAATCTAAGTACATAACAATTGCTCACTTGAGCCTGATGTATCCACTACAAGTGTTGAATGCACATTAGATATCATCTTAGCTAGAAGATGGATCCACTTGCTAAAGCATGTGGGATCCTCTTCATACTATCTCTCTCATTGTGTGGTTAAGGACAATCCTTACAGAGATAGACACCATATGCCTCAGAAGAAATCCCTTCTTGGATTTTTCTAACTGATGTGTTTAGTCCTTGTTTATGTACTCTGACTTAGTTTGAGCAACCTACACGATATCATGATAGATCTTTATTCCAAGATAGGCTGCTTCCCCTAAGTCCTTCATGGAAAGTACTTGGATAACCAAGTCTTTACCGACTGCAAGTTCGATATATCATTCTCGATCAGAAGTATGTCATTGATATACACACATGGGAATGCTGACTGCGCTCCCACTCACTTCTTGTAACACAGGGCTCACCTTCGTTCTTGATAAAACCAAATTCTTTTATGGCTTTATCAACGAATGTTTCAGCTCCTTGAAGTTTGCTTGAGTCCATAAATGGATCTCTGCTACTTGCATACCTTATTAGCTTGACTATCAAAAAGAAACCATCAGGTTGTGTCATATACACACCTCCTCAAGGTTTCAGTTCAGGAAAGCAGTTTTGACATCCATTTGCCAAAACTCATAGTCTGATATGCAGCAATTGCAAGCATCATCCGATGGATTTAATCATGGCAACCAGTGAAAAGGTTTCTTCATAGTCAATGCCATGAATTTGTTTGAAACCTTTGGCAACCAGACGTGCTTTATAGTATGCATGTTGCCATCCATGCTAGTCTTCTTCTTGAAGACCCATTTACACCCTATGGGTTTTACCCTTCAGGTGGTTCCACTAGAGATCAAATTGGTTCTGGTACATGGAGTCCATCTTAGATTCATGACTTGAGCCATTTACGGAATTTGGATCCTATATGCGTCCTCGTAGGTTATGGGTTCATCGTCTTGGTAGACTAGTACGTCACCATATTGAGTCACAAGTAACCGTATCTCTCGGGCTCATGGCGTACTCTCCCAGATCTACGTAGCTCCGTGCTACTTGAGGTGGTTCATTTGATCCACAAGTTAGGGAGTAACCTCTTCATGATGTTCAACCACTTCATGTGGCACATCATCCCGTCCTTCGTCTAGTAATCTTGTGGTTCTAGAACTTCACGAGTTCTACTTTTCTCCCACTAGTACTTCTTAGAAAATATTCCTTTTCTAAGAAAACACCAGAACGAGCAATAAAATTTTGCGCTCTTCCGGGTGGTAGAAGTAGTATCCTTTGGTCTCCTTTGGATACCCACAAATATACATTTACAAGATTTTGGGCCCAACTTATTAGAAGTCAATTTCTTAACATAAGCTTTGCAACCCCAAATCCTTAGTTAAGACAAGTTGGGCTTTCACCCACTCATAGCTCATATGGAGTCTTATCTACAGACTTTGAGGGCACACGGTTCAAAACGTGAGTCGCAGTCTCTAGGGCATAACCCCAGAATGATGCAGGTAATCACTAAAACTCATCATGGACCTAACCATGTCAAGTAAGGTCCTATTCCTCATTTCTGACACTCCTTTGTGTTGGGGTGTATAAGGAGGGCCGAGTTGTGATACTATCCCACATTCCTTCAGGTACTTCAGTTATGTCTAGCCAACTGCCAAAGTTAGCATAGTTGTCATTTTGAGATTATCCTTGTTGTCTTTCTTAAGAACATATTATTATGAAATAGCTCCATAAGAATATTATTTTACTCAAGCATTAATCCATAAGTAAACTAATATTCTCATTTGTCCTAGTGGACACAAATATAATTTCTAGAAACTGAAGAAAACCATAATAATCCACAAGTTCCAAGAAACAAGTCCATCGGCTAAATCAACGATAAGATCCTACAGGAATGCAGCAACACTGCTTCATTTCCAATTGGTAGGTTCCCCTCTCCTCGACGAGCAATCTACTCTATCGTAGTTCCTACACATCAATCAAATTGAGAACCACATCTTGTCAACTAGATGTTTACGGAGAAGTTAATCTCAGAATGTACCTGACGAATAAGTAACATTTCTCTTCCCTTTTGCTAGAAAGCCTTGCAATGTTTCCTCCATGGTTGGGATTCCCACAGTGAAGACAATGCCTTTCCTTTCTACAACTGTTCTTTCCAATCACTTCTGAGCCCTTTCCTTTCACTTGAGTTGGCTTCAACCAACTCAATGTTTCTGACATTTTCATGCCTGACTTAGTAGCCTTTCACAAATCCAGAAGCTCGGAAAGGGTATTCTTCTTATCTTCCTCAATAAATCATAGGCGAATAGAATGCAAAGACGTAATATTAGGTTTTCGCTAAACCTTCATTAAGTCCATATCCCAAAATCTCGGGTTGTTCATATACTCGATCCACTGGAGTATATGATCGCCAATTTTGGTACCCTCTTCCATCCTACATCGAATAACGACCGAGACCCATATGCTTCTCATTTCTTCGAGAAAAATAAAAATGAAAGCTAAATCCATTTTCTGGCACTGTTGTCGCAGTAATGGTGCCATTGATGCAAGCACAATGTATATGTCATTTCGGCTTTTGCTCATGTGTATGCTTCACATATATATACCCAGACTCATGGATAGAACTATCAGCAGGCTCTGGTGATAGAGCTTGCTCAATGGTGTATAATCTATCGCTTGATTGAATTATTATATTTATACTATACCAGTCAACAAAATTTTCACCATTCTATTTCTCTCCCAGTTCGATGATTTGTCGCAGTGATGTTGGGATCATTTTGCTTAAATTTAAGTGAATCTACAAGTGTAGAAAAATAACTATTATTACCATGCTCATTATTATTGTTTAATATGGTCTTTTATTAAATGAAGCTCCCACTATTTTACTCAAGTCAATAACCCTCACCATTAACTCGGGAAAGCCCGTTGACTTTCCTAGTAGACCGAGATCCCATCCTGCCCATTTCAAACCTTCGCTTTGGTGAACAAGCCAAAATGAGTTGATTAGGTAGGCCAACAAACTTAATCCACACCAGTTGATAACCCCTACTATCAACCTCAAATATGAAAAAGCCAACAAGCCAATCACACAATCCAATGGACACTGTATGCCATCATCCTCAAGTGTGATTCTCAGTATCAGTAGAGTGGACACTACGTGTCACCACGTACACACAATATGTGTATTGCTCTACTATGCCTATGACGTGTGTTTATCAACCATCGCTTTGGCGAACAAGCAAGACCGTCATTTTAAGTCGACCCATCACCATTAAGGAAAACTCTAATGCATTTTAACCTCCCACTGGTAGAAGTGTACCCTTTGCTTTGGCGAACAAGGTTTCGACAAACAGTGGTTTGATTAAAACCATGGTGATGGAAGCCTTTCGTGACTTAATATACTTTGATTGAGGGTTTTGTTATTTAATTTCTCACCAGATTATTATCTTTGTTAGAATGACATTGTTTGGCATGTTATTGAACATTCAACCTTATCATGCATTCTAAACAAAATATTAAAATGTGCTGGTACATGGCCCAACTAAAACTGATTTCCTCGAGCCTAAAGGAATCGATGGGTCACCTAGGGGTCCTGTAATAAACATCTTGAGTCTTCAAGTATGGTTGCCTCGTCCTTTGCTCCGTCTTCAAGTACATTACAAAAAATATCGTTCTAAATTTACAATAAATAATTATACAAATTCTTTACATCAATAAATTTAGAAACCTCGATTTACATTCGAGAGGAATTAGATGAGAAGAGAATGTACATCGAGAAGAGGAGAAAGGTAGGACACGCAGGCCCTATTTAATAAATAATACAACCATACATACCTAAAATATTTTAAAATATTCACCCTTAGGTCTAAGGCTCATGTACCGGGCACCATGCAATATAAAACAAGTACAAAGCATACATTTAAAAAACAATCAATTTTTGAAATTTGTGGGTTAATTCTTTACACCCTGACAATTTATAGAATTACAGTTTGGTCCAAAAGTTTTGAAACTTTACATTCTGGCCCCTATGCACTCGAAGTGCGCTCGCTGCGGCGATGAGTTAGATCGCCGCAACGTGCATTGATTACTTGACGTTCACGCCTAACTACCTTAAAAATCATCGCGACGGTTTGGTATAGCGCCTATCATAAGGACGATCGCCGCGGCGAGTGCTGTTTTCGTACAGCACTTGTCCAGAAGACTATCACCACGGTGATACTTTATATCACCGCGACGAGCGCTGGTTTCGTCACCAGCGCTCGTCCAGAGGATGATTGTCGCGGCGATGCTTTATATCACCGCAGTGAGCGCTGGTTCCGTCACCAATGCCAGCATGAACAACACTTGCTGTGGCGAACGTAAACAGATCTGTAGCTCCGAATCTATTCATACAGTAACCAAAAACACTCTAAACGGATGTTGCAACCAATCAAACACATTGATCTCAACAAAAATCCATCATGCATTAAATCAAACTTGCAATTCATCAACAAATCAGATTAATTGATTAATCAATTTCTCAAAAACATGATTTAAGGCAGATTTTATAAGGCAACATTATATCATCAAATACATGTTATCAACCATCCAAATAAAAATTGTAAAATTCAGTACCCTGGGCACTGATACCACTATTAGTAAACGGTCCCACATACGCAGCGGAAACAAAACAAATATAATATAGAGATCATTTACATGAGCCAAGATCAAGGGTATAATTTTACAATCATATTAAAAAAAAATTCGCAGAAAAATAAGTTAGAGTTTAAAGAAAAACAAACGCACGTTAGAGGCTCCTCCAAATTTGTCAACGAATGTTTTGCTACCGATCCAAGTGTAGGATCGAACCCAGGTAGTCCACACGAAGACAATCTCAAAAGAACTAAGGAGGGATTTGCTAGATCCTCCTCAGCCTTAAGAATCAAGAAGACAAATCAAATGAATTGATTTTGGGCAATATTGATTCTGCCATGGGAGTGTATTGAAGGGGCTATTGTGTGTGTTTACTTTTAAAAGAGAAAATCAATTAATTGAATAATCACACACTTTTCTTTTTATAGTAAAATAATCAAGTTGCCCTAATCCCATACGGAATAGGCTTGGGCTCCAACCCAAACGCCCCATGTTGCCAAACACTCCCAATTTAATATTTTTATTTTTTTTCCATCATTATCTCAATTAAAATCAATTAATATATATTTAAATATTTATTAACATTTAACAATAATGATAATATATTTAAATATGTGCGAACACACATTTAAACGTAATTTCACTTATTTAATTTTTCTAACAAACTAAATAAAAGCTACGACCTCAGCAAATTTAATTGCACTATGAAATTACCAAAATACCCTTTCGCCTTAAAAGATGAAAACGCCCTTCTTTCTTCTTGGATCTTAAATTATCTTCTATGTGTGTGACCAATAGGCTCCTCATCATATCGGCAGTGTATAGAATCGCGATTAACACCAATTAATCATCTCACTAACACACAGACCAAGATTGGCCCTTAGCAAGGCGTCATGGCCACCCGATAGATTCAGATTCAGCAAAGTAGCTACCTATCAATGATATGGTTACCGTGCAATTCGATCCTTTCATCATATGTTATCTCGACGAGACAAATGCATAGAAATAGTGTCAAACTTCGGTTACTCTCGATATTATGTATTCAGTTTCTGGACCAATGACCCATATTATAAACTGGATAGAGCAACAACTCAATCCCACTATGGCTACAGTTTTAACGTCATTGCTATATACTGAATTATGTCGTGAGATAACTTCTCTCGTACCTGATAATCCGAGGATTATACTAGTTTATTTAAGCTTTTAGGCCGGATTTTAGATACTTCTTAGTTTATTTTTGCCTGAATTGCTACTCAATTCCTTACATTTCGTGTTTCAGGTTAAAATAGACATTTTGAGCGAATAAAGATAGATTTGGAGTTTCTGGACTCAGAAGCAAGCGGAGGGCAATTCTATAATTTCAGAATTCTTCAGGAAACTTCGCCGCGGCCAAGGTTGTTCTTCGCCGCAGCGAAATAAGCCAGTCACGCACTAGATTCAACTTCTTTGTCACCGCGGCGAGATTCCTTCTTTGCCGCGGCGAAGTCTGCACTTTCCAGTTTTTGTAAAACACACAGTTTCATTTTTAGGCTAAGTGTTAAGATTTTGGACGAGGGTATAAAAGAGATACATAGTCTTTTTGTTTAGGGCGTTCGTGGAGAGATAGACAATAGTTTTTGCATTTTCTTAGATTTATTTTGAGTGATTTTGGATTAACAAAGTGTGAGGTTTCGAGGTGAAACCAATGGATTCATCAATTGGGGAGACTCTGTAACATTCACTTTCTACTCAAATATTCATATGATTTATATAAGAAAATACATATAAAATAGCATAAGAAAATTGGGCCCAAAAGTTTCTTTTTATTAAACATATGTATATGTGCTTTACAACCATATATATGTTTACACAAAATTATAATATGTACAAAAGTTGTCAAAAACATAGTGGACAGTGTAACCGCTTCCCCTCGTGTGTCGACGTCCATCCAACCGCGTCCTCACCTGGATCCTGCAAACATAGGAAATAACGGGGTGAGCACTAAAACATTGCTCAGTAAGCAAATCCTCTACTCATCTATCCCTGTAACTCTCTCTCTAATTCTTTCCTTACAACTTCTCATTCAATTTCTCTTTGGTACTTCTCTCTCTCTTTCTATTTCTTAGAACTCTTTTCTATTAACTCTCTTTAGTAAGTCACGGCCCCATCTTACCGGGGGCACAGCCGGGACTCGCTCCTACTCTATGTGACCTCTACTTGTTCTAGCCGATTGGACTTGGTTATGCATGGATTCGGAACCCTTGGCTATGTGAGTGTATAATCTCTATCTCGGGTACTCGGGTATAGCCCTCATCCACATGCACTCTCATGGGCTACACCACTTCTCTATCTCATACTCATGCCGCTCTCTCAATGCGGCGTACATGCGGGAATACTCTATCGATTACTCACGGGTTCCCCATCACACAACCTACTCTATTCTCTTTCTCTTAGCTCTTAAAGTAGCTTATACTCAAATTCTCTACTATGTCTCAAGCTACTTCTTAAGAGCATAAACAAATGTGTATGGATAGCTCATGTTCACTAATGCACTAATGAAATGCCAAATACAAGATTGCATCAAAACAGTCATTCTGCACAGGTCACACTTAAAAGAGCATAACTTGCGTTATACACATCAGATTGCTACGGTTTTGGTCTCGTTCTAAAGCTTAGAGATAGGGCTACAACTTTGATGTTTTGGTCTAAACCCATTGCAATCTGTAACATGCCAAAAAATTACTCAGAAAGTCACGGCTGTGACAGGGCAGATTCCACTTAGGCATTTCATAAAACAACTTTTGTGCATACCAAAAACTCTAATTATCAATAACTCTACTCTCTTTAATCATCCAAAATGGGAGAAAAACTCCCTCATATAGTCATAATTCCTGTCAGGGAAAACACTCCCAAAAATATTCATACAAACTCCTCCAACTTCAACTCAATTTCCATCTCTCATCACACATCAAAAACACTTCTCATAATAAGTGTATTCAACAACCACAAAACACATATTCATCTTAAATCAATTCTCAATAACACAACATACTTATACAAGCATACATCTCTACTCAATCTCTAAATCTCTACTCAAAAGCTTATTCAAAACTCAAGTTGGTTGGATTTACTTACCTTATGAAAAAGTGACTTCTTTAGCACTTTTCCTTTCCTTTGTTGTCTTGTCTTCTCTCTACACGCAAACAACAACAAGAACAATAACAACCAAATAAAACTTCAATAACTATAAGCAAACTCACTTCTAAAGCAAGAATCCTTACTTTAGGGTGCTTTAGATGAAACTCTACCAAAACTTCCCAAAAGCTCTCTTAAACCCCTTAGAATTCTTGGAAGTTGGATGGGGAAATTGAGAGAAAGTAGGCAAGGAAGAGGCGGTGGAAATGGATGGACTAAAGGGTTTCTCTACACTTAACCTTTTAGCTCTATATAATCATCCTTTCCATTTTGCCCTTGCATTCCTTGGAAATTCCATCTATATCCTTGATTCTTTACAAAACACTCCCATCTAAACACAATCTCACTAAATTTACATTTACTCCCCACTTTTCCTGCTAATTAGGGGTAAAAGGTCATTGTGCCCCAAAGGAAGAATTTGGAAAACTCAAGAAACTTTTTGTTAGGCCTTCGCCGCGGCGAAGAACATCCGTCGCCCCGGCGAAACACGACAGAGCCTACCCTGGGTGCATCCCTCATCGCCGCGGCGAAGCTTCTTCTCGCCCCGGCAAAGCTTGAATTTCCAAACTTCACCAAATTTCAACCAAACCAAGGCAAACACAACCAATCAACTACCATTTTAATTAAAGACTTACCAACCAACCATGACAACAAACAAACTCCATTGAAGCTGAAACAGTGAATCCTTTAAGTAATACAGAAAATTTTAAGTAAGTACCTCAAGTGGGTATTACAGACTCTTTTCCTTTTCTCTTGTTTCCATGATGTTGAACTTTAATTGTTCGTTTTTTTAATTGTTTTATTGATTTAGCCATGAACTAACCTATTTTGGGTTAGGGTTTTGATGTAGCTCGGATTCTAATGGGTTAGAGAGTTGTGATTATTAATTTCATATGAATTTGCTTGATGTGTGATTATTCTGTATTTATTGTTTTTATGTGATGAACATGATGAGATTGAGAGATAATTCATGTTAAGCTTCTTGGGTAATCACCATTGTATTATTAGATGCTAGAGATAGATTCAAGAACCAATGAAATCAATCTAGGATTTTTGTGCTTAATGAGCTTAGATTTATTAACTTTCATTTTGTTGGGTGTGGAAGGTTAATAGGGAAGAGTAGAAAAACGTAGCCTGAGAAGGTATGTTGGACACCTTAGAGAGTTCGATTTACAATCAATGCATGTGAATATGAATTTAGTTTAATTCTTTAGGTTTAACCCATAGAGTCTGAATGAAGTCAAAACCCTACCCGTTTGTTTTGAATTGATTTTATCCCCTTTTAAATCTTGCTTTCATAGTTTACTTTTATTTTAGTGAAATTTTGTTTTAGTTATAGTTTAAATTGTTCCCTTAAATCCAAAAAAATTCGATTGCTTCAACTTGAAAACGGTAGAAAACTTAGTGCTTAGCAACAATCCTCGTGGGAACGATACTCACTCATCACTCTATTACTTGTGCGACTAGTATACTTGCTACATTTGCATGTTTTAGGAAACACGCATCAGTACCCGGGAGTGATGAATCCTCTGTCAATCCACCACAGTCTTAATACACTCCTTGATGCAGCCAATCACCACCGTACTGACAGCTCTGAAAAGAATTGCGTTAGGCTAGTGTCAAACTACATCAATCGGTGCACAAAGCGCTCCGGTGATCTCAAGTCTAAGGATCACATGCACCACTATTCGTTAGAGGATTTGTTCCATAGACACTAGGGTTACCATTCATATGGAATCCTCTGGTGGGTCAATCTAGTGAATTTGCTGCGGTGTAATCGCTTACAACAAGCACCCATGTGTTGCACCAGGTTGTCACCAAACAACCTTGACAAGTGAGATCAATCATTGCCTTTCGACAGGGTCGTTCAATACTATGATAGCCTTACCGTATTATCTGTGCCCTTATTTTAGAATAATACTAGGGCTACAGACATTTCTAGAATGGCCACCATATGTGCTCATAGGGTTCTCACTATCAAGATTTGAAACACTTGATACCCTTGTCACGGTTCTACCATTCTAAGGACATATATCAATACATATTGCAATAATAATGATTTACGCGATATAGAATAAAATTTCCTTTTATTGATTAATGAACATTATTACAAAGAGTCAATTCCACAATAATTGATTGGCTCTAGGGCACCTACTCCAACATAGTGCAAGTGGGAGATTGTTAGAGTAGGTGCCCTAGAGCCAATCAATTATTATAGAATTGACTCTTTGTAATATTATTCATTGATCAATAAAAGGCAATTTATTCTATATCGTATAAATCATATCTATATGCATTGATATATGTCCTTAGAATGGTAGAACCGTGACGAGGGTGTTCAGTGCTTCAAATCTTGATAGTGAGAACCTTATGAGCACATATGGTGGCCATTCTAGAAACGTCGTAGCCCTAGTATTGTTTTGAACAAGGGCACAGATAATACGGTAAGGCTATCATAGTATTGAATGACTTTGTCAAAAGGCAGTGACTAATCTCACTTGTCAAGGTTGTTTGCTAACAACTTGGTGCAACACATGGATGCTTGTTGTAGGCAAGTTCACTAGATTGATCCACCAGAGGATTCCATATAGATGGTATCCTCGGTGTCTATGGAATAAATCCTCTAACGAATGGTGGTGCATGTGATCCTTAGACTTGAGATCATCGAAACACCTTGTGCACCGATTGGTGTAGTTTGACACGAGCCCAATGCAGTTCTATTCAGAGCTGTCAATGTTAGTAAACGACCCAGTTACGCAGCGAAAAACAAAAACATAAACTCTATGGATCGTTCCTTAGAACCAAGATCTGGGTACAAAAATCACAGTTTATATAAAATAATCAAATCTGCAGAAAAATCAGAGCAAGGTTTAAGAAACCATACCCACGTTTGGAGGCTCCACCAATATTGTCTCTGAACGTGTTTGCTACCGATCCAAGTGTAGGATCGAACCGTAGAGGTCCACACGAAGACAATCAACAAGAACCAAGGAGGGATTTGCTAGATCCTCCTTGGCCTTAAGAAATCAAGAAGAAGATCAGTATTTGATTTTTCAATCAAACAGTGAGATTGGCGTGAGAGAGTGTATAAGGGGCTGCTGTGTTTTTTTTTTTTTTAAAATTAAAGAATGAATCACACACTATTCTTTTTATAGGCAAACCAAGTTGCCCTATTCCCACATGGAATGGGCTTGGGCTCCAACCCAAACACCCCATGTTGCCAAACACTCCCAATTTGATATTTTAATTTAATTCATCATTATCTTAATTAAAATCAATTAATATTTAATTAACATTTAACAATAATGATGATTTAATTAAATATGTGCGAACACACATTTAACCGTAATTTCACTTATTTAATTTTTTAACAAATTAAATAAAAGGCTACGACCTCAGCAAATTTAATTACACTGTGAAATTACCAAAATACCCTTTCGCCTAAAAAGACGAAAACGCCCTTCTTTCTTCTTGGCTCTTAAATTATCTTCTATGTGTGTGACCCATAGGCTCCTCATCATACCGGTAGTGTATAGTATCGCGATTAACACCAATTAATCGTCTCACTAATACACAGACCAAGATTGGCCCCTAGCAAGGCATCATGGCCACCCGATAGATTCGGATTCAGCAAAGTAGCTACCTTTCAACGATATGGTTACCGTACAATACGATCCTTTCATCATACGTTATCTCGACGAGACGAAGGCATAGAAATAGTGTCAACCTTCGGTTACTCTCGATATTATATATTCAGTTTCTGGACCAATGACCTGTATTATAATCTGGATAGAGCAACAACTCAATCCCACTGTGGCCACAGTTTTAGTGTCATTGCCATATACTGAATTGCGCCGTGAGATAACTTCTCCCGTACCCAGGAGTGATGAATCCTCTATCAATCCACCATAGTCTTGATACACTCCTTGATGCAGCCAATCACCACCGTATTGACAGCTTTGAATAGAACTGCATTAGGCTAGTGTCAAACTGTACCAATCGGTGCACAAGGCACTCCGGTGATCTGATAATCCATGGATTATACAGTTTTCATTCGACCTTTTAGTCAGATTTCAGGTACTTTCTAGTGCATTTTGACCTGAATTGTTGCTAAATTTTTGACATTTTGCGTTTCAGGTTAAAATGGACATTTTGAGCAAATAAGGACAAAATTGGAAGTTTTTGACTCAGAAGTTAGCGGATCTCATAAGATAGGAGAGTTCCGAAGCAGGATAAAGCACGATGAGGCTTGTTCCAAAGAGAGAGCACCGAGAATCGAAGAATCAAGCGAAGAAGCAAGCAGAGTGGCAGTTCTGTAATTTTAGAACTTTTCAAGAAGCTTCGCCGCCACGGCGAAGTAGGACAGGGACGAGCGTGTCTGCTTCACTCTTCGCCGCGGAAACGGTCATTATTTTTAGTTTTGTTAAACGCACAGTTTTACTTTGTGCGTGTTTTTGGCTGGGCAATTAGGGTGAGTTATAAAAGAAACACTTAGCATTTTGCCCAGGGGTCTTCGTCTTTTAGGTTAAGTAGCTTTTACATTTTCTTGGGATGATTTTTGAGTGATTTTGATTGTAACAAGGGTGAAGATTTGATTCTAACTAAGGGATTCATCTTTTGGGGAGATTTCTTATCTTTTATCTCATTTTCATTATGTTGAGCTTGATTGATTTCGTTATTCGTTTTTGTATTGTTGATTTAGCTATGAACTAACCCATTTTGGGTTAGGGTTTTGATGGTAGTTTGGATTTTTAATGGGTTAAGTGTTTGCTTGTTTTATATTCATATGAGTATGCTTTGGTTGTGTGTTTACTCTGAGTTTTAATGCTTTATGTGATGAACATGATGAGATTGAGAAATGAATCATGTTAGGCTTCTTGGGTAATCACCATTATAGTATTGGATGCTAGAGATAGATTCATGAATTAATGAAATCATTGTAGGATTCTTTTGCTTAATGAGTTTGGAATTGTTAACCTTCAAATTGTTGGGTGCGGAAGGTTAATAAGGATGAATAGGAAAACATAGCCCGAGAGGGTATGTTTAACACCGTAGTGAGTTCGATTTACAACTATTGCGTATGAATGTGAATGTAGTGTAATTTTTAGGTATAACCCATAAAATCCAAATGAAGTCAAAACCCTACCTGTTTTGCTTGAATTGATTTTCCGTATTTTCATTTTGCATTCTTAGTTTTAGTTTAAAATTTGTTGTTAAGTTTAATTAGAATTAGCTCCCATCAATCCAAAAGATTTTGGTTGCTCCAACTTGAAAACAGTAGAGAACTTAGTGATTAGCTAACAATCCTCGTGGGAACAATACTCTTTCTCATCATTACATTACTTTGTGCGACTAGTATACTTGTTACATTTGCATGTTGTAGTTAACACGCACCATGATCTCAAGTCTAAGGATCACATGCACCACCATTCGTTAGAGGATTTGTTCCATAGACACTGGGGTTACCATCCATATGGAATCCTCTGGTGGGTCAGTCCAGTGAACTTGCTGTGGTATATCCGCCTATAACAAGCACCCATGTGTTGCACCAGGTTGTAACCAAACAACCTTGACAAGTGAGATCAGTCACTGCCTTTCGACAGGGTCGTTCAACATTATGATAGCCTTACCGTATTATCTGTGCCCTTACGTCAGAATAATACTGGGGCTACGGACGTTTCTAGAATGGCCACCTTATGTGCTCATAGGATTCTCACTATCAAGATTTAAAACACTTGATACCCTTGTCACAGTTCTACCATTCTAAGGACATATATCAATACATATTACAATAATAATGATTTACGCGATATAGAATAAAATGCCTTTTATTATTGATTAATGAACATTATTACAAAGAGTCAATTCTACAATAATTGATTGGCTCTAGGGCATCTACTCTAACAGTCAATACGGTAGCGATTGGCTACATCGAGGAGTGTATCAAGACTATGGTGGATTGGCAGAGGATTCACCACTCCTGGGTATGGGAGAAGTTATCTCACGACGCAATTCAGTAAATGGCAATGACACTAAAACTGTGGCCACAGTGGGATTGAGTTGTTGCTCAATCTAATTTATTATTTCGGTCATTGGTCTAGTAACTGAATACAAATATATCGAGAGTAACTGAGTTTGACATTGTTTATGTACCCCAGTCTCGATGAGAAAACAGATGATGAAAGGATTTGATTACACGGTAACCATATTGTTGACAGGTAGCTGCTTCGCTGAATCTGAATCTATCGTGTGGCCATGATGCCTTGCTAGGGGCCAATCTTGGTCTATGTGTAATGAGATGATTAATTGGTGTTAATTACGATACTACACACTACCGGTATGATGAGAAGCTTACGGGCCACACATATAGAAGATAATTTAAGAATCAGTTTGTGCAAGAGGCGTTATCGTCTTTTAAGGCGAAAGGGTATTTCGATAATCTGACAATGCAATTAAATTTGCTGAGGTTGTTGCCTGTATTTAGTTTGATGTTAAAATTAAATAAGTGACATTATATTTAAATATATGTACGCATATATTTAGATGAATTATTATTATTATTAAATGTTAATATATTTTATAAATATATTAATTGAGTTTAATTGGAATAATAATAATTAAAATAAAATATCATGATTGGGAGTGTTTGGACATAGGGGACTATTTGGGTTGGAGCCCAAGCCTATTCCTCATTGGAATAGGGGTTCACATGCACTATATAAGTGCATGTGTTTTGTGATTTTAAAGATGGAGAATCATTTTTATTAAAAGAAAAACAGCCTCCTTTCTTTCTACATCTCACGCCACCGTTAGTCATTGAATCAAAGTCTCTTTGATTTTGTTTTGGTTCTTGAAGCGAAAGAGGATCTAGCAAATTCCTCTTTAGCTTTTCGGGTTATCTTTGTGTGGATTACCGCTGGTTCGATTATATTTTGAATCGGTAGCGAACCCAGTCAGAGACAAGTTTGAAAGAGCCTCCTAACGTGCGTATGAACTCTAATCGTTCATATTACTGCAGATTTTTTTATTTAACATATTATCTGTAATATATGTACCTTGATCTTGGCTTAAAAAGGAATCGATCGTTGTTTTTGTTTTCCGCTGCCATGGGTTAGATCGTTTCCTAACAAGATCAACACCTCCAAGAAAATCATGTAGCAAGCTCAAGAAAAACCCCCAAGACTCATTATTCCCAACCTGACAAATGCATATGGCTAAAGGGTAAATGTCGCTATTAGCATCCATAGACAACATATAGAAGAACTCCACCAAAGTTACCCTTGAGATGGCATCCACCAACCTCAATGAAATGTCGACATCCCTCCAAAAACCCCTTTCTTTGAGGCGCAAACTTAGGAAAATTCTTTTGAACTTAGGGCTCTCTGGAACATTCTCTCTAATCACCTTGAGTTCTATCATTAACCCAGGATTGGTGACCTGAATTATGTGGCAATACTTGAACAACCATGCAAATGACTCACCAAGTTCTTTCACTATCATACCCGTTGCAATTTTCCTTGCCCTATACAACTTACGATTAGATGCTTCAAGAAAATGTGCTCTTCTAAGTGCTTCATGTAATGACTTTGTAGAACCCCCCTTTGTGACCTAATGAAGTCCCCCACTTTTTTGGCAATCCATGTGGCAATGGCTTCAGGATTGTTGTAGACTATGAGGCACGTGTGTGTGTTCATATATTCTAATTTGATACGATCTCTTATCCATCATTAACATTGCATAAATATGAAATGGACACCCCTCTTGTTTGCAAACTGCTTTAATCCTCCTCGTCTCATTATACACCTTCATCACAATGAAAACTCTTTGAATTATGTAATCCTTAAGAACCTTTCTAAAGTGGTCAACACTCATAAACACTTGGCCAACCTTAAAATGAATCTTCTCACCAGCCCCATATTTGAACTCATTAATCTTCATATGCCTACTCATTCTATTGACATTATAATCATTAACAATTTCAGCCCCTTCGTCACTTTCATCCTCAAAATCAGACAAAATGCCTTCACTGTCAGCCCCATCCTCATCCCCGACATCACCATCTCCCTCACCTTGTACATCCTCCTCACTAGACAAATCACCACTTACATTCCCATCACTATCTACATTACTTCCACCATTTCCATTTATATCATCTGCAATTAGATACATCACTCTAATGGAACTCATCCTGAAAAGACCTTTCTTCGAGAATTTGTGGCTGTTCATTAGTAGGTTTAAGGTCTATGTTAGATTCTGGCAAAGCTGGTAAGGGTTCTACTACTTGTACAGGCAACACTTCAACAAACAACTAAATGTTGAATATCCCTTTCAATTCATATTGCTAGAAAATAAACATTAAATCCTTGTCACCGTTTAATAAGTATCTATCCCCAATCATTAGTAACATAGCTTCGACCTTAAACTTCTCATCAGGAAGAGGATAAACTTCACCATTCTCTTTGGCCGCACAAATATTCATCTCCTTGATCAACACTATGTAACTGTATTCATCAGGGTCCATATTCCGAATATGATAGTTGATGCATTGGAATTACAACAGGCAATGTGTAGCAAGTGCACTAGTCGCAAAAAGTAATAAAGTGATAAGTAAAGTATCGTTCCCACGAGGATTGCTTGTTAAGCACTGATTTTGGATTTACGGGATAAAACAATCTAAAGTTAAACAAAATTTACTACTTACTTTAAAAACTAATTAATGACAGCAAAGCTAATTCAAGAGAAATATCGATTAAACAAAGCGATTAGGGTTTTGACTTCACTAGGATTTTATGAATTAATCTACGAATTATGTTACTTCTACACTCACATGCATGGATTATAAATCGAACTCCCTAATGTGTAAAACATACCTTCTCAGGCTATGTTTTCCTACTTTTCCCTATTAAGCTTCCGCACCCAACAAATTGAAGGTTAATAGTTCCAAGTTCATTAAGGTAAATGGAGTCCTAAATTGATCTCATTGATTCTCAAACATATTTCTAGCGTTCAATAAAACAATGGCAATTACCCTAAGAAGCTAATACATGATTCACCTCTCAGTCTCATCATGCTCAACAAGTAATTTCAATAAAAACAAGAGTAATCACACAATCCATGCAATAGAATGTAAAAGCAACATCAATTTATTGATTAAACATAAAAATCCCAATTACATCAAAACCCTAACCCAAAAGTGAGTTAGTTCATACTAAAATTAACACAAATTGAAATAAAAATGGTAAACAATGCATTCAACATGTTGGAAGGAGAAAAGAGAACAAAATCTTCCCTATTTGATGAATCCAAAGAGTTCAATCTCCAATCTTCGCTTCTTTCTCCCAAAAATGTTGAACTCCTACTAAAATGACTAAGTCTCACTTATATAGTCGATCCAAAAAAACCTAAGACTCGCCTAAACTTTAAACGCACAGTTTTAATAAAAACTAAAACTTGTGGACGTCACCGTGGCGAAGAATAAACTTCGCCGCTGCAACAAGTTGCTTTACAATTCTTTATCTGTCCTAAGAGATTAGCACCGCAGCGAAGAAAGAACTTTGCCTCGGCGAACTTTTCTGAATAATTCTGAAATTACGAAACTACCCTCCACTTGCTTCCTTGCTTGAATCTTCAATCTTTGGTGCTCTCCAATAGGAACAAGCTTCAAAGTGCTTCAAATCCGCTTCAGAACTTCCCCGAATCCTGAGATTCGCCTTCTTATGGGTCCAGAAAGTCAATTCCGCTCATTATTTGCTCTAACTGCGTGTTTTGGCTTGAAACATAAAATATATGAAATTAAGTTGAAATTCAGGCACAAACGAAATAAGAAGTATCTAAAATCCGGCCAAAAAGCCTAGATAAAATAGTATAATACTAGGATTATCAATAGTCAACTCCGAACAAAGTAAATTTAAAATTGAACTTTTGTGGATTCACCTGCAAAACACAAATATATAACCATTATGTCAATATAATATAAATTGTTCCTTTTTTTTCATATATATTTAATACATAGGAGAACGTATCATCAAATTAGAGTAATAATAGTATTAAAATCCTATTAATAACTTAAGACAATAGGAACATTAAAACTGCAAATGGTTAATGCAATATGATATACAACAAAAGAATTGATACTAATAATGTATTCAACACAAAAATTTGCACAGGATAATTGAGTAATATGCTTTCTAATTACTCAATTATGTATCAATTTTTATTCCTAGTACTAACTAAGAGGGCCATGATTAGCTTTTCCTAATACCCGGTGTCTCTATTTACACATTGTATTCACGTTATATAATTCTATTCATACATTAAATGAAATATCTAATACCTTAAGCTAGTTAAATATACAAAAACTCAGTAAGTAAAATTAAAAATTCGTTGCAAAGTTACACTATTGATGGGCCCATTGTAATATTCTTTCTAGCTATTATACTTGGGAGTTATACTTGTAAAATAATAGTAAAACCCAATATATATATATAATATACATGTAGATGAGTATAAAATAATGGGCCCATAACTAATTTTTCTTTAAATACAACCTTTATAAAATATAATAAAGTCACAAAACATCAACTCGACAGTGTTGCCCAACCCTTCCGTTGCGTGACGTTCCAAACGACCGCATCTCACCTTTTACTTGCAAAAACATTGAAAACAATGGGGTGAGCACTAATTGCTCAATAAGTAAACCCGCTATGCTACCCTTCTCTCTCCGTTGCTTAATTTTTGAATTTCTTTCCTTACATCACACTTCTCTATTCTTCTCTGTTCTTTCTCTACTATTTCTCTATTCTTTCTCTGTTTATGTCTGTTCTTTCTCTATTCTTTCTCTACTCTTTCTCTATTCTTTCTCTGTTTCTCTCTATTCTTTCTCTATTCTAATTTCCCACTACTCAAGATAATGGGCATGGTATTATGCATATATATGAAGCAAATGCACACATGCATAGAATGTGCATTTTCTTTTCTATTTTCTTTTTCTTTTTCTGTATTTCTTTCTTTCTTTCTTTTTCTATTCTTTCTATTCTTTCTTTTCTTTCTCATTCTCTTCTTTTCTTTCTTATTCTTTTCTTTCTTATTCTCTTCTTTCTATTCTTATTCTTATTCTTTTTTTTTCTTATTCTTTTCTTTTCTTTCTTATTCTTTGCCGATCGGACTCGGTTGAAGCATGGATTCGAAACCCTAGCCGTGTGAGTGAGTACAGTCCCCATCTACATGCACTCTTACGGACTGTACAAATTCTTTGTCTTGGTTCGTCATTTGGGAGGTAGCTCATGGAAGGAGAAGATTATTGAAGATTTGGGCTTCAAATTAGAGAAGATTTCTCCATCTTTTGCTTGTTTTTCAATGATGAATCTTGATTCAGTTTGTTTTTGTTCTTTTATTTCGTTTTTGAGTATGAACTGAGTTGTTTAGCTATGGTTTGATGTAACCTTGATACAATGATTCAGATTTATATGATTGATTTACTTTGAGTTTAATTTCATGATTGAGTGTTTATCTCTTTGCTTCATGACTTTTGGATGCTTGTTCATCATTCAAATGTGTGTTGTTCACATGAGACTGAGAAATGATTTGTGATTGTGCCTCTTGGATAAATACCGTAAATTAAGCAAAAGCTAGAGATAGTTTAGCGATCTATGAAATCTAGATAGAATTCCATAAAGCTTAAAGACTTTGAACTATTAATCTTCATTTTGTTGGGTGCGGAAGCTTGATAGGGATAAGTAGGGATGTAGCATGAGAAGGTATGTTTTACAACTTAGGGATTCGATTTTCAATCAGGAATTAGAACTTGGGTAATAGATTCTATGATTTGGGTTAGCGTATCTAGGTGAAATCAACACCCTATCATTTTTTTAGCATTGTTTAATTAGTTAATGTTGGGTTTTGCTTTAATTTCATTTTCATTCAGTTTATTTTTGTTAATTTGTATTTAGTTTGATCAAATTCTATCAATCCAATTTATCGTTTCTTCAATTAGGACTTAAACTAGAGAAATCGGTATTAGTAACACTATCCTCGTGAGAACGATACTCACTCATCACTTTATACTTTATGCGACTAGTATACTTGCTACATTTGCATGTTGTAGGAAACACGTATCAAGTTTTCCAAGATTAAAAACCTTCCTAACCTAACTACTGAACTGTAAATAAGGTAAGCAATAGTTGATCCCACGAAGAGTGTCTGGCTGAATTTTCTATGATGTGAATAAGGCTGGTGGGTTTTGGTAAAACAGAAAACAATCTTAGCCAAACAAAACAAAACAATTCAATTCGAAATCAATTAATATAATGAAACTTGGTCTCCATCACATCCACCATCGGAATCTTACAACTGATCATTGATGCAAAAGTAAATCAATTCTTACTCTGAATATCCACCGTTGGAACTTTTCCTACTCTCCTTAATTGAATTAGTTAGAAACAAGCGATCTTAATTATCTTACCATTAAACACCCAGGCAAGCGCTAAAGATTTATCTAATGGCAGCCTTAAGAATTAGAGAAATCGATGAAGCTAAACAACACAAACACAAGCGGTTGTATTTAATTTAGTTGAATGTTCTTCTTAAGATTACTAATTCCTGACGCAGCAAATTATTACCCTAATTGCTTCACAAGTTGAGGGATCAAACAATTACATTTTGATATCAAACTTAGCATAGATTGCAACAATAATACACTAGTAGGCCTCCTAGTAATTAAATGCATCAATCATGAAGATATGCACAGAATAACATTCATACTCAAACACTAAAATAAAACGGATTAGATCTCACAGTTGGTTGATTCCGAGGTCTCCGTTTCCGACGACCAAGTTACAAAAGTTTTAGCCGCTCATGCCATAATCAAAACTCAAAAGAAAGAAAAATTCCAGAGAAGAGAAGAGAGAGGCGTGGTCCCCTCAAAAACCCTAATCTGATCCCCTTAGCAAAAATCCAGATTCAAGTGTTTGAATCCCACTCAATCTCCTAAAAGAAATATTCTAATACCTAAATAACATTAATCCTAATTTGATTCTATTAATAAAATAAGATAAGTCCTAAAATAAAATACGAAAATGGTATTCTGAGCTGTAACTTGCATGCCACATGTCCTCAATCTTCCATAATAACCTGCCCAATTGATTTGCATGACAAGGCAGAATGCTCCAGGACGTCCGTGCAGATGCATCAACTTCAAGCTCGATTACAACCTTGATGCAGTGAGTATATCTCAAAACTCAAAACTAGAAAGTTGAGATATATTTCTTAGCGTTCCATAACATTTTGAATCATCTCGATCAGAGCTCAGATGAGAGAGTTATGCCTAGATTACAAACAACGTTGAAACTGTCCGAATTCACTTAATTAGTTCCGTTTTGCAATTAACGCCTCCATTTGCATCCTAAATCAAAAATAATAATGAGTACATTTAGGCAACAATACCTATAAAAGACTAAACATTAGGGGGTATATGACATTTTGCATTCTCATCAGTACAGTCCTCATCTACATGCACTCTTACGGACTGTACAAATTCTTTTTCTTCTTAGGCCACTCACTAAAGGCAACGTGCATGTAGGAATTTCTTCTAGGTACATTCCTCATCCACATGTACTCTTACGGACTGTACAAATTCTTCTTCTTATTAGGCCGCTCACTAAAGGCGGCGTACATGTGGGAGTATTCTTCTTTTTGTCATCATGGTTCCCCATCGCAACAACCTTCTTTTCTTTTATCTTTCTTATGGAAATTAGTATTAATTTCTTTTCTTTAATAATTCTCATTTCTTTCAATTTGTTCTTTAACTTTAATGTTCATTATTGCTCTTTAATGCTCTTATGAGTATGTATGCATGTATATGGGCTCATGCTTATTATTCTTCTAAATTCACATGTTTGGATGCAATAATGCAATATGGAATGTGAACATATCATTCTCTACCATCTACCAACTCATCTCAAGATATCAAATAATCATAATCATGTATGCACTTCTCTTTGACATTTTCATCAACAATTTTGTGCACACATCAACCTAATTGGCTACATTTCTACTCTCTTCTAAGCCACCAAATTTGGAATAAAACACACCAAGATTAACATCAAACCTGTCCAAGATTCACACTCCATAAATTCTCTCAATTCTTCCATAATTCATCAAACTCTCATCAAACATCGGGTACACAGCACTACTTCTCATGGATAACTATCCATCATTCATATCCATTCCATCACAATTCTTCATATATAGCATATACATGCATAAAAGAAATTCTCTCACATTCATCCAAACTCTCTTTCTCTTTGTCTTTAATGTTCTCTATATGTGATGTGCATGGAAATATGCTCATTCTTTGCTATTCTTCTAAATGCAAATGTGAGAATGTGAGAATGCATTATGGCATATAAAGATATCATTATGGAACTATATTCTCTACCAACAACATTCCCATACTTGAAATCAATATAGATTATTAGACTAAAATAACTAATAATTGGAGGTACTTTTGAGTAGTCATTCTGCACAGTCAATTCAAGAAGGCATATCTCGAGCTATACACATCAAATTTCTATGATCTGGTCTCATTTTAAAGCTTGGAGAAAGGGCTACAACTTTTATGTTTAGGTCTCAACCTAGTTTGATGGGTAAGATGCTCAAAAATCACTCATAATGCACGGATTTGACAGGGCAATCATGGTAACATGTTTTCTCTTAGGACTTTCTCAAACAATTCATATGCCATGCTACATCATGCTGGCTACACTTCCAACACTCTCTAATTCAACCAAATTGTGAGCCAAAAACTCACTAAATTGATATCAAACCTGGCACAATTTCTCACTTCTCTACACTCCAAAAATTTCAACACAAAATCTTCCACAACTTCACCAAATTATCACATAACCATACACTACTTCTCATGGCTAGAATTATATCACACATAATATAAAAACAGCACATAATTCTCTCATACCATCACATACAAACATGCAAAAAAATTCATCAACAAGTCTTGCTCAAATTAAGGTTCAAATTACGTTACTTACCTTGAATTTGAGCAACTCCAACACTACACTCTCCTTTGGTAAATTCCCTCCTTCTCAAACCCAAGCTACAAAATAAATTCAAAAACTTTAAAATTTAATCTAACTCTTGGTGCAAGAATCTTACCTTTGGATCTTAGGATTGAAAATATATCAAAAGTTAGGCAAAATCCCAAAATCCTAAGCATATACAACCATAAGATCAAAACTTTAAAATTTAATCTAACTTCTTGGTGCAAGAATCTTACCTTTGAATGCTTGGGATTGAAATATATCCAAAGTTAGCCAAATCCAAAATCCTATAATTTCCTTGGAAATTATGAAGAAATTTGAGAGAATTTGGTAAAGAATGGCTTGAATTGAGGGTGAGTGCTACGGTTTCTCTTCTTCAACTCTTAATATCATAATAATATATATATATATATACATTATATAATATATATATATATAATATATATATATATATCCCATTTTACCCTTGCACTTCTATGAAACTCCCTTTTGCCTTAGTCAATTACCAAAATTCCCTTATTTTTATTAACTTCCCATGTTATTCTATCTCTTTTCACTCCCCACTTTTTCAACTAATTATGAGTGAAATACAATTTTACCCCTAATGAAATTTTAGGGAATTTTCTTCACACTTGTTCAAGATAACTTTAACAAATTCAACTAAGGGTATTAGGGCATAAGTAAAGCTACATACCTCGATGTGGGCGTTACACCCATATTTACACACCCTAAACATGTTTATTTTAGGGCTTCGTTGGGCCCATATTTTACAATTCAAATTATTTTAGGGCTTCAACCTTTTATTGGCCCAATTTACGCAGTTCAAATAGGTTTATTTTAGAGCTTTAAAATCTTTTGGGCCTAGAATTTTCAGGCCCTTCAAACAGTGTAACTGAGGACTTACACCGTTATTTCACAATTGTAATTTACACAGTTTAGAACTTTAACGTTGGGCTTTACACTGTTGTTGGGCCCAAACTTACATAGACCCACCGACACACAATTAAAACATCTATTAAGCAACAAACAACATAGTGATCAAAACTATGCATTGTAATTAGTGAAAAAGCAAAAAAAAAAAAAAAAAAAAACAAAAAAACCATAGTAGTTCAAACATGCATTCTCAATGAAATGTAAGTAAATATGAACCCTAACTGAACTGGGCCAGTTACAATGTCAACAAACAGCAATCCAACCTCATGCAGTTGACATCCAAACCATGATTCAATCCCTAAATTTATATACTCATCAAAAATTTTACAAATGCTTGAAAAAGGGATACACAACACAATAACAATCAAAGCATGAGATACCCACATTATTAGGATGCAAAAGAATTCCACTCACTGACGATTCTTGTCTCTCCACCTATGTTTTCTAACCACTTGCACGAAAAAATAACAACCAAATCATCAACCATACATATATATAATATTATATATATATATATATATAGAGAGAGAGAGAGAGAGAGAGAGAGAGAGAGAGAGAGAGAGCAATGTAAATTTAATGTCAATTACAAATTATTCTCTTCGATACATAAACATACAAAACTAGTTACAACAGTTAAATCATTACAATTTTCACTGCATGCAAAAAATAAAATAAAATAAAAAATAAAAAATTAGGATCACAGAATGAAAGAAACTGAAGTCCAACACTATATCAGATTTTTAAAGAGATGTAAAAAGAAAGACAAATACAAATACCACATGACATAATAAGTTGAAGAATATACAATCAACCCTAACAAGAGTCCCAATCAAACAAGGAAACAAAATCCTAATTAAAAACGAAAATTAATTAAAAGAAGAAATCCTGACATGAGAGGGAACTCTAAATAAATCATCTAATAAAGCATCATAAACAAAGTGACCATAACTCAAGGACGGTACTTTCTCTGTGATTTTCAGTAATGAAGTCTTGCTATTACACTATTGACTAGTGCAATAACATGAGATCCTTGACGAATAACACTGACCTCAGGAGTCGGGCCCTTTTTTCAAAACTTGCTAATGTTATCCTTAACCTAACAAATAAAATCACAGTGTTTTTGTTAACAAACAATATCATCAAATCATCTCAAAACTAACCTATTCTCCTGCCATAAACCCTATTGCAAAAGACAACGACAAACATACTTTTTTCTTTTTTTCCATAAACCCTATCTTACACAAAAACAACGAACACATATTTTTTTGCCATTAATCCAATTGCAGACGAGAACACAAAAAAAAATGTAGAATTTTATCCGTACAACCTATAGTCAACTTAAACTACAAATCAACAAAGGAAGATGACTACATCCACAAGTTCAAATAGTTGCAAACTTTAGCCTATAGTCTCAACGATGAAGCAACTCATAAGTCTCAAGTCAGTCATCACTCGAAGTCGCCTATCAAACTCATTGTTTGCCGGAAAAACTCTACGATAATAGCACTAAACTCTTCTTTTCAACACCATGAATGAACCCTAGACACGACAATCGCCAACAATCAATCCAACCCCTTAGTGTAAATCGCCATTAACAATCATTGGTCGCCTTAAAAATCACAAGAATGCAGTCAACGTTTGTCAGACGAAAACCCAAGAGTCTACTCTACCAAGATATGCAAAAGTAAAATGACTTTTGCTTTTCTTTTTTCTTTAGGTCAACTTCCTTGGACATGTGTCATCGCCCCAGCCCTATGATTCCCCATATTGCAATTTTAAATTTTGATTTCCTATGCAAAGTGTCAACTGATCATTTTATCCTTACTTACAAATGACTTATGACCGTACTATCCTTTATTACAATGAAAACTGTTAACAGAATTCTGCTGCGGGTAGTAAAAGGGTATTTAAAACGTGGGTGGGTATAAATTTGTCAATAGGCCATTTTTCTGGTGGGAACATGTTGTTAACTCATATCTCTTACATAGATTTACAATTTTACGTACAAAGTGATATATTAAAAGATAATAAAAGGATGAATATTAAAAGTCAAAACTTATTATATATATTATTCTATTCATTTTCTACACATCATTTTGTATGCATAATTTTGTAAAAGATCTTTGTATGTGTAGTATTATTTGTTCTGATAGAAAAAATATTAGTTATTACAATTTTCATTATGGGTTTTTTAGTATATCCATATAGTTTTGTTGAATTTTCTAATCGCCCCTAGTATTGAAAATTTGACCCTACCCCCATTTCTGTTAAGTAAAAATTCGTTAAATATGTGTACAACATTTTTCCCTTAAATTAATATTTCATAATCACCCCAAACTCATTACATTTACATTTATTTAATCAAAATTTCCAAAGTTTTGTTATTTATGCAACAAACTTTGCAAAGTTTCTCATTCACCCCTCAAATCTCATAAAATAGAAGTCAAACTTTGAAAATAGAGAAAGAAAAAAAAACTTATTCATTCTTATTCACATTAAATAAAAATACTAACTCTAGATATCTTGATAACCCTAAGGATTATCCTGACTTTTAAAATTTTAAAACTAGATAAATGCCTAGATAATTCCTAAGTTTTCACATTCTAATATTAGGAATTCAACACTCCCCCTCAAGCTGATGAAAACATGTCTAACATTCCCAGCTTAGAGATAACACTATCAAAACTTTGTCTAGGAATCCTTTTGTAAGGATGTCAATGGTTTGCTGGCTTGTACGTAGATATATAATAGACAAAAGCTTATCTTCTATCTATTCTTTGATAAAATGGTGATCTATCTCGACATCTTTGGTTTTTTCATTATGAACTGGATTGTGTGCAATACCAATTGCAGCCTTGTTGTCACAATAAAGCTTCATAGGTTCTCACTCTTGATTCCCAACTCAACTAATAATATTTAAACCAGATCATTTTGCAAATACTTGTGCGACTGCCTTAAACTCAACCTTTGCACTACTCCCTACTATTACAGCTTGCTTCTTGCTCATCCAAGTCACCAGATTTCCTCAAACAAACGTACAATATCCTGAGGTTGACCGTCTATCACTCATTGAACCTGCCTAGTCTACATTTGTGAAAGCTTCCACCTTTCTTTCATTAGTCTTCCTAAAGAATAGTCTTTTCCCAAGAGTTCTTTTCTAATATCTTAAGCTTCTATTTACAACCTCGAGATGCTTCTCTTGTGGATTGTTCATGTGTTGACTTACAACACTTACAGAAAATGCTATATCAAGCCTAGTATGGGATAAGTATATCAATTTCCCAACTAGTCTGTAATACCTCCCTTTAGCAACTGGTGTATCTCCATTTATCTCAACAAATTTCACATTCTGTTCAATGGTAGTCTCGATAGGTTTGCAATCTAACATTCCAATATCCTTCAATAAATCCAGAACATATTTCCTATGAGACACATAAATTCCCTTCTTATTCCTTGCAATCTCTATGCCTAAAAAATATCTTAGCTGCCCCAAATCCTCTATCTCAAAGTCCTGAGCAAGAACTTTTTTTACCATATTCATTTCTTCAAAATTATCCCCTATGGGGGCATTTGGATCATATAATGTTTTATTATAGAGGGATGTTATATTAAGGGAAAGATAGATCACGTTGAAGATTATTGGGAATGTTTAGGAAATGTGTTTGGTTCAAATAAATTGGTGAATAATATGTTTGGTTGGGAGGATAAATTGGTGGGTATGTTATATAGATTACTAAATTGCTCTTTTTTTTTTAAATATTAATATAATATTATTTTTTAAATCATTTTTTTAACCCCCTACATTTGAAATTTTGCTAAAACACCCTAGTCATATAAAACTTTAATTTGTACGAAAATCACCCCCACCCACCCCAAGCCACTACCAGCAGCCAACCACCATCATCGGCCGCTGCCCATAGTCGACAGAATGGGGCACAACTAGTCGTATATGGCCGACCATGCACCGACAAAGCCATTTTCGGGCATGGATCACAAATCCATGGCTATTTCATGACCAGATCTATGGCCATTTCACAACCAAAGATGTGGTCGTCAAACGGCTACAGATCTAGTCGTGAAAATGCTAGATCTTTAGCTGTGAAATAGCCATAGAAATGGCCAGATCTAGCCCCAAGCTAGAAAAGGCCTTATTGGTACACGACCGACTAGATCCCATCAGTTGTGCACCATTACGGTGACTAAGCCAATGGCCAATGATGGTAACAGCCGACAGTGGTTTTAGGTGGTTGTGGGTATTTTGTTAACTTTTAAACTTTTTTGGGGTGTTTTAGATCATTTCTCAAATATAGGGGGCTAGGTTAATTGTTATTTGGTAGACATTTGAGGGCAATTGTGTCTGAAATGGTACTTGATTAAAGGCAAAATAGGTATAAAAATCAGATTACCCGGTAATCTTTTAATCTTAGGGGTGAGAGAGGGTATCAGATTACCCCCAACATCACCAACAGTAAACACTATTTGTAATAAAAGATTCTCGTAATATTTTATTACTTCCAAACCAAACACCAAAATCTTGCAAAATAAATGAAGATTACCCCCATTATCTTATATGCGTTTGATCCAAACGCACCCTATAAGAATAATATCCTTAACATATACTATTAAGATAGTAATCTTACCACCCTTATTCTTGAAAAATAGTGCATGATCAGCATGTCTTTAAATAAAATCATAACTCCTTATAGCCTTAGTAAATTTCTCAAACCAGGCCCTAAGAGACTGCTTCAAACCATAGAAAGATTTTTGCAGCATGCACATTTTCCTGTTAGCCTGATTTCCTTCAAAACCTGGTGGCAACTCCATATAAACTTCTTCTGCAAGATCACTATTCAAGAAAGCATTCTTAACATCCAATTGTTGCAAGGGCCAATCTAAATTTACAGCAAGAGATAGAAGCTACAAGAGTGAAAATCTCCTCATAATCTACTCCATAGGTTTGTGTGAACCCCTTAGCTACCAATCCTGTCTTATATCTCTCAACTGTTCAATCTGCCTTATAATTCACTATAAAAACCCATTTGCAATGAACAATAGTCTTCTTTTGATAAGCTCAACATCTCCCAAGCCCTATACTTTTCCAAGGCCTCTATCCCTCCATTAGAGCCTCTCTCCATTTGGGATCATCCAAAGGCTTCCTATACTAACTTTGGAGCTTCTGTGGTTGAAAGATTAGTAACAAATGCATGAAAACTAGAGGACAATTTATCATTGAACACAAACTTAGAAATAATATGTAAAGTACAAGATCGAACTCCTTTTTTAAGAGCTATAGGAAAATCATCTCTTGATTCAGACTTACTGATAGGCAAACCTTTTTCAACTAGAGATTGTGAGTCAATGAATTCTTTTGGTTGGGATAATTGACCTTGCAAGTCATTAAGATGCTTATTACTTTGATGATCAGCTTTTCGAGAATAAAATTTAAGTTTTGGTTGATTGAGTCTTGCTAATGCTTCTCATGTCTTCATGTGTTTCTAACCTCCAATTTCATGATTTTCTATTCTGATAGAAATAGGACTTATAACCTTAGAATCTGGTCTAGTTAGAAGAGGTTAAGTTAGGTGTGAATTCAGATTTAGAGGAGTTGATGTGAAAGTAGGATTAGAACTCCGACTAGGTGTTGATGTGGATGTAGCATTAGAACTATGACTTAAAGGAATTGTTATTTCCCAAAAACGATCTTCATTTAAGTTATCCCCTTGAAGAGCAGTATTGGGAAAATAAGGATGAGATTCAAAGAAAGTCACATCCTTAGAAATAAACATTTTTTTCTTAATAGGGGAGAAACACTTATACCCTTTTTGTGTTGAGAGTACCTTACAAACACTCATTTAATGGCCCTAGGTTCTAACTTGCCTCTATTCTGAGAATGGACATGAGCATATGCAGTACACCCAAAAGTTTTCAAAGGAAGAGAATTTAGGACTCTAAAGGTGGGAAATGTTTGAAGGAAGACAGACAGGGGAGTATTGAACTCTAAACTCCGAAAAGGCAACCTATTGATTAAATAAGTGGTTGTGAGGACTGCCACACCCCAAAATATTTAGGCATGTTCATGGTGAACATCAAGGCTTGGGCAACCTCTAATAGGTGCTTATTTTTCCTTTCAGCAATCACATTCTGTTGTAAGGTCTCTACACATGAGCTTTAGTGTATAATCCCATGGCTAGATAGATAGTTTCCTAGGATAGAGTTCAAATACTCCCTACCATTATATGTCTTTAAGATCCGAATCTGTGTTTGGAATTGAGTTTTAACCCTAGAATGAGACTTCAAAAAAATCTGACCTGTGTCAGATTTTTCTTTCAAAAAATATACCCAACTTAGTCTAGTGTGTTCATCAATGAGAGTAATAAACCACTTAGATCCTGCAACGTTTGTAACCTTAAAGGGTCCCTAAATATCACTATGGATTAGAGAAAAAGGTCTAGACTTCTTATGAGGATTTGTTGGATACATTGAACGAGGATGCTTTGCAATTTGGTAGATTTCACATTGAAATAATGATGAATTTTTGGTTCTGAATAATAATGGAAACAACCGTTTCAAATAAGAAAAACTAGGATGGCCTAATTGTCTATGCCATAACATTATTTCTAAATTATCAGAAATAGAGGCAAAATTACACCTAGATGCTACAGTTTGATTATTCTCATTAGCCTTCTCATCAAAGTAGTAAAGCGCTCTTTATTCTCTAGCATTGCCAACCATCTTCCTCGAGAGTAAGTCCCAAAGTTCACAGTGGGAAGAAGAGAATATAGCCACACATTTTAAGTCTTTGGTTAGTTTGCTAATGGATAATATATTACAAGACTGGCTAGGCACATGAAAGATGTAATTTAAACAAAGTTTTGGGGATAGTTGGACTAATCCTTTACCAGCTACATTTGACAAGGAACCATTAGCTGTTTTGACCTTAAGGTTACCATAACATGGACTATAAGACACAAATACACTTGAGTTACCCTAACATGTGATTTGAGGCTCTTGAATCTAAAACCCAAAGTCTATTTGTTCCAAACTAGTATTCAAAGTTGTAAGAGAATTGCCAAACTCAACAAATGAACATGAATGACTTAAAGAACTAGAACTGGATTGACTAAACAACTCATTCAAGTGTTGAAACTACTCTTTGCTGAATGGTACAGGCTTGGATGATCCTCAACTTTTAGGTATGTATTTTCCCCAACTTCAGCATGAAATCCCTTACCATTAGGTTTATTTTTCTTCCAATTTGATGGTTTGCCATGTAGTTTCCAACAGGTAGCCTTAGTATGCTTTGGCTGATGACAATATTTACACCAAATTTTCTCTCCTCTTCTAAGTAGTTTTTTATCTCCATTATGATTGGTATGTTTCTCCCAACCCTTAGAAACAAGCGCTAAGGATTCTGATTTTGGTTATGTACTCAGACTGTTGGTTCCTTCTAAATCTCCCATCATCACTTTCCTCCTACTTTCTTCTCATTTTACTTATGCTAACACTTCATGTGTAGAAGGTAAGGATTCTTATCCCAAAACCCTATTTCTCACTTCATCTAGTTCCTTATTCAGCCCTGCAAGGAACTTAAACACTCTCTCCTTTTCTAACATCTTAGTGTACTTCATATTGTCTTGAGAGCAACTTCAATCTACCTCACAGAACAAACCAGCTCTTGCCCCAACTTAGCCAATACACTATAATATTAGGTTACAGACATGTTACCTTGTTTGGTCTCTCTCAGCCTTGATTTTATCTCAAATATATGTGCTAAATTCCCCATCTCTGAATATGTTTCTTTTGTTATTTTCCAAATAACTTTTGTAGTGGGAAGAAACAAATAGAGCTGTCCAATCTCCTCTTCCAAGGAATTGATCAACCAGGCGATTACTATACTGTTCTCAACATCCTACTTCTCATATGCTAGATCATCTTCCTTCAGAGCTTTGGCTGCTCTAGTCAAGTAACCCAATTTTCCTCTACCTCTAACCATCAACTTCATAGCTTGAGACCATGGGATATAATTTTTTCCATTCAATTTGTGAACACTAATTTGAATGGAATTATTATCATTTAACTAAGGCTAGACTCCTGTTTGTCCAAATCTCATATCTGAAGAAGAAATCTATTGATCAGGTGGTGGACTTAGGCTTTTACCTTGCCTACCACCAGTCATAGCTATTTTAACCATCAATTACTATGGCTAGAGAACCTGGCTCTGATACCATGAAATAGAGAAAAAAACTTACTCACTCTTATTTACATTGAAGAAAAAAATATATCATACATCTCTAGTTATAGACTAACTCTAGATATCTTGATAACCCTATGTTAGGATTATCTTAACTTTTAAAATTTTAAAACTACATAATGCCTAGATAACTCCTAAGTTTTCACATTCTAATCTTAGGAATTCAACAAACTTACATTAATCAACAAAGTTTATCAATCAAACACCAAAATCATCTATCATTAGCCAAATAACAAAAATCATCCATCCTCAACCAAACACCAAAAATCATCATCTAAAATGAAAACTAAAAACATTCTTATCGTTATATGGCACTCCACAGTTGGTCGGTTTTGGCCGCCACATGAGGTGCTTGTGCCTGGATAGAATATGGTTGTCACTTAGGTCCATGATAGTTAGACTATCCAGTCATTACTTGGGCTCTCAATGAGGGTTTAGTGTGATACACGGTGGGCTAGAAACGAGGGAGAAAAGAAGAAGAAAGAACCATGGAGGAAGAGAAGAGAAGAAGACACAAATGGAGAGAGAGAGAGAAGAGAAAGTTAAAATAAAGGAAGTTGGGGGAAACCTAAAAAAGGAAGGAGGAAAAATTATGGATTTTTGTAAGGTTCAAATTGTCTATTTGGACTTTCTTAAAATTTCAAAATATAAATATTACCTTAACAATTGTTAACTTTAACAAGAAAAACTAATGGAATAGGGGTTAAGGTGTAATTTTGCGTACTAGGGGCATCGTTTTGAAAACCAGACCGCTCTTTGACTCGGTCAAAGGGGCCCGTTCATGGGTTGACCAGTCTAACCGATTGAACCGGTCGGTCTGATGGGTATATAGCAGTCACATCTTTAAATAATTCCATTAATTGTTATAAGTTTGAAAACCAGCAAATACATCCCTAAAATTTACCTATAAGCCCCTGTAAGTTTAAAATAAAGCAAATGCACTCTTTAGATTTTATTATTAATTATTTTTTTCTCTCTCCCCATCACTTCCATCTTTCTCCTTTTTTCTCTCTCCCCATCAGGCCATCACTTTCTTCTTTCTCCTTTTTTCTCTCTGTCTCCCCATTACTCCCCGTCACTTTCTTCTTTCTTCTAACACATTCGCGTCTCTCTACTGTAATTTTTCTCTCCTCTTCTTTTTCTCTTTCTCTTCATCTCCTCTTTTCTTTCTTCTAATCTTCTTCCTTACTCTTTGTCTTGTCTCCTCTTCTCTTTCTTCTTCCTTCCCCTCCCCTTACTTCTTCTTCTTTACGCTCTAGATTTTAGAGTAAGTGAAGAAGAATAGAAGATGAAAATGGAAGATACAGTATGGTTTTTTTATTCAAATGAAATGGAGAATGAAATGATGCTGCAAATTGGTTTAGGAATTAGGAATATGAATTTTTTAGGATCAGATACCCAAAAATAGCGAACCGTTTTAAGCCTCAGGCCGATCGGACTAGCAGTTTTGTATTGTTCCGCCGATCCATTAACGGTCCAAAGTGGGTTTAATGACATTCCTTGTTTTTATGTTAACCTAGACCAGAGTAAAGGCCGGCTCCTAGTCAAACCGGTCGGACCGAACGGTCCAGTCCGGGTTTTAAAATAGAGACTAATAGTAATAAGGAATTGAAGAAAACTATGGGAGTTTACTAAAACAATCCTCTTTATGTGAAGGGCTTTTTCAAATGGCACTATTACTTGTACCCAAAACTTCTCTATTTTAATATATATTTTATATTTTATATTTCAAATTTTATATGTTCAAAAAGACATAGAGAAAATCATGTCATTAAATCGTTTTGCAATAATAATATCAAGTAATTGAGTATAGCAAAAAATTATTTTAAAACAACTAAATTAATATATTCATGTAATTATTTGTATTTTCTTGATGTTTATTATGTTAGGAAACGATCAAGTCATGGCAACGGAAAACAAAAATTATGTAACACAAATTGTTCCCTTAGAACCAAGATCAGGGCACAAATTATACAGTTTATACGTTAAATCAAAATCTGCAATAAAATCAGATTAGAGTTAAGAATTCATACGCATGTTTGGAGGCTCCTTCAAACTTTTCTCTGAATGGGTTTCGCTACCGATCCAATAGTAGGATCGAACTAGCGGTAGTCCACACGAAGATAACCTGAAGAGCTAAAGAGGGATTTGCTAGATCCTCTTTAACCTTAAGAACCAAGAAACGAGAATCAAATGAAAAATTTGATTCAATCAAATGTAAAGTGGCATGGGGTAGAGAGAAAAGGGGCTGGAACATTTTGAATCAATGAATATAAATACTTAATGAAAATGTTATTTTAATTCATGGAACACATGCACTTATATAGTGCATGTGAAACCCTATTCCACTTAGGAATAGGCTTAGGCACCAACCTAAACAGCCCCTATGTCCAAACAGCCCCATTTAGATATTTTTATTTTTATTATTATTATTTCAATTCAATTCAATTAATATATATAAACTATATTAACATTTAACAATAACAATAATTCATTTAAATATATGCGTACACATATTTATATATAATCTCACTTATTTAATTTTAATATTAAATTAAATAAAGGCAATAACCTCAGAAAATTTAATTGCACTGTGAGATTACTAAAATACCCTTTCACCTAAAAAGACGAAAACGCCCTTCTCATAAACTGATTCTTAAATTATCTTTTATGTGTGTGACCCGTAGGCTCCTTATCATACCAGCAGTGCGTAGTATCGCGATTAACACCAATTAATCGTCTCACTACCCACAAACCAAGATTGGCCCCTAGCAAGGCATCACGGCCACCAAATAGATTTAGATTCTGCGAAGCAACTACCTGTCAATGATATGGTTACTATACAATCAAATCCTTTCATCATCTGTTATCTCATCGAGACCGAGGCACATAAATAGTGTCAACCTCAGCTTCTCTCAATATGTATGTATTCAGTTTCTGGACCAATGATCAGAATAATAAACTAGATTGAGCAACAAATCAATCCTACTGTCGCCACAGTTTTAATGTCATTGCCATTTACTGAATTATGTCGTGAGATAACTTCTCCCGTACCCAGGAGTGATGAATCCTCTGCCGATCCACCATAGTCTTGATACACTCTTTGATGCAGCCAATCACTACTCTATTGATAGCTCTGAATAGAACTGTGTTGGGCTAGTGTTAAACTACACCAATCGGTCCATAAGGCGCTCCAGTGATCTCAAGTCTAAGGATCACATGCACCACCATTTGTTAGAGGATTTATTCTATAGACACTGGGGTTACCATCCATATGGAATCCTCTGGTGAGTCAGTCTAGTGAACTTGCCTACAGCAAGCACCCATGTGTTGCGGTTATCACCAAATAACCTTGACAAGTGAGATTAGTCACTGCCTTTCGACATGATCGTTCAACACTATGATAGCCTTACCGTATTATCTGTGCCCTTACTTTAGAGTAATACTAAGGCTACGTACATTTCTAGAATGGCCACCATATGTGCTCATAGGGTTCTCACTATCAAGATTTGAAACACTTGATACCCTCGTCACGGTTCTACCATTCTAAGGACATATATCAATATATACAATAACGATTTATATGATATAGAATAAAATGCATTTTTATTGATCAATGAACATTATTACAAAGAGTCAATTCTACAATAATTGATTGGCTTTAGGGCACCTTCTCTAACAATCTCCCACTTTCACTATAGCCAATCATTCATGTATTTAATACCAAATGATCTCAAGTGTTGTTCATGCTTCTGTTGCGATAGAGGCTTTGTTAGTGGATCTGTGAGATTATCATCAGTATGCACTTTACTGGTCTGCACATCTTTCCTCTCAACTATTTCTCTAATGATATCGAATCGTCTAAGTATGTGTCTGGACTTCTGATGAGACCGTGGTTCTGTAATGACTTATTTCTACCAGTATACTTTAGAATATATGCAATAAAAAAAATACATACTTAGCATATGAAAATAGTTGGGCCCAAATTTGTCTTTACTTATAAAATATAATTCTTTACATATACTAAAATAAAAAGTACAAAAACTTAGCAACGGTGGACAGTAATGCCAATTCTCTTCGCTTGACGATTCCCTTCCGACCACTGCTCACCTATTTCCTACAAAAACATGGAAAAACAACGGGGTGAGCATAAAAATGCTCAGTAAGTAAATCCCTTAACTCTTCTCCTTCTTTGATTCTTTCCTTAATTCTTTTCTTCTTTCTTTCATTCTTAGTTCTTTCTCTTTTCTTTCTCCGTTTCTAATTCTTACAGTTCTTTCCTTCTTCCTAATTCTCGCTGTTCTTCCTTTCTCTCTGTTCTTTCTATTCTTTCTATTCTTTCTAACCATGATGGAATACATGGTAATATGCATGCATGAAATGCATGTGCAATAATGCAAAAATGCATTTTCTTTCTTCTTTCTATTTCTTATTCTATTTCTTTTCTTTTCTTTCTTGTCTTGCTTGCTCAAGCTTTCTCATTCTTTCTTATTCTTGCTTATTCTTTCTTATTCTTATTCTTATTCTTATTCTTATTCTTTCTTATTCTTTGCCGATCGGTCTCGATTGACGCATGGATTTGGAACCTTGGCCGTGTGAGTGAGTACAGTCCTCATCTACATGCACTCTTGTGGACTGTACAAATTCTTTCTTTCTTCTTAGGCCACTCAATTAAGGTGGCGTGCATGTAGGAATTCTTCTTGGTACAACCCTCATCCACATACACTCTTACAGGTTATATAATTCTTCTTCTTCTTATGCCACTCAATTAAGGTGGCGTGTATGTGGGAATTTCTTCTTAGCACTCACGGTTCCCCATCGCACAACCTATTCTTTTCTCTTCTTTAATGCTTTTTTTTTTTTTTTTGAAATTCTTTAGTGCTTATTCTTTCTTTCTCTTTATTCTCAAAAGTGTTTTATTCTTAAAAGTCTTTATTCTTTCTTAAGGACTACATATATACAAATATATGCATATGGATGGCTCATGCTTAGAATTCTTACTTAAATGCACTCATGAAATGCAAATATGCAATGTTGCATAAAATTAAAGTTTCTACTCATACACATACTTCTCTTAGGCATTTCATCAAACAATAAATGTGCATATACAAATTTCACTTTAATTATAATTCTCTTTCTTTCTTAAACCATCTAAATTGAGAGCAAAACTCCCATGTATCCTCATAATCCCTACACGGCAAAAACACTCCCAAAATTCTTCCAATTCCAACCGAATTTCAATCCATCATCATACAATCAAAAACACTTCTCATACTCAATATATCCAACAACAAGCACAAATAATCATTCATCTCATCTCAATTTCTCAACAATCATAACATATACATGCTTAAAGAAATCTCTACTCAATTGATTTCTTAAACCTTAACTTGAATTAGAGTTTGAGTGGAATTTACTTACCTTATACTTGAGTAGTCTCCACTAAAGCTCTCTACTCTTGTTGGATTCAAACCTTCTCTTAACCCTAAGGCATAAATTAAATAAGAATTCAACTTCTACACAAATAAATCTTATATATAGAGCAAGAATTCTTACCCCTTGTTGCCTAGGATCAAAACTTTATTAAAATCCACTCAAAAGCCCTCAAAATCCTTGGAAAATTGAGTGAAAATTTGAGAGAAAATGGAGAAGGAGAGTGGTGGTGGAAGGAGAGAAATAAGGGTTACAAACCCTTAATATCTTATTTTATAAACATACTTTCCCATTTTGCCCTTATACTTTCTTAGAAATTTCATCTATGTCCCTTAGTCAATTACCATAATGCCCTTATTTTGATTGCATTTTAAATGAAATTCTCTCTCTTTTCACTGCCCACTTTTTCAACTAATTTTGAGTGAAAAGACCATTTTACCCTTAATGCAAGTTTTAAAATAACTTTAGCAAAAATTAACTAAGGGCTATAAAAACATAAATTAAATTACATACCTCCGTGTGGGCGTAAGGTTCCATGGCTTGAGCGATTGCTCCATTGTTGTCACAATAGATGTCTATTGGATCAACAATCGTGGGAACCACACCAAGTTCAATGACGAACTTCTTAATCCAGACTGCCTCCTTGGCCACATTTTATAATGCAATATACTCAGCCTCCATTGTAGAGTCCACCACAGTGCTTTGTTTGGAGCTCCTCCAGCTCACTACACCCCCATTGAGACCAAATACAATCCCTAATTGCGATCGATAATCATCTTTGTCCGTTTGGAAACTAGCATCACTGTATCCTCTTATAGTGAGCTCATCTTCCTCTCTATAAACCAAGAACATATCTTTAGTCCTCTTCAGGTACTTAAGAATGTTCTTGACAGTCATCCAGTTATGCTCACCTGGATCCGATTGATATCTACTACAAGTGCTCAAAGCACATGAGACATCAATTCGAGTACATAGCATGGCATACATGATGGATCAAATTGCTGATGCATATGGGATCCTCTTCATACTGTCTCTCATCTTGTGTTCTAGGACACATATCCTTAGAGAGATAAACACCATGTGACATCGGAAGAAATCCCTTCTTGGATTCTTCCATACTGAATCTTTTCAGTAATTTGTCAATATATGCACTCTGACTTAGGCCAAGCAACCTATGCGATCTATCACGTTAGATCTTTATTCCAAGGATGTAAGTTGTTTCCCCTAAGTCCTTCATAGAGAAGCACTTGGATAACCAAGTCTTTACCGACTGCAAGCTCGGTATATCATTCATGATCAGAAGTATGTCATCGACATACAACACTATGAATGTCATTACGCTCCCACTCACTTTCTCGTAAACACAGGGCTTATCTTCGTTCTTGATAAAACTAAATTTTTTTACGGTTTCATCAAAACGAATGTTCCAGCTCCTTGAAGCTTGCTTAAATCCATAAATGGATCTTTGCAACTTGCATACTCTATCAGCTTTCCCATCAAGAACGAAACCATCGGGTTGTGTCATATACACATCCTCTTCAAAGTTTCTGTTCAGGAAAGCTGTTTTGACATCCATTTTCCAAATCTTATAGTCATGATATGCAGCAATCGCAAGCACAATTCGGATGGATTTAATCATGGCAACTGGCGAAAAGGTTTCTTCATAGTCAATACCATGAATTTATTTGAAACCTTTGGCAACCAATTGTGCCTTATAAGTATGCAGCTTGCCGTCCTTGTCAATCTTCTTCTTGAAGACCCATTTACACCTTATGGGTTTTACCCTTTCAGGTGATTCCACCAGAGACCATACTTGGTTCTGGTACATGGAGTCTGATGCGTATTTCTTACAACATACAAAACTAGCAAGTGCACTAGTCGCTCAAGTAATAAAGTGATGGGTAGGATATCGTTCCCACAAGGATTATTAGCAAAGCACTAAGTTTCCTAATGTTATCAAGTTGAAGCAATCGAATTCTTTGGATTGGTGGGAGCAAATTTTAATTAAAAACACTACATGAAATAAAACAAAGAATTAAAACTTAATTAAGAAAGCAAGATGAAACACGGAAATCAATTCAAGCAAAACGGGTAGGGTTTGACTTCGTTTGGATTTTTATGGGTTAAAACCTAATAATTACACTATATTCACATTCATGCGAATGGTTGTAAATCGAATTCACTGATATGTTAAACATACCCTCTCGCTATGTTTTCCTATTCATCCTTATTAACAATCCGCACCAACAAATTGAAAGTTAATATTCTAATTCATTAGGCACAAGAACCCTATACTGATTTCATTAATTCTTGAATCTATCTCTAGCATCCAATACTATAACGGTGATTACCCAAGAGCCTAACATGATTCATTTCTCAATCTCACCATGTTATCACATACAACATTAAAAATCAGAGTAACACACAACACAAGCATTCATATGAAAATAACACAATCAAACCCTTAACCCATTTAAAATCCAAACTACCATCAAAACCCTAACCCAAAAGAGAGTAGTTCATAACTAAATCAATAACAAAAAGAAAATAGGAACTAAACATTTCAACATAATGAAAACGAGAATAAAGATTAAAATCTCCCCAAAAGATGAATCCTCTAGTTGGAAATCGAATCCCTTCCTTTTACAATCCAATCGCTCAAAGTTCTTAGAAGAAATGTAAAAGTAGCTAACCCTAAAAAGATCAAGACCCCTGGGAAAAGGCTAAGTTTTTCTTTTATACTTAGTCCAAATAACCCAGCCAAGCACACACAACACGAAACTGTGCGTCTTAACAAAACTGGAATAAGTGACTGTCGCCGCGGCGAAGAATGAATCAAATAAGTGTCCCTGGCCTACTTCGCCGCGGCGAAGAAATTTCCTTCGCCGGGGCGAAGCTTCTTCCTGAGTTCTGAAATTACAGAACTGCCACTCCGTTTGCTTCTTCGCTTAATTCCTCGATTCTCGGTGCTCTTCCTTGGAAACAGTTCATCGTGCTTAATCCTACTCCGGTATCCCCTATCTTCTGATATTGCTAATTTCTGAGTAAAAATATCCAATTTTGTGCTTATTTGCTCAAAATGTCCATTTTAACCTGAAATCGAAAAGTAACGAATTAAGAACCAATTCAGGTCAAAATGCACCAGAAAGTACCTGAAATCCGAGAAAAAGATCTAATAAAAACTGTATAATTTAGGATTATCAACTACTCTCAAAATTTATGGCTTTAAGCCATTTAATGAAATCTAGATCCAATATAGTGTCTTCGTAGGTTCTGGGTTCATCGTCTTAGTAGACTAGTACGTCACCATTGAGTCATGAGATAATTGTATCTCTCGGGTCATTGCGTTACTCTCCAGATCTGTATAGCTCCTATGCTACCTGAGGTAGTTCACTTTTATCCACAGGTTGTGGAGTAACCTCCTCCTGATGTTCAACCACTTCCTGTGGACCTCATCCCGTCCTTCGTCTAGTATATTTGGGTTCTAGAACTTCATCGAGTTCTACTTTTCTCCCACTAGTACTTCTTAGAAAAACTTCCTTTTATAGGAAGACACCAGTACGAGCAACAAAAAATTTGTCCTCTCTGGGTGGTAAAAATAGTATCCTTTGGTCTCCTTGGATATCCCACAAATATACATTTTATAGGATTTTGGGCCCAACTTGTTCGAAGTCATTTTTTAACATAAGCTTTGCAACCCCAAATCCTTAGATAAGACAAGTTGGGCTTTCGCCCATTCCATAGTTCATATGGAGTCTTATCTATAGACTTTGAAAACACACAAGCTCAAAATGTGAGTCGTGGTCTCTAGGGCATAACCCCAGAATGATGCAGGTAGATCACTTAAACTCACTGGACCTAACCATATCAAGTAAGGTCCTATTCCTCTTTCGGATACTCATTGTATTGGGTGTTAAGAAGAGGTGAGTTGTCATACTATCCCACATTCCTTCAAGTATTAGAAAACCCTGAGCTTAAGTATTCACCTCCTCAATCCGACCGAAGAGCTTTAATAATTGCCAACATATTATGTACTTCATTTTGAATTCAATGAATTATCAAAGGCTCAGATTTAGTTTATAAGGTAGCATAGCTTATCTACTGAAATCATCAGTAAATGTGATGATGTATGAAATCCACCTCTGGCTTCAACTGTTAGTGACACCATACATCACTTGGATGATACCTAAAAGTTCAGTAGGCCTTTCACTTTGTCTTTTGAAAGGCGACTTGGTCATTGCCTAACAGGCGTGACTTGCACACCTCAAATGACTGAAAGTCAAAAGGGGCAAAACTCCATCCCTTTGAAGTTTGCAATAAGGGTCTTATTAACATGACCCAACTACAGTGGAGAGTATGTCTGGTTTTGATCGCTATGGTTAGCTTTTGGTTTCAACATTGAGAATATTCTTTTTGTTTAAATCAAGAACATATAACCCATTATATAACCTGAATTCCAATAGAATACCATTCAAACAAAGGACAACAATCCATAGATATCTAAAATGATACCCTATATTATCCAAAGCGGATACTGAAATAATATTCTAGAAATAGAAGGTACGTATAACAGTTATGTAGTTCCAAAAACAAGCCCATAGGCAAAGATAAAACGTAAGTTCCTAAAGCCAATACAGCCACTGTGCTCATATTCTAACTCGTAGGTCCACATCTCCCTTGGCAAGCACTCTACTCGTCTTAGTCCTACACATCAATACAAATATAAGTACCACATCCGTTAATGACCAAGATGTTGAGAGAGAAGTTAATCTCAATCATAACAATATTGAAGTCAAGCATCTGACTTCTTCTTGCTTGCGAGAAAAGCCTGCAGTGTTCTTCCAATGGCCAGGTTTGCCACAATAGTCAAATTACTTTCCTGCCCTTCTTATGCCACTCTCAGGTCCAAAGCACATGCCTTTGGACTGGGCTTGGGTTTGGCCTTGGCTCTACCTTGCCCTTACCTTTCCTTTACAGCATCTACGAGTAAAAGGGCTTGGACTTTTTCAAGTCCTGCTCTGTAGTCCTCAGCATGTTCAAAAGCTCCGACAGGGTTTTCACCATGGTGTTTATATTGAAGTTCATGATGAACGGTGCATAAGAGTCCGGCAAGAATTGTAGAATTAAATCCACTGTAATTCTGCATCTACCACAAACCCAAGTCTCAAGCCTCTCCATGTGCTCGATTATTTGAGCACATGAGGGCCAACTTGGGTTCTTCAGTCAAGCGACTTCCAAACAGTGCTTTTGACACTGTACCTCTCATGTCGAGCATTCCCTTCGTAAAGCTCCTTGAGGTTTAGAATAAGGCAGCATCGTCCATATTCTCATGCTACTTTGCAGCATTGGTATCATCGATGCTAACATCAAGCATTGAACGCATTGGCATCATCAAGGAAACTTTTGAGAAGTGTCCTTTACTTCTTGAGTGGCATCAGGATCAGGCCGACCATGTATGGCTTATCAAGGATATACAATTTCTTTTGACTTGATATAATTCAAAGATACGATACCAGTCTGAGAAATTGGATCCATCCAACTAGTCGCAGGTCCAAATGCTCATTTGGTGAATCTACAATTGTAGAAAAGAAAAAGTCAATAAAGTTCATTATTTTAATATGGTCTTTATTAAACGATGCTCCCACTTTTTCCTAAGTCAATAGCTCACTATTAACTCGGGAAGCCGTTGGTTTCCTAGTGGAATGAGATCTCATTGGCCCATTTCAAATCTTTGCTTGGCGAAAAAGCCAAAATGGGTTGATTAGGTAGGCCAACAAAAATTAATCCACACACGTTGATAGGTCCCACTACCAACCTAATGTGAAGAAGCCAACAAGCCAATCACACAATCCAACGGCCTAGCCATCGTCCTAAGTGTGATTTCATATCAGTAGAGAGGAAACTACATGCCAACCACGTACACACAATATGTGTACTCACTGCCTATGACATGTTTATCAACCTTCGCTTTAGAGAACAAGCAAAACTATCATTTTAAGTCGACCCATCACCATTAAGAAAAACTCTAATGAATTTTAACCTCCACTAGTAGAAGCGTACCCTTCGCTTTGGCGAACAAGGTTCGACGAATAGTAGTTTGATTAAAACAAATGTGATGGAAGGCATATGTGACTTAATATATTTAATTGAGGGTTTATTTAATGTCTCACTGGATATTAACTTTGTTAGAATGACTTGTTTGGCATATGAACCATTCAACCTTAGCATGATTCTAAACAAAATATAAACGTGCCAGTACATAGCCTAACTAAAAAACGATTTCCTCAAGCCTAGAGGAATCGTAGGTCACCTAGGGGTCCTGTAATAAAATCTTGAGTCTTCAAGTATGATTGTCTCTTCCTTGATCGTCTTCAAGTACATTACAAAAACATTATTTAAATTACAATGAAAATAATATACAAAAATTTACATCAATAAATTTAGAAACCTCGATTTACATTTGAGAGGATGAGATGAGAAGAAGTGTACAATCGAGAAGGGGAGAAAGGCAGACACGTAGGCCCATATAAAAAATTACAACCATAATACACAAAAATTTTAAACATTCACCATAGATCTAAGGCTCATGTACGGACACCATGCAATATACAAGCAAGTACATGGCATACATTCAAAAACAATAAATTTTTTAATTGGGTGGTTAATTATTAATTACCCTCTGACAATTTGTAGATCTTATTTGGTCTAAAGTTTTAAAACTTTTCACTTTGGTCCCTATGCACTCGAAAGTACGCCGCTACGGCGATGGATTAGATTGCGCAGCATGCATTGATTTGGGTCACGTACATGCACCACGTGCGATCGCCGCGGGTGATGGGTTATATCGTCGGACGAGTGCTGATATCATCCGCGCACACCTTAGACTACGATTGCCGCAGCGAGCATGATATTCAATCAGCGACGCGCTAAGGACGATCACTGAGACTATGGTTATATCGTCGCGGTGAGCGATGATTTACAATCAGGGAGTATGCCCAACAATGATCCCATCGCCGCGGCGAGCATACACTGATATGTAACATCTGATCAGTTCAACTAACAGCAAACAAAATGCCAATCAGATTTTGCAATCAATCTAAACTTCTGATTTTTTCTCAACAAAAATCCATATCCCAATATACCAATCTTGCAGATCATCAACAAATTAAATTAATCAAGTAAATTGATTTCTTAAAACATGCTTTCAAGGCAGATTTTATGAAGATTCAACAAGGCAACATGTTATCAATCAAATACATGTAATCAACCATACATTAAACTATAAAATCTGGTACCCTAGGCTCTGATATCACTGTAAGCAAACGATCAAGTCATGGCAGCAGAAAACAAAAATTATATAACACAAATCGTTTCCTTAGAACCAAGATCAGAGCATAAATTATATAATTTACATGTTAAATCAAAATCTGCAGTAAAATCATATTAGAGTTAAGAATTCATACGCACATTTGGAGGCTCCTTCAAACTTGTCTCTGAATGGGTTTCGTTACCGATCCAAGAATAGGATTGAACCAGCGGTAGTCCACACGAAGATAACCTGAAGAGCTAAAGAGGGATCTGCTAGATCCTCTTTAGCCTTAAGAACCAAGAAACAAGAATCAAATGAAAAATTTGATTCAATCAAATGTAAAGTGGCGTGGGGTAGATAGAAAAGGGGTTGGAACTTTTTTAAATCAATGAATATAAAATACTTAATGAAAAAGTTATTTTAATTCATGGAACACATGCACTATATAAGTGCATGTGAAACCTATTCCGCTTAGGAATAGGCTTAGGCACCAACCTAAACAGCCCCTATGTCCAAACAGCCCCATTTAGATATTTTTATTTTAATTATTATTATTTCAATTCAATTCAATTAATATATATAAAATATATTAACATTTAACAATAACAATAACAATAATTCATTTAAATATATGCGTACACATATTTAAATATAATCTCACTTATTTAATTTTAATATTAAATTAAATAAAGGCAATAACCTCAGCAAATTTAATTGCACTGTGATATTACCAAAATACCATTTTGCCTAAAAAGACGAAAACACCCTTCTCATAAACTGATTCTTAAATTATCTTCTATGTGTGTGACGCATAAGCTTCTTATCATACCGGTAGTGTGTAGTATCGCGATTAACACCAATTAATCATCTCACTACCCATAAACCAAGATTAACCCCTAGCAAGGCATCATGGCCACCCCATAGATTCAGATTCAACGAAGCAGCTACTTGTCAACGATATGGTTACCATATAATCAAATCCTTTCATTATCTGTTATCTTATCGAGACCGAGGCACAGAAATAGTGTCAACCTCAGCTTCTCTCTGTATGTATGCATTCAGTTACTTGACCAATGACCGGAATAATAAACTAGATTGAGCAACAACTCAATCCCACTGTGGCCACAGTTTTAATGTCATTGCCATTTATTGAATTATACCGTGAGATAACTTCTCCCATACCCAGGAGTGATGAATCCTCTGTCGATCCACCATAGTCTTGATACACTCCTTGATGCAGCCAATCACTACTCTATTGATAGCTCTGAATAGAACTGCATTGGGCTAGTGTCAAACTACACCAATTGGTCCATAAGGCGCTTCGGTGATCTCAAGTCTAAGGATCACATGCACCACCATTCGTTAGAGGATTTATTCCATAGGCACTGGAGTTACTATCCATATGGAATCCTTTAGTGGGTCAATCCAGTGAACTTGCTTACAGCAAGCACCCATGTGTTGCAGTCACCAAACAACCTTGACAAGTGAGATCAGTCATTGCTTTTCGACATGGTCGATCAACACTATGATAGCCTTACCGTATTATATGTGCCCTTACTTTAGAATATGTAATAACTGTTGTATGCTAATAAAATACATGTACAATAATAAAAGTAAATGGGCCCAAAGTTTTCTTTTATTACATATAAACAATATATATACAAAACAGAGTATCATTTATAAAAAAGGTATTCAAACAGTGGACAGTGTAGCTATTACTCTTCGCTTGCCGACACCCATCCAACCGTGTTCTCACCTAGATCCTGCAACCACAAAGAAAAACAATGAGGTGAGCACGAAATAATGCTCAGTAAGTAAATCCTCTACTCCACCGTCCCCGTAACTCTCTCTCTAATTCTTTCCTTATAGTACTCATCTTTCTCACAGCTCTCTTTACTTAACTACTGTTGTATGTCATGGCCTCATCTTACCGGAGGCACGGCTGGGTGGAGTTCACACAGCATCATCCCACTCTTCGTGACTTCATGACTTTTGTGTGGAGATCACAAAGCACCAACTCACTTTTCACAATTTTCGGGTGGAGATCACAAAGCACCAACCCATTCTCATACTTATCGGGTGGAGATCACAAAGCACCAACCCGTTCTTAGTGCTCTTCTCATCCTCTATACTCTTAGAGTAGTGCATTCACACAGTTCTCTACTCTTTCTCAAACTAGATTCATAGTAGAGCTTAATGCTTAGAGTAGGTTAGTCACAAAGTTCTCTACTCTTTCTCAAGCTACTTCTCAAATGAACGCTTAATGCATATGGATGGTTCATGCTCATTAATGCACTTAGGAAATGCCAATATGCAATGTTGTAATAAGTAAGGTTCATAACTCATTCTCATGCTTCTCTTAGGCATTTCATCAAACAACTCATGTGCATCTAACAACTCTTCTCTGACTACAACTCTATTTCTCTTTTTAACCATCCAAAAATGGGAATAAACTCCCTTCCATAGGCATAACCCCTACCATAACATAACACTTCCAAAAAGATTTCTCGATCTCCTCCAATTTCATCATAAACTACATTCTCATCACACATCACACTTCTCAAGTGAAGTGTATTTAACAACCACAAAAACTTATCTCAACCCAAGTTCTCACTAACATAACATATATCATGCATAAATAATTCTCGACACAATGGATTTCTCAAATCTCAACTTCGATTGGGATTTACTTACCTTGTGATGGTGTGGTCCACTAACACTTCTCTTTTCCTTAGTAACTTGTCCCTTCTCTACAACTTTAAACATTAAAACCATAAGACTTCAATGTACAAATATATGCAAAACTTCACATCTAAAGCAAGAATCCTTACCTTAGGATGCCTTAGATTACTTCTCTCCCAAGATCCAACTAAAAAACTCTCAAAAATCCTTGAAAGATTGAAGGAAGAATTGAGAGGAAATGGTGAGAGAGAATGGCGGTGGAAGCAGAATGAATGAAGGGTTTACTAAGATCAACCCTTTTTAGCTCACAATATATACATGCATTCCCATTTTACCCTTACTGTTCTTAGGAATTCCACTTCGCCCTTTGAATTCTTGCAAATGCACCCCCATTTAAACTATTCTTCATGCAATTTCCTTGCATTTCACTCCCCATTTTTCCTGCCAATTAGGGGTAGAATGGTCATTGTGCTCCAAAGGAAGAATTCTCTAGATACTTAATCAACCTTTTGTTATGCCCTTGGCGAAAAATTCCAGAACCTACACCGTAGGTTGCAAGGCTTCATCGCCGTGGCGAAGATTCTTCTTCGCCCCGGCGAAGTCTGAAAAGCAGAAATTCGCCAAGTCTTTACAAATTTCAGGGCAATCACTCAACCAACTCACAATATCCATTCAACCAAGGACCAACCAAACAATATGAACAATATACCAACTCAGTTAAGAGCAAAACAATAAAGATTCAAGCAATGCAATGTAAATTAACTACATACCTCAAGTGGGGCGTTACAATTCTTCCCCCCTTAAAAGAATTTCGTCCCCAAAATTCACAGAAACAACTTCGGGTAACGATTCTGCATATCTTGTTTTTCCTCCCATGTGGCCTCTTCAACCTTGTGATTTCGCCAAAGGACCTTCACTAACGGAATATTCTTATTCCGGAGCTCTTTAATCCTTCGGTCTAAAATTTGAACTGGTTGTTCCTCATACACAAGGTTCTCTGCTAACTCAATAGCCTCTACACTTAGAATATGGGAGGGATCACTTACATATTTACGCAGCATCGAGACATGGAAAACATCATGCACCTTGTCCATACTAGGTGGTAGTGCCAATCTGTAGGCCACATTTCCCACTCGCTGTAAAATCTCAAATGGACCTATATATCTCGGTGATAACTTCCCTTTATTCCCAAAGCGCATCACTCGCTTGTAGGGGGAAACTTTCAGAAACACTTTATCACCCACTTGGAACTCAATTTCTTTCCTCTTCAAGTCGGCATAACTTTTCTGTCGATCTTGGGCTTGCTTCATTCTATTTCTGATTCGTTAGACATCCTCTATCATTTTCTGAGTCACCTCTGGCCCAATAGTTGTATTCAACTCATCCTTTTCGCCGATCTCATCCCAATGTAATGGAGACCTACATCGTCTACCATACAAAGCCTCGTAAGGCGCCATTTTAATTGTAGACTGATAACTGTTGTTGTAGGCAAACTCCACTAAGGGTAACATCTCATGCCAGGATACTTTATAATCCATACAACAAGCTCTCAGCATATCTTCAAGCACCTGGTTCGTTCTCTCTGTTTGGCCACCTATGTGAGGATGATAGGTAGTACTGAATGCCAAACGGGTACCCAAATTCTTTTGTAAACTCATCCAGAAAGTTGAAACAAACCTGGAATCTCTATCTGACACTATTTTCTTGGGCACACCATGCAATCTGACTATCTCCTTAATATAAAATCTGAGCCAATTGATCTGTAGTAGTGCTCTCCTTTACTAGAAGGAAATGGGCTGACTTGGTTAACCTGTCCACAATCACCCATATAGCATTATACCTCTTCTATACTCTGGGAAGACCTGTAATAAAATCCATTGAAATGCTTTCCCATTTCCACTCGGGAATACTTAGTGGTTGAAGCAACCCTGACGGCCATTGGTGTTCTGCTTTTACCTGTTGACAAACCAGACATTTAGCTATAAATTCTGCAATATCTCTTTTCATACCTAGCCACCAATAGCCTTTCTTTACATCTTGATACATCTTGGTTGCTCTAGGATGAGCAATGTACGGTGTGTCATGAGCCTCTGTCAGTAGTCTCTTCCTCAACTCATCATTCTGAGGAATGCACAACCGATTCCTGAAATAGAAGACACCATCTATTACTTGAAACTCTGTTATCTTGCCCTCATGCACATGCTGAACTATTTTTTGACACCACTCATCAACCACTTGCTTATCTCTGACTTCCTCCAGCAAAGTAGACTGAACCTCTGACCTGGCAATCCTTCCTGGATTTACTTCTATATGTTCTCTATATAATTCTTCTATCAACTCTTTCTGCTTAGAGAGCCGAGACAGATAAGTCTTTCTACTCAAGGCATCGGCTACTACATTGGCCTTCCCCGATTGATACTTGATCTCACACTCATAGTCCTTAACCAGCTCTAACCACCTTCTCTGTCTCATGTTTAGCTCCTTCTAAGTGAAGAAATACTTTAAACTCTTATGATCGGTGTAGATATTACTCTTAGCACCATAAAGGTAATGCCTCCAAATCTTTAATGCGAAGACCACGGCTGCCAACTCTAGATCATGCGTAGGGTATCTCGTCTCATACTCTTTCAATTGCCGAGAGGTATATGTTATCACCCTACACAACTGCATTAACACAGCACCAAGTCCTTGCAATGGGGCATCTGTATAAATGTCATAATCTACACCCTCCTGTGGTAACACTAACACAAGAGCTGTCATTAATCTCTTTTTTAACTCCTGAAAGCTCTTCTCACATGCTTCTGACCATACAAAAGGAGTTCTCTGTTTGGTAAGAGCTGTTAACAGTTTAGCCAACTGGGAGAACCCTGCTACAAATCGCTGGTAGTAACCTGCTAAGCCTAAGAAACTCTTGACTTCTTTCACTATCCTCAGCCTCTGCCATTCAAGGATTGCTTGCACTTTACTCGGATCCACCGAAATCCCTTCCTTAGATACAGTATGGCCCAGAAATATCACTTGATCAAGCCAAAACTCACACTTAGAAAATTTTGCATACAGTTTCTCTTCTCTCAACCGTTGCAACACTATTCTCAAGTGTTCCTCATGCTCTTCTCTTGACTTAGAAAAAATCAAGATATCATCAATAAAAACCACTATAAACTGATCCAAATAATCATGGAACACCCGATTCATCAAGTCCATAAAAACTGATGGGGCATTAGTCAAACCAAACGGCATTACTACAAATTCATAATGCCCATACCTTGTACGAAAGGCAGTCTTAGCCACATCTTGCTCAGCCACTCTTACCTGATGGTACCCTGACCTCAAATCAATTTTAAAAAACACTACGGCTCCTTTTAACTGATCAAACAAATCATCAATGCGAGGTAATGGATACTTGTTCTTCACTGTCACTTTATTCAACTCTCTATAATTGATACACATCCGTAGTGACCTATCTTTCTTTTTCACAAACAAAATTGGCTCCTTTTAACTGATCAAACAAATCATCAATGCGAGGTAATGGATACTTGTTCTTCACTGTCACTTTATTCAACTCTCTATAATTGATACACATCCGTAGTGACCTATCTTTCTTTTTCACAAACAAAATTGGCTCCTTTTAACTGATCAAACAAATCATCAATGCGAGGTAATGGATACTTGTTCTTCACTGTCACTTTATTCAACTCTCTATAATTGATACACATCCGTAGTGACCTATCTTTCTTTTTCACAAACAAAATTGGCTCCTTTTAACTGATCAAACAAATCATCAATGCGAGGTAATGGATACTTGTTCTTCACTGTCACTTTATTCAACTCTCTATAATCGATACACATCCGTAGTGACCTATCTTTCTTTTTCACAAACAAAATTAGAGCTCCCCAAGGAGAATGACTCGGTCGGATAAAGCCTTTATCCAGAAGCTCTTGGAGTTGCTTCTTTAATTCCTGAAGCTCTGCTAGAGCCATTCGATAAGGGGCTTTGGATATTGGTGTTGTTCCTGGTGCTAGTTCGATACTAAACTCAACCTCTATTTCTAGGGGCAAACCCGATAACTCTTTCGGAAACACATCTCGAAACTCTCGAACTACTGGCACCCTCTAAAGCTCTGGCTGGGGAACATCACCACTCTGCACTACATGGGCAATATATCCCGAACACCACTTTCTCACCATCTTTCTAGCCTTCACACTACTAGTCAACATGCTCAATTGATGGCCCTCTCCAAAACTAAATTTATCTCCATTATCGAGATTAAATCTCGCTTTCTTCTTCCGATAATCAATCTCGACCCCATATCTCCCTAGGAAATCCATGCCCAATATCACATCAAAGTCAAGCATATCAAAAACTATTAGATCAACCATTAAATCTCTACCCTGGATCACTACAGACTCTCCCGACAATACCTCTTGCGTCAGAACACTAACCCCATCGGGTAACTCTATCTTTATGGGTTGAGTCTCTCTCGTAGGTTTCAAACCTAACCTCTCAATCATTCCATACGATATAAAAGAATGAATGGCTCCTGAATCAATTAAAGCATACAAGGGAACATAATGAAATAATAACTGACCACTAACGGTTGATGGACTGGCCTCTGCTTCACCCTGTGCCACCATAAACACTCTGGCATTTGTAGTACCTCCAGAACTCTATACGGGTGGTGGAAGAGGAGCTTTACAATCTCTCATCAAGTGCCCCGGCTGTCGGCATCTATAACATACCCCCTCGTCTCTCATACACTCTCTTGAGTGGTTCCTCCCACATTTAGGGCAAAGAGGAAACCCTTTCGTCCGGGGTCGCTTATTCTTCCACTCTCTTCTATTCTATCTAAACTGAAATTTCTTCTTCTGATTCTTCATATCTTTACCTTTCACACCCTCGAACTTCTCTTTCTACGGGGCGGTGGGTGGCTCACTTGTTCCTCCTGTCGAAGAACCTACTAAAGGAATTTTGTTTTCAAAGATTTCCACCCTCATTTCTCGCCTCAAGGCCTCACTATAGGTTCGAGGGGGATCAGAACTCGTCATTATATCCCGAGCTATCTCCGGCTTCAACCCATGTACAAACTTATCTCTTCTTAATGCCGGAGTACTAACTATTCCGGGTGCAAACCTTGCAAGGAAGTTAAATTTCACTGAGTACTCCTTCACGGTACTAGATCCCTATTGCAAGCTAATAAATTCTTGGACCTTCTTATGCACTCGGTCCTCTATTCTATACTCGGCCTCAAACTCTTGCCTGAACTCTTCCCAAGTCATCGTTGCCACATCATGAGTTTCTTCCATTAATTCCTACCAAATTCGGGCATCACCTTGAAATAAGAAACTTGCATATCGGACCTTCTCCTAGTCCGTCATGGGGAATAAACCTGTTGTTCACTCTATAGATCTAAACCACTCTTCTGCTATTACTGGATCTGTAGTACCCTTAAACTCTGAGGGTTGATGTTGACTGGGAAGACCATAAATCGATTCAACTATGTTCTGCACTAGGGGAGGTACCAGTTTTTCTCTTCCTACATTCGTGGCTGGTGGTACCTGCATGGGGGTTACAACTCTCCCTTGGGTTTCAGCCATAACTTGCTGTATAATCCCCCGAACTCTAGCTTCATCCAAGGGAGGGGGGGTAGCTTCTGGTGGGTTAGAAGATTCTCCCTCATTCATCACACCTTTACCATGCTTTCAGGTACTACGCCTCATCTACAAAACAACATTTTATCAATTCAAGAAACACTTATAGTATGGAAAGAATTAACTCACACAGTTGGTTATCGGACGTCGTGGCGATGAGAATAGTACATTGTCAAATCCCAAAAATTTTGCTCTGATACCAAAAATGTAATAACCGTTGTATGCTAATAAAATACATGTACAATAATAAAAGTAAATGGGCCCAAAGTTTTCTTTTATTACATAAAAACATTATGTACACAAAACAGAGTATCGTTTACAAAAAAGGTATTCAAACAGTGGACAGTGTAGCTATTACTCTTCGGTTGCCGATGCCCATCCAACCGCTTTCTCACCTAGATCCTGCAACCGCAAAGAAAAACAACGGGGTGAGCACGAAATAATGCTCAGTAAGTAAATCCTGTACTCGACTATCCCCGTAACTCTCTCTCTAATTCTTTCCTTACAGTACTCATCTTTCTCACAGCTCTCTTTACTTAACTGCTGCTGTATGTCACGGCCTCATCTTACCGGAGGCACGGCTGAGTGGAGTTCACACAGCATCATCCCACTCTTCGTGACTTCGTGACTTTCGGGTGGATATCACAAAGCACCAACCCACTTTTCACCATTTTCAGGTGGAGATCACAAAGCACCAACCCGTTCTTAGTGCTCTTCTCATCCTCTATACTCTTAGAGTAGTGCATTCACACAGTTCTCTACTTTTTCTCAAACTAGATTCATAGTAGAGCTTAATGCTTAGAGTAGGTTAGTCACAAAGTTCTCTACTCTTTCTCAAGCTACTTCTCAAATGCACGCTTAATGCATATGGATGGTTCATGCTCATTAATGCACCTAGGAAATGCCAATATGCAATGTTGTAATAAGTAAGGTTCATAACTCATTCTCATGCTTCTCTTAGGCATTTCATCAAACAACTCATGTGCATCTAACAACTCTTCTCTAACTACTACTCTATTTCTCTTTTTAACCATCCAAAAATGGGAATAAACTCCCTTCCATGGGCATAACCCCTGCCATAACATAACACTTCCAAAAAGATTCCTCGATCTCCTCCAATTTCATCATAAACTACATTCTCATCAGACATCACACTTCTCAAGTGAAGTGTATTTAACAACCACAAAAACTTATCTCAACCCAAGTTCTCACTAACATAACATATATCATGCATAAATAATTCTCTACACGATGGATTTCTCAAATCTCAACTTTGATTGGGATTTACTTACCTTTGTTAGTGTATATTAGTGTATGCCCTAGAAACCATTCGTGTTGTCGGTTTCAGAGCATTTTGTCTTGTATCTATATATATCATAAATAATAGAAGAAAGAGTTCTTCAATTCATATATGTAAATTGCTTCCTTTATTCGGTCATGCATTTAAAATAAAGTATGTATATGAATTGTCCAGATGATTCATTTAATAGGTAAATGAATTATCGATAAGGGTTCCCTACGGAAGCAATATAAATTTAGGCAACTATATTGCACAGTAGGCATACCGAATGCTTCCGAAAGATATCATGAGTTGATATAAGTAAGAATGACGATGATAGTCATGTCACTGGGGCATTGGTATGGATTAACGGTTGGTGAAGTATTTTTTGAACGTGGCTGAATAACGACAAATCACTTGGAAAAGCATGTAGTCAATGATTTTTCGTTTGGTTATATCAGTGCACGATGTAGTCCTTTGACCTGAGACATTGTAGTTGGATCCGATATGGATGCGTATGGTTCATACGGTGTATAAGTATGAGACTAATCATGTTTCATACAATAAAGCCTATTTGGTCATGTGTTGTTCATATGCGGAAACTAACAATGGTCAACAGGGGATCCATTGACTCGAAAATATAGGATCGGGAGTACCGCTGACTCCATCCAAATTCGAGTTCCTAGACGAACATCGATAAATGTCGAAAAACTGAATCTCTGGCCAGAGTCTATTATTAGTCATACAAAAGTAAGTTTGTGATGACAAGTTTTGGACATATTGATCGACAATTCGGTAAAAGATCGAGTTTAGGATTTTGACATTCCATGAATCCATACTCGATTAGGATATCTCAATGGAGGGACTTTACCTGCATGGTACGTATGATCTGAAATGGGTTCGATGAAGTATTTCTTCATCGTGGTTTAGGGACTATGGCACATTGCTAGATGTTTACCATAGTCGTTGGGCCTCCGAACAGTTTTCCGATTCACCAGAACCAGCTCACGGCTAATCCATGGTGGACCTACATGGTCACACCAATAGCCTTGAGAAGTTAGAGAATGATGAGAGAGAGAAATGATTATCCGAAGAGGGCTAGCACCTTCCAAGGTAATACGAGATTTCTATGGTAATAGTTACATAGAAAACTATTTGTGACATTTTAAGGATTAAAATGGTCAAGCATATAATAATTTAATTATTATATCTTAAATTGTTAAGATTAAATCTTAAAGTGTTAATATAATGAGATGAACAAAAATAACCTTTTAATAGTTAAGGGTAAAAGGGTAACTTTATGGGTTGTCATTGTAAACTAGTTTAGTTTACATGGCCCTTGAATGATATTATTATTCAAAGGGTGGCATAATAATTCGTGGGGTCCCTTTATAAAATAAGATTTTTTTGGGCTTTGAAGTGAAAAATAAATAATTGCAAAATTGCCCAAGTATATATAAATGCAAAAGCTTGCATTTTTTTTGATAACACACATTGTTACTCAAAGCAAAACCAAAACTCTCTCTAAAAGCCACGACCACTCTCTAAACCTCTCAAGGTGGTGTTAAAGTGTGGAGGTCTCATTACTTTGGCTAATCTTCATCATCCAAGCAAAGGAGTAGGTATATCTCTTTTCCAAGCTTTGTTTGAAAACCGTGTTTAGAATCCATGCTTTCATGCTTTCATTCTCCATCTCCACTACTCTTCATGCATGCTGATTCTTTCAAATGGTATCAAGACTAAAGCTCCTTGCATGTCAAATTTATAAGCTAAATGACATTTCCATGTGTTCATATTTTCATCAAACTTGGTTGAGTTTGCATGTTAGTGATATGGTTCAAAAATGTTTTTTTTTGATAGTAGATCTTTACATGCAGTCTTGGCCATACATAGATCAGAGGTATATGTTCATTTTTCTTCTCATTCTATAAGTTTTGAATGATGATAATGGTTATAATGAGCATGCCTTTGTAGTGATAAGTTGTTTGATGAATAAGCATGTTTGATGCATGGGTATGTCTCGGCCATCTCTTTGTTTTGGGAAAACATGTTTTTCTTCTTGCTCTAATATGTTTGGGTATGTTAGAATATGATTTAAAGCATGTTTGATGATGATTATTGCATGAGATGTGTTGAAAACTACATGCATGCATATAGTCATTTCAGCCATGACTAGTTTTTCCATAAGAATGTCATTTCATTCATGTATTATGAATGATGTTTTAGGAAATGTTGCATGATGATTCATTTAGAAAAATGTTCATGCATTTTCATTTCCATTACTTTGATTAAATGGTTTATGCTTTGACATGCTAAATGTGTTATCTTTAATTTGATTAAAGTAATTTTTTGCATGAAGTGTATGCAAATGTTGCAGTGTTTATGGGTGGAATTTTTGTAGCATAAAGTTATGGATTATTCATTCATATGATGAATATATATTATATATGATGGTGGTAATTTTAATGTAGGATATTTAATTTGATTAAATTATCTTATAATGCATCATTGAATGACATAATTATTATATTTTTGAAATGTATATTTGGTTGTTTGAATGGTTTCAAATTGATAATGCAAGGACCAGGATTGTCTTTGAGAAGACAATTTGTCATAAAAAGTATTATTTTAGTTAAAAATAACTTGTGTCATAAAATGATTACTCTTGGAGTAATAATCCCATTTATCTATGTCATGCATGACTTTTGTGAAAAGTATTGAAATAGATAATAGTTAAATAATATATATCTTTGGGTGGAATATGACAAAGTGTTTGTGTAATGTTCCTATGAAATGTGTAATTGTTGCGTGGCCCAAAGTTATAATAAATTACCACATGAATATATATATAAATCTATTAATATATGGATATATTTATATATTTATATATTTCTATTCATGCCTTTAAATAATTGTTTATTATATTTGTATAATGTTTAATATTTATTTATGTAATGAATGAATATTAGATTAGAGGGTTGATATGGGCGCCATTCGGTTTTCAAAATATTCAAAAGTTTTTGTAATATTGTTTATTAAATGATTGTAATAATTAATTTTATTTATTTATTTTAATTGGCCTACGTGCCTAAGATCCAATATAATGGAATCGGCTAGATGGAACCGAAGAGCATCCGGATGACGATCCAATCGAGATATAGTATTAGGGTAAAAGTTTGCCTTTAGGGTGTATTTTCGAAAAGCCCCATGTCAACCCCATCTTTAATTTATGCATATTGTGTAGTATGAATTGTTAATTAAACATGTCATGCTAAAATAAATTAACTAAAAGTTAAACCTAAATCTCTCCAATTTAAAATTATTAAATCCAGTCTCCCATTGTGGGATAACTAAATTCTTTGATGTAAATTTTAATATCCCAAGATTTCTATTATGTGAGGGATATAATCTTTATATCATAGAATAGTTGATCTGTTCTTGGATGGATATTTTAACCTTGACCAGAATTCTATTATGTGAGGCATGATGAAAATGTCATCCTAAGAAAGCACAATGGTTCGGATTTAACTAGCCTAGGGTACCAAGAATTCTATTATGTGAGGTATCCGAATCTAGGACAAGGAATATGAATCAAACCTTATATGTGATATAAAAGAAAAGATTTCCTACTTATTAGACTTAATTAACCAAGAATTCTATTAGTGAGGTTAATTGAATTTGATAAGAAATTTGTCCCCACTAAGAAATTTTCCAACAAAAATTTCCGGATCCTATTTAAGGGATGTAGACTCGAATGAAATAGTGGGAGCTAATTTGATTATGCATTAGAAGATTTAAAGATTACAAGACACTAATAAAATTACTTTCTTTGCATTTTCATCTTTGTGATAAATAATCAAAAAAAAAAAAAATGGCTAGCAATGTTCTCCTAAGGATAATGGACATAACATGTTAACCAGACCCAACCTAAAAGATTGGCTAAGAAATCTTAGAATTGTTCTAGATTTTGAAAGAATTGCCTATGTCCTGGAAGCACCTCTTCCACTTGATATTGGACCGGATGCTCCAAGCTGAGCTTGATGCTCTTGAAATGTGAGAAGGATACAGAGGGCTAAAAATTACATGTTAGCTTCCATGAATAGAGAACTTCAAACTAAGCATGCAGAGTTTCAAATGCTTATGATACCTCATAGCTCTACAAGAGTGTATAGCGAAAATCCAGGAGTGGTTGAGTATAATTGTGTGCATCCCTCTTTAGCATGAAGTTGAGGGAAGGGGAACCTCCAGCTGATCATACTCTTAAAATGATCATGGATTAGATCGACTATGGATATGGGGTGGTCATGCTAGACTGCCTCAAAGTGAATTTGATTCTACAATCTCCATCCTTCTAGTATAACCGTTTATAACTAATACAATCTCAATAGGATTGAAGAAACCTCTCTGAACTGCTAAATGAGCTTAAAAGATTTCACAGACAGAATGTGAAAGGGAAAGACATGAGGATGTCTTTGCCGCCTCCACTAGCAGGGCCAATAAAAAGCCCAAAATGCCTCAAAGAGAGGTCCAAAAGTTGGACCCAAGTAAGAGCTTCAGAAGCCCGGCAAAGGCAGAGAAGGCCGATGCAAAGGGAAAATGTTTCCACTGTGGAAAGATGGACACTGGAAAAGGATTGTCCTCAATACCTGAACAGTCTGAAGAAAGGCAAAGGAAAAGCAGTAACACCATGTCTTATGATTGAATATGAATTAAGTGTTAATTCAGATAGTCATTCCTGGATATTAGATTCAGCAGCAACATCTCATGTTTGTATGTCTTTGCAGGTACTTCAGAATAGTTCTGAGGTGACAAAGGGCGATCATTTTGAGGATGGCAAATGGGGCACGAGTTGCAGCCGAGGCCATGAGTTGCCACTAGAACTACCTTCAGGACATGTTTTGAATTTGTTTAAAGTATTGTACTTTGAAAAAGCCCTAGAAACATCATTTCTATTTCTGCTTTGTGTAAAGCAGTTATTATTGTACTGTTTAATGGAAATGAATGTTCAATACTTTTTGGAAATGTTTTAGTCGTAAGCTGTAAATACAAATGGTTTGTATGTCTTAGAATTGAATGACTATGCTTCAATCAATACCATTTCTAATAAAAGAACTCGATCTGAATCAAATCCTAAAATTTTATGCATCATAGATTGGGTCATATAGGAGAGAAAGATTAATACAGCTTGGAGAAAGTGGTATCCTAAACTCATTGGGTTCTGAACCCTATCCAACCTGTGAATCATGTCTCCAAGGAAAGATGACCAAGTCTCCCTAAGAGTAAAGGAGAGCGAGCTAGAACTCTTAGAACTCATACATACAGATGTGTGTGGACCATTTAGTACTTTAGCTAGAGGTTTGAATACTTCATTACCTTTACAGATGATATTCATGATATGGGTATTTGTATTTAATGAAATCAAATCTGAATCCTTTGAAAAATTCAAGAATTCAAGAATGAAGTAGAAAATCAAACTGAAAGAGTATTAAATACTACGATCAATCGTGGGGGTGAATACTTGAGTACAGAGTTTTAAGTTCTTAAAAAAAATGGGATCATCTCACAATTGACTCCTCCTTATACAACCCAGCTTAATGGAGTGTCTGAAAGGAAATCGTACCTTATTGGATATGGTACGATCGATGGTGAGTTTTACAAACTTACCAATGTCTCTGTGGGGGTACGCTCTCCAGACCGCTGTGCACATCCTTAATAGGGTCCCGTCTAAAACTGTCCAGAAAACACCGTATGAGATAGGGTATGGAAAACGTCCAAGTCTGAATTATATGAAGATTTGGGGCTGCCCACTTATGTTAAATTGGTTAAATCTGATAAGCTAGATGTTAAATCTGAGAAGGGTCGGTTCATTGGATATCTTAAAGATAGTTTAGGATATTTCTTTTACTTCCCAAGTGATCAAAGAGTTTAAATCAGTAGAATGCGCGCTTTCTTGAAACGAGTTCGTGAGGAAGGCGGCGTTGGAAGAAATATTGAACCAGAAGAGTTCGAAGAGCCAAGAACTGAGATTACTAAAGATGGAACGTCACTCAGCGAACCTCAGTATCAGATACTATGGTTCCATACGAAAGTCTTCTAGAATGTCGAAACCTCCAGAGAGATATGGGTTCCTACATGAGCAAGATTTTGAATCTTACTTAGTGAGTAGATGATCATGGGTGTGATCTTAGAAGCTACGAAGAAGCAATACTGGATAGAGATTCAGGAAAATGGCTGGAAGCAATGGATTCTGAGATAGAATCAATGCATGCCAATCAAGTATGGTCGCTTGTGGATCCACTAGAGGGAATAGTTCCTATAGGTTGTAAATGGGTCTACAAAGAAAAGTTGGCAAGGATGGGAGGTAGAGACCTTCAAAGCTCGACTGGTGGTGAAGGTTATACTCAGAAACAAGGATTGGATGAGGGAAACCTTCTCGCCTGTAGCTATGATTATCGATCCGTATAATGCTAACCATCGCAGCATACCATGATTATGAAATTTGGCAGATGGATGTCAAAACAGCTTTCCTCAATGGGTTTATTGAGGAAACATATAATGGAACAACCGTAGGTTTTTGTATTCTCTGCTAAGACATAAGTATGCAAATTGCATCGATCCATTTATGGATTGAGCAAGCTTCAAGAAGCTGGAACTCGATTTGACGACATAATCAAATCGTTTGGTTTTGTCAAGATCCGGATGACCCTGTGTATACAAATGGGTTAAAGATCATGCCATCACGTTTCTCATATTATATGTAGATGACATACTTTTGATGGGAAATGATATAGGCATGATGACAGAGGTTAAGTTTGGTTGTCCAAACCTTCTCGATGAAAGACTTAGGAAAAGCGCCATATTCCTTGGCATTCGTGTCTATAGAGATAGAACGAAAAGGTAATTGGATTATCCCAAAAATTGTACATAGAGAAAATGCTAAAAAGATTAGCATGGAGAACTCTAAGAGAGGTCTTTTGCCCTTCACTCACGGTCTTCATCTTTCTAAGGAGTGGGTCCAAAGACCGATGAAGAGCGGTAGTGAATGCGTAATGTGCCTTATGCGTCTGTCGTAGGTAGCTTAATGTACGCAATGCTATGTACAAGACCTGATATACTCATGCTTAAGTGTTACGAGCAGATACCAGTCAAACCCAGGGAGAAACATTGGTCGGTTGTAAATCGATCCTTAAGTACTTGAGAAACTAAGGATCTAGTTCTGAGTTATGGATGTTCCGAGTTAAACATTCAAGGATACTCAGATTCTAATTTCCAATCAGATATTATGATAGAAAGTCTACGTCAGGTACATTTTTATATGTAATGGAGGTGCTGTTAGTTGGAAAAGTTCCAAACAGACAACCACAACTGACTCCACTACAGAAGCTGAATACATTGCTGCTTCGAAAGCAACGAAGGAGGTTGTTTGGATGCGAAAGTTCGTAATTGAACTTGGTGTGGTTCCAAAAATGGCTTACCCGATAGCATGTTCTGTGACAATCCTGGAGCTATTGCTAGCAAAGGAACCAGGGCACACCAAAATCCAAACATTCAGCGTAAGTATCACATTTTAGAGATCGGTGAGCTGGGGAGATTTTGATTCTGAAGACTCCTTCAGCAGAAAATGTAGCTGATCCACTGACTAACGATGACACTGAAGCAATTGGACCATCATCTTGAGAAATGGTATGAGTACAACTCGAATGGCTTTAGTGCAGTGAGTTTGTTAGTATATATTAGTGTATGCCCTAGAAACCATCGTGTTGTCGGTTTCAGAGCATTTTGTCTTGTATCTATTATATCATAAATAATAGAAGAAAGAGTTCTTCAATTCATATATGTAAATTGCTTCCTTTATTCGGTCTGCATTTAAAATAAAATTGTTATGAATTGTCCAGATATTCATATAATAGGTAATGAATTATCGAAAAGGGTTCCCTACGGAAGCAATATAAATTTGGGCAACTATATTGCACAGTGGCATACCGATGCTTCCGAAAGATATCATGAGTTATATAAGTACGAATGACGATGATTTCATGTCACTGGGCATTGGTATGGATTAACGGTTGGTGAACTATTTTTTGAACGTGACTGAATAACGACAAATCACTTGGAAAAGCATGTAGTCAATGATTTTTCGTTTGTTTATCAGTGCACGATGTGTCCTTTGACCTGACATTGTAGTTGATCCGATATGGATGCGTTGGTTCATAAGGTGTATAAGTATGAGACTAATCATGTTTCATACAATAAACCTATTTGGTCATGCGTTCATATGCGGAAACGAACAATGGTCGGAGGGATCCATTGACTCGAAAATATGGATCGGGAGTACCGCTGACTCCTCCGGATTCGAGTTCCTAGACGAACATCGATAAATGTCGAAAAACTGAATCTCTGGCCAGAGTCTATTATTAGTCATAAAAGTATTTTGTGATGACAAGTTTTGGACATATTGATCGACATTCGGTAAAAGATCGAGTTTAGGATTTTGACATTCCATGAATCCATACTCGTTAGATATCTCAATGGAGGGACTTTACCTGCATGGTACGTATGATCTGAAATGGGTTCGATGAAGTATTTCTTCATCGTGGTTTAGGGACTATGGCAATTGCTAGATGTTTACCATAGTCGTTGGGCCTCCGGATAGGTTTCGGTTCATCCAGAACCAGCTCACCTAATCCACGTGGACCTACATGGTCACACCAATAGCCTTGAGAATTGTATAGAATGATGAGAGAGAGAATGATTATCCGAAGAGGCTAGCACCTTCCGAGGGTAATAACAGGATTTCTATGTAATAGTTACATAGAAACTATTTGTGCATTTTAAGTTAAATGGTCAGCACATATTAATTATATTTAATTATTATGTCTTAAAGTGTTAAGATTAAATCTTAAAGTGTTAAGATTAATGAGATGAACAAAAATAACCTTTTAATAGTTAAAGGGTAAAAGGGTAACTTTATGGGTTGTCATTGTAAACTAGTTTAGTTTACATGGCCCTTAATATATTGATAATAATATTGATTATTCAAAGGGTACATAATAAATTCGTGGCTCCCTTTATAAAATAAGATTTTATGGGCTTGAAGTGAAAAATAAATAATTGCAAAATTGCCCAAGTATATAAAATGCAAAAGGTTGCATTTTTGTTGATAACACCATTGTTCACTCAAAGCAAACCAAAATCTCTCTAAAAGCCACGACCACTCTCTAAACCTCTCAGGTGGTGTTAAAGTGTGGAGGTCTCATTACTTTGAGCTAATCTTCATCAATCCAAAGCAAAGGAGTAGGTATAATCTCTTTTCCAAGCTTTGTTTGAAAACCGGTTTTAGAATCCATGCTTCATGCTTTCATTCTCCATATCCTACTCTTCTGCATGCTGATTCTTTCAACCTTGTGATGGTGTGATCCACTAACACTTCTGTTTTCCTTAGTAACTTGTCCCTTCTCTACAACTTTAAACATTAAAACCATAAGACTTCAATGTACAAATATATGCAAAACTTCACATCTAAAGCAAGAATCCTTACCTTAGGATGCCTTAGATTACTTCTCTCCCAAGATCCAACTAAAAAACTCTCAAAAATCCTTGAAAGATTGAAGGATGAATTGAGAGGAAATGGTGAGAGAGAATGGCGGTGGAAGAAGAATGAATGAAGGGTTTACTAAGCTTCAACCCTTTTTAGCTCAAAATATATACATGCATTTCCATTTTGCCCTTACTCTTTCTTGGGAATTCCACTTTTGCCCTTTGAATTCTTTGCAAATGCACCCCCATTTAAACTATTCTTCATGCAATTTCCTTACATTTCACTCCCCACGTTTCCTGCTAATTAGGGGTAGAATTGTCATTGTGCTCCAAAGGAAGAATTCTCTAGATACTTAATCAACCTTTTGTTATGCCCTTGGCGAAAAATTCCAGAACCTACACCGTAGGTTGCAAGGCTTCATCGCCGTGGCGAAGATTCTTCTTCGCCCCGGCGAAGTCTGAAAAGCAGAAATTCGCCAAGTCTTTACAAATTTCAGGGCAATCACTCAACCAACTCACAATATCCATTCAACCAAGGACCAACCAAACAATATGAACAATATACCAACTCAGTTAAGAGCAAAACAATAAAGATTCAAGCAATGCAATGTAAATTAACTACATACCTCAAGTGGGGCGTTACAATTCTTCCCCCCTTAAAAGAATTTCGTCCCCAAAATTCACAGAAACAACTTCGGGTAACGATTCTGCATATCTTGTTTTTCCTCCCATGTGGCCTCTTCAACCTTGTGATTTCGCCAAAGGACCTTCACTAACGGAATATTCTTATTCCGGAGCTCTTTAATCCTTCGGTCTAAAATTTGAACTGGTTGTTCCTCATACACAAGGTTCTCTGCTAACTCAATAGCCTCTACACTTAGAATATGGGAGGGATCACTTACATATTTACGCAGCATCGAGACATGGAAAACATCATGCACCTTGTCCATACTAGGTGGTAGTGCCAATCTGTAGGCCACATTTCCCACTCGCTGTAAAATCTCAAATGGACCTATATATCTCGGTGATAACTTCCCTTTATTCCCGAAGCGCATCACTCGCTTGTAGGGGGAAACTTTCAGAAACACTTTATCACCCATCTGGAACTCAATTTCTTTCCTCTTCAAGTCGGCATAACTTTTCTGTCGATCTTGGGCTTGCTTCATTCTATTTCTGATTAGCTTGACATCCTCTATCATTTTCTGAGTCACCTCTGGCCCAATAGCTGTATTCAACTCATCCTTTTCGCCGATCTCATCCCAATGTAGTGGAGACCTACATCGTCTACCATACAAAGCCTCGTAAGGCACCATTTTAATTGTAGACTGATAACTGTTGTTGTAGGCAAACTCCACTAAGGGTAACATCTCATGCCAGGATGCTTTATAATCCATACAACAAGCTCTCAACATATCTTCAAGCACCTGGTTTGTTCTCTCTGTTTGGCCACCTGTCTGAGGATGATAGGCAGTACTGAATGCCAAACGGGTACCCAAATTCTTTTGTAAACTCATCTAGAAAGTTGAAACAAACTGGAATCTCTATCTAACACTATTGTCTTGGGCACACCATGCAATTTGACTATCTCCTTAATATAAAATCTGAGCCAATTGATCTGTAGTAGTGCTCTCCTTTACTGGAAGGAAATGGGCTGACTTGGTTAACCTGTCCACAATCACCCATAGAGCATTATACCCCTTCTGTACTCTAGGAAGACCTGTAATAAAATCCATTGAAATGCTTTCCCATTTCCACTCGGGAATACTTAGTGGTTGAAGCAACCCTGACGGCCGTTGGTGTTCTGCTTTTACCTGTTGACAAACCAGGCATTTAGCTATAAATTCTGCAATATCTCTTTTCATACCTGGCCACCAATAGCCTTTCTTTACATCTTGATACATCTTGGTTGCTCTAGGATGAGCAGTGTATAGTGTGTCATGAGCCTCTGTCAGTAGTCTCTTCCTCAACTCATCATTCTGAGGAATACACAACCGATTCATGAAATAGAAGACACCATCTATTACTTGAAACTCTATTATCTTGCCCTCATGCACTTGCTGAACTATTTTTTGACACCACTCATCAACCACTTGCTTATCTCTGACTTCCTCCAGCAAAGTAGACTGAACCTCTAACCTGACAATCCTTCCTGAAATTACTTCTATATGTTCTCTATATAATTCTTCTATCAACTCTTTCTGCTTAGAGAGCCAAGACAGATAAGTCTTTCTACTCAAGGCATTGGCTACTACATTGGCCTTCCCCGATTGATACTTGATCTCACACTCATAGTCCTTAACCAGCTCTAACCACCTTCTCTGTCTCATGTTCAGCTCCTTCTAAGTGAAGAAATACTTTAAACTCTTATGATCGGTGTAGATATTACTCTTAGCACCATAAAGGTAATGCTTCCAAATCTTTAATGCGAAGACCACGGCTGCCAACTCTAGATCATGCGTAGGGTATCTCGTCTCATACTCTTTCAATTGCCAAGAGGTATATGTTATCACCCTACACAACTGCATTAACACAGCACCAAGTCCTTGCAATGAGGCATCTGTATAAATGTCATAATCTACACCCTCATGTGGTAACACTAACACAGGAGCTATAATTAATCTCTTTTTTAACTCCTGAAAGCTCTTCTCACATGTTTCTTACCATACAAAAGGAGTTCTCTGTTTGGTAAGAGCTGTTAACGGTTTAGCCAACTGGGCGAACCCTGCTACAAATTGCTGGTAGTAACCTGCTAAGCCTAAGAAACTCTTGACTTCTTTCACTATCCTCAGCCTCTACCATTCAAGGATTGCTTGCACTTTACTCAGATCCACCGAAATCCCTTCCTTAGATACAGTATGGCCCAGAAATATCACTTGATCAAGCCAAAACTCACACTTAGAAAATTTTGCATACAGTTTCTCTTCTCTCAGCCGTTGCAACACTATTCTCAAGTGTTCCTCATGCTCTTCTCTTGACTTAGAAAAAATCAAGATATCATCAATAAAAACCACTATAAACTGATCCAAATAATCATGGAACACCCAATTCATCAAGTCCATAAAAACTGCTGGGGCATTAGTCAAACCAAACAGCATTACTACAAATTCATAATGCCCATACCTTTTACGAAAGGCAGTCTTAGCCACATCTTGCTCAGCCACTCTTACCTGATGGTACCCTAACCTCAAATCAATTTTAGAAAACACTGCGGCTCCTTTTAACTGATCAAACAAATCATCAATGCGAGGTAATGGATACTTGTTCTTCACCGTCACTTTATTCAACTCTCTATAATCGATACACATCCATAGTAACCCATCTTTCTTTTTCACAAACAAAATTAGAGCTCCCCAAGGAGAATGACTCGGTCAGATAAAGCCTTTATCCAGAAGCTCTTGGAGTTGCTTCTTTAATTCCTGAAGCTCTTGGAGTTGCTTCTTTAATTACTGAAGCTCTGCTAGGGCCATTCGATAAGAGGCTTTGGATATTGGTGCTGTTCCTGGTGCTAATTCGATACTAAACTCAACCTCCCTTTCTAGGGGCAAACCCGGTAACTCTTTCGGAAACACATCTCGAAACTCTCGAACTACCGGCACCCTCCAAGGCTTTGGCTGGGGAACATCACCACTCTGCACTACATGGGCAATATATCCCGAACACCACTTTCTTAACATCTTTCTAGGCTTCACACTACTAGTCGACATGCTCAATTGATGGCCCTCTCCAAAACTAAATTTATCTCCATTATTGAGATTAAATCTTGCTTTCTTCTTCCGATAATCAATCTCTGTAACGCCCCACTTGAGGTACGTAGTTATTGTTTCTTCTTTTGCTCTTATTTGAGTTGGTTTCTTGGTAATATTGTTTGGTTGACCTTTGATTGAGTGTTGTGTTGAATACTTGCCCTGAAATTGGTTGAAAATAGAAGAAGTTCAGTGTGCCAAGCTTCGCCGGGGAGAAGAATATTCTTCGCTGCGGCGAAGAGGTGTTGAAGCCACGGGGAAACATTCTGGACAGTTTCGCCGCGGCGACAGAAGCTTCCTCGCCGCGGCGACAGTCCGACCAAAATGTTTGTTAAGTTTTAGATATTCTCTTCCCTAAGAGCAATTTGACCATTCTACCCCTAATTAGTAGGAAAAGTTGGGAGTAAAATGTAAGGAATTTTCATGGAGAATATGTTGCTATGGGGGTGTGTTTGTAATGAATCAAAGGATATAGATAGAATTCCTAAAGAAGAGTAAGGGCAAAATGGGAATGCTTGTGTATAAATTTCATTAAAAGGAATTAAGACATTGCAAACCCTTCATTCTTCTTCTCCAACGCCACCCTCCTCTCTTGCTTCCTCTCAATTTCTCTTTCTTTTAATCAAGGAGTTTTAAAGGGCTTTTGGAGTGATTTGGGGTAGAAAATCAATCTAAGGCATCCTAAGGTAAGGATTCTTACTTTGGTTGTGAAGCTTTGTGAGTTTTAGTATATATTGAATATTGAGGGTTTTTGGTTCTTTTGTTTAAGAGTAGAGAAAAAGTCAAGCAAACCAAGTGAAAGGAAGATTTAGTGAAATCTCTCCATAACAAGGTAAGTAAACCCCAACCCAAGTTGAGATTTGGGAATTTTCTTGATTAGGGTTTTGATAGCACTTATGTATATGTGTTATATATATGTTATATGCCATGTTATTGAGGCTTAAATAGAGATTTCTAGTGCTTCGTGATTGTTTATACCTTTCAAATATAAGAAGTGAGTTGTGGGTTGGAAAGGTAGTTTGAGATGGAATTGAAGGGGTATTGTGGAACCCTTTTGGAAGTGTCTTCCTTTGGCAGGTTATGTGGCTATGTGAGGAGGTTTCTCCCCATTTTGGATGGTTAGAGAAAGATTTAGAGTCATTGTTATAGTAGAGTTTTATTATGCACTTGAGTTGTTTGATGAAATGCCTAATAGAGGTTTGAGTATGAGTAGTGAACCTTAATTCTTGCAACATTGCATGTTGACATTTCATAAGTGCATTAGTGGAGATGAACTATCCATAGGTACTAACTGTGCATTGAAAAGTGACCTAAGAAAGAGTAGGAAACTTTGTGTATGCAATTACTCTATGAGTAGAGAACTTGGTGGATGCAACTACTCTAAGGGTAGAGAGAATGAAAAATGACTACTCTAAGGGTAGAGAGAATGAAAAATGCTAGAATAGAGTGAATGAGAAGAGTAGTAGAAATGGGTTGATGCTTTGTGATCATCACCCGACAGTTACGAGAATCAGGTTGATGCTTTGTGACCACCACCCGAATAGCCATTAGAAATGGGTTGATGCTTTGTGATTATCACCCGATAAGTATTAGAAACGGGTGGATGTTTTGTGACCACCACCCGGTTAGTTTTTAGAGGAGGGGTTGATGCTTTGTGATCATCATCCGACATTTATTAGAAGTGGGTCGATGCTTTGTGATCATCACCCGAAAGTGATTAGAGACGGGTTAATGCTTTGTGATCATTACTCGGAAGTCATGAGGAACAGGTAGGTGCTAGGTGGTCTCCACCTGATAGTTACGAAAACCGAGTAGGTGCTTCGTGATCCCCACTCGATAGTCACTAAGAACGGGTTGGTACTGTGTGAATTCCACCCAATAGTCATGGAGAGTGAGATGGTGCTGTGTGAACGCCATCCGGCTATACCTCCGGTAAGATGAGGCCATGACGTTTAGTAGAAACAGAAATAGTATAAGGAAAGAATTAAGAGTAATACATACAGGGACAGACAGATAGAGGGTTTTCCTTACTGAGCATTATTTTGTGCTCACCCCGTTATTTTTTCTTTGTGGATGCAGGATCTAGGTGTTGATGCAGTCGAAGGGGCGTCGGCAAGCGAGGAACAATAGCTACACTGTTTCCCCTGTTTTGTCTTTTAAAATGACTTTTTGTAAACAATACTCTTTGTGTATAAAAGACATATGACTTATAATGAAAAGAAAGTTTTTGGGCCCAATTTTCTATTGTTATTATGCATGCATTGTATTAGCTTACAGCAGTTATTACATTTTTGGTATCAGAGCAAAGATTTTGGGATTGAACAGTGTACTATTCTCATCGCCACGATGTCCTATAACCGACTGTGTGAGTTAATTCTTTCCTTATAGTAATTGTTTCTCGAGTTCATTGGTGTGATTATTTTGTAGATGAGGCGTAGTTATCGAAATCGTGGTAAGGGTGTGGTGAATGAAGGAGAACCTTCTAACCCACCAGAGTCTACACCCCTTCCCTTGGATGAAGCTAGAATTCGGGGAATTATACAGCAGGTTATGGCAGAAACCCAGGGGAGAGTTGAAACCCCCGTACAGGTACCGCCCGTTTCACATGTCGAAAGAGGACAACCGGTATCTCCCCCAGTACAGAGCAGAGTTGAACCGATTTATGGTCTTTCTAGTCAGCATCAACCCTCAGAGTTTAAGAGTACTACAGATCCAATAATAGTAGAAGAGTGGCTTGGGTCCGTAGAACGAGCCACGGGTTTATTTCCCATGTCAGACCGGGAGAAGATCCGGTATGTGAGTTTCTTGTTTTGTGGTGATGCCCTAATTTGGTGGGAATTAATGGAAGAAACTCATAATGTGACAGTAATGACTTGGGAAGAGTTCAGGCAAGAGTTTGAGGCCGAGTATAGAACAGAGGACCAAGTTCATGAGAAGGTCCAAGAATTTATCAGTTTACAGCAAGGGACTAGTGCGTGAAAGAGTACTCGGTGAAATCAACTCTCTTGCAAGGTTTGCACCCGAATAGTTCGTACTCCGACCTTGAGAAGGGATAAGTTTGTGCACAATTAGAGCTGGAGATAGCCTGGGATATAAACAAGTTCCAACCCTCCTCGAAATAGTGAGGCTTTGAGGAGGCAATGAAGGCGGAGATTTTGAGAATAAATCTTCCCCGTAGGATCCTCGACAGAGGACCAAAGGACCACCCTCCGCTCCCCAAAGAGAGAAACATGAGGGTGTAAGAAGGTAAAACATGAAGAATCAGAAGAAGAAGTTTCAGTATAGACAGAATAGAAAAAGATGGAAGAATAAGTGACCCCGACGAAAGTGTCCTCTTTGCCCTAAATGTGGGAGGAATCACCCAGGAGAATGTCTGAGGGACTAGAGAGTGTGTTTAGGTGCTGACAGCCGGCACATGATATGATTGTAAAGCTCCTCTTCCACCAACCACTAGAGTTCAGGAGGTACTGCGAACGCCGAGTGTTTACTATGGCACAGGGAAGCAGAGGCTAGTCCATCCGCTGTTACTGGTCAGTTATTGTTTCATTCAGTCCCTTTATATCTTTAATTGATTCAGGTGCTACTCATTCATTTATATCTTATGGGATGCTTGAGAGATTAGGTTTGAAACCCATTAGAGCGACTCAACCCATTAAGATAGAGTTACCCGATGGGGTTAGTGTTCTGACTCAAGAGATTTTGTTAAGAGAGTCCTTAGTGATCCAGGTAGAGAGTTAATAGTTGACTTAATAGTTTTTGATATGCCCAACTTTGATGTGATTTTGGGCATGGCTTCCTAGGGAGATATGGAGTAGAGATTGACTGTCGAAAAAAAAGGCGAGGTTTAATCTGATAGTGGAGATAAGTTTTAGTTTTGGAGAGGGCCATCAGTTGAGCATGCTGATTAGTAGTGTGAAAGCTGAAGATGTTGAGAAGGGGGTGTTCGGGATATATTGCCCATGTATCAGAGTGGTGATGTTCCACAGCTAGAGATTCAGAAGGTCCCAGTAGTTCGAGACTTTCAGATGTGTTTCCGGAAGAATTACCGGGTTTGCCTCCAGAAAGGGAGGTAGAATTTAGTACGAACTAGCACCTGGAACAGCACCATATCTAAACCCCTTATCGAATGGCCCCAGCTAAGCTTCAAGAATTAAAGAAGCAACTCCAAGAGCTTTTAGATAAAGGCTTATCCGACCGAGTCATTCTCCTTGGAGCTCTCCAATCCTGTTTGTGAAAAAGAAGGATGGATCACATAGGATGTGTATGATTATAGGAGCTGATAAAGTTACAGTGAAGAATAGTACCCGCTACCCCGGATAGATGACCTTTTTGATCAGTTGAAGAAGCGTAGTTTTCTCCAAAATTGATTTGGGTCCGGGTATCATCAGGTAAGAGTGGTTGAGCAAGATGTGGCTAAGACTGCCTTTCGTACAAGATATGGGCATTATGAATTTGTAGTGATGCCTTTTGGCTTGACTAATGCCCCAGCAGTTTTTATGGACTTGTGAACAGGGTATTCCATGAGTATTTGGATCAGTTATTGTTGTCTTCATCGACGACATTCTGATTTACTCAAAGTCAAGAGAAGAACATAAGAACACTTGAGATTAGTATTGCAACGGCTGAGAGAAAAGAAGTTGTGTGCTAAATTTTCTATTGTGAGTTTTGGCTTAATCAAGTGATATTCCTGGGTCATACCGTGTCGAAGGAAGGGATTTCGGTAGATCCGAGTAAAGTGCAGGCAATCCTAATGGCAGAAGCCGAGAACAGTGAAAGAAATCTGAGTTTCTTAGGCTTAGCAGGTTACTACCGCGATTTTAGCGGGATTCGCCCAGTTGGCTAAACCGTTGACAGCTCTTACCAAACAGAAAACTCCTTTTGTCTGGTCAGCAGCATGTGAAAAGTTTTCAGAGTTGAAGAAGAGGTTAACATCAGCTCCTGTTAGTGTTACCACATGGGGTGTATGATTATGACATTTATACAGACGCCTCTTTGCAGGGACTTGGCGTCGTGCTGATGCAGTTAGGTAGGGTTATAGCTTATGCTCTCGTCAATTGAAAGAGTACAGACCAGATACCCTACGCATGACTTAGAATAGCAGCCGTGGTCTTTGCCTTAAAGATTTGGAGGCATTACCTTTATGGTTGAAGAGTAATATCTACACTGATCATAAGAGTCTAAAGTACTTCTTCACTCAAAAGGAGTTGAACATGAGGTAGAGAAGGTGGTTAGAACTGGTTAAGGATTATGATTGTGAGATCAAGTTCAACCGGAAAAGCCAATGTAGTAGCCGATGCCTTGAGTAGAAAAGCCTATTTATTCCGCTTACCAAACAAAAGGGTTAATAGAAGATTTGTCTAAGGAGCAGATTGAAGGGTTCCGGGAAGATTGCCAGTCTAGAGGTACAGTTTTCTTTACTGAAAAATCAGAGAAAAGCAAGTGGCCGATGAATGGTGTCAGAAAACAGTTCAGCAAGTGCTTGAGGCAAGGCATCCGAGTTCTTTGTGAGAGATGGTGTCTTCTATTTTAAGTATCGGTTTGCATTCCTCAATGAAAGTTGAAACAGAAAATTCTTATGGAGGCTCATGACACACCGTACACTGCTCACCCGGGAGCAACCAATGTATCAAGATGTAAAGAAACTATTGGTGGTCAGGTATGAGAAAGACATTCAGATTTTGTGGCTAAATGTCTAACTTGTCACAAGTGAAAGCAGAACATCAACGGCCGTCAGGGTTGCTTCAACCATTGAGTATTCCAGAGTGGAAATGGAGAGCATTTCATGGATTTTATCACGGGTCTCCCCAAGTACAGAAATGGTGTAATGCTATATGGGTGATTATGGATAGATTAACCAAATCAGCCCTTTTCCTTCCCGTAAAGGAGGCCACCAATGCAGATCAGTTGGCTCAGACTTACCTCAAGGAGATAGTCAGATTGCATGGTGTGCCCAAGACTATAGTGTCAGATAGAATTCCAGATTTGTTTCAGCCTTTTGGACGAGTTTACAGAGGAGTTTGGTACCCGTTTAGCTTTCAGTACCGCCTACCATCCCAGACGGAGGCCAAACCGAGAGAACGAATCAGTGCTCGAGGATATGTTGAGAGCCTGTTGCATGATTATAAAGTATCCTGGCATGAGATGTTACCCTTGTGATTTGCCTACAACAATAGTTATCAGTCTACAATTAGAATGGCGTCGTACGAGCTCTAATGGTAGACGGTGTAGGTCTCCGCTCTATTGGGATGAAGTAGGCGAAAAAGATGAGTTGAGTACCACTCTTGGGCTAGAGATGACTCAGAAACTAGTGAGATTGAAGTTAATCAGAAATAGAATGAAACAACCCAAGATCGGCAAAAGAGTTTTGCCGACTTGAAGAGGAAAGAGGTGAATTCCAGTGGGCGACAAAGTGTTTTTGAAAGTTTCCCCTTACAAGCGAGTAATGCATTTCGGAAGCAAAGGGAAGTTAGCACCGGATATGTAGGTCCATTTGAGGTCTTGCAACGAGTGGGAAGGTGGCCTACAGATTGGCACTACCACCTAGCATGGACAGGTGCATGATGTCTTCCATGTCTCGATGCTACGGAAATTGAAGTGATCCCCTCCACATCCTGAGTGTAGAGGACGTTGAAGTAACAGAGAATCTAGTATATGAAGAACTGTCAGTTCATTTTTAGATCGAAGGGTTAAAGAGCTTCGAAAAAGAGTGTTCCGCTAGTGAAGATCCTTTGGAAGAATCACAAAGTGGAAGAGGCCACTTGGAAGTAGAACGGGACATGCAAAACCTGTTCTAGAGTTATTTGTATGAATTTCAGACAAATTCTTTTAGGGGGGAAATTATAACGCCCCACTGAGGTACGTAGTTTTGTTTCTTCTTTTGCTCTTATTTGAGTTGGTTTCTTGGTAATATTGTTTGGTTGACCTTTGATTGAGTGCTGGTTGATACTTGCCCTGAAATTGGTTGAAAATAGAAGTTCAGTGTGCCAAGCTTCGCCGGGCGAAGAATAATCTTCGCTCGGAAGAGGTGTTGAAGCCACGGGGAAACATTCTGGACAGTTTCGCCGCAGCGACAGAAGCTTCCTCGCCGCGGCGACAGTCCGACCAAAATGTTTGTTAAGTTTTAGATATTCTATTCCCTAAGGGCAATTTGACCATTCTACCCCTATTAGCAGAAAAGTGGGGAGTAAAATGAAGGAATTTTCATGGAGAATATGTTGCTATGGGGGGTGTTTTGTAATGAATCAAAGATATAGATAGAATTCCTAAAGAAGAGTAAGGGCAAAATGGAATGCTTGTGTATAATTTCTTAAAAGGAATTAAGACATTGCAAACCCTTCATTCTCTTCTCCAACGCCACCCTCCTCTCTTCTTCCTCTCAATTTCTCTTCTTTATCAAGGGTTTTAAAGGGCTTTTGGAGTGATTTGGGGTAGAAAATCAATCTAAGGCATCCTAAGGTAAGGATTCTTACTTGGTTGTAAGCTGTTGAGTTTTAGTATATATTGAATATTGAGGGTTTTTGGTTCTTTTGTTTAACAGTAGAGAAAAGGTCAAGCAAACCAAGTGAAAGAAGTTAGTGAAATCTCTCCATAACAAGGTAAGTAAACCCAACCTAAGTTGAGATTTGGGTTTTCTTGATTAGGGTTTTGATAGCACTTATGTATGTGTGTTATATACATGTTATATGCCATGTTAGAGGCTTAAATAGATTTCTAGTGCTTCGTGATTTTTTATACCTTTCAAATATAAGAAGTGAGTTGTGGGTTGGAAAGGTAGTTTGAGATGAATTGAAGGGGCATTGTGGAACCCTTTTGGAAGTGTCTTCCTTTGTCAGGTTATTGCTATGTGAGGAGTTTTCTCCCCATTTTGGATGGTTAGAGAGATTTAGAGTCATTGTTATAGTAGAGTTTTATTATGCACTTGAGTTGTTTGATGAAATGCCTAATAGAGGTTTGAGTATGAGTATGAACCTTAATTCTTGCAACTTTGCATGTTGGCATTTTATAAGTGCATTATGGAGATGAACCATCCATGTACTAATTGTGCATTGAAAGTGACCTAGAAAGAGTAGGAAACTTTGTGTATGCAATTACTCTATGAGTAGAGAACTTGGTGGATGCAACTACTCTAAGGTAGAGAGAATGAAAAATGCTAGATGAGTGAATGAAAGAGTAGTAGAAATGGGTTGATGCTTTGTGATCATACCTATAGTTATGAGAATCGGGTTGATGCTTTGTGACCACCACCGAATAGCGATTAGAAATGGGTTGATGCTTTGTGATATCACCCGACAAGTATTAAACGGGTGGATGCTTTGTGACCACCACCCGTTAGTTTTTAGAGAAGGGTTGATGCTTGTGATCATCATCCGACATTTATTAGAAGTGGGTCGATGCTTTGTGATCATCACCCAACAGTGATAGAGACGGTTAATGCTTTGTGATCATTACCCGAAGTCATGAGGAAACGGGTAGGTGCTAGATGGTCTCCACCCGATAGTTACGAAAACCGAGTAGGTGCTTCGTGATCCCCACTCGTAGTCACTAAGAACGGGTTGGTACTGTGTGAATTCCACCATAGTCATGGAGAGTGAGATGGTGCTGTGTGAACGCCATCCGCCGTACCTCCGGTAAGATGAGGCCATGACGTTTAGTAGAACAGAAATAGAAATGAATAGAAGAATATAAAGGAAAATTAAGAGTAATACATACGGGACAGACAGATAGAGGGTTTTCCTTACTGAGCATTATTTTGTGCTCACCCCGTTATTTTTTCTTTGTGGTGCAGGGTCTAGGTGTTGATGCAGTCGAAGGGGCGTTGGCAAGCGGGAACAATAGCTACACTGTTTCCCCTGTTTTGTCTTTTAAAATGACTTTTTGTAAACAAACTCTTCGTTGGATAAAAAGACATATGACTTATAATGAAAAGAAAGTTTTTGGGCCCAATTTTCTAGTGTTATTATGCATGCATTGCATTAGCTTACAGCAGTTATTACAATCTCGACCCCATATCTCCCTAGGAAATCCATGCCCAATATCACATCAAAGTCAAGCATATCAAAAACTATTAGATCAACCATTAAATCTCAACCCTGGATCACTACAGACTCTCCTGACAATACCTCTTGCGTCAGAACACTAACCCCATCGGGTAACTGTATCTTTATGGGTTGAGTCTCTCTCGTAGGTTTCAAACCTAACCTCTCAATCATTCCATACAATATAAAAGAATGAATGGCTCCTAAATCAATTAAAGCATACAAAGGAACATAATGAAATAATAACTGACCATTAACAGTTGATGGACTGGCCTCTGCTTCACCCTGTGCCACTGTAAACACTCTGGCATTTGTAGTACCTCCAGTTCTCTGTTCGGGTGGTGGAAGAGGAGCTTTACAATCTCTCATCAAGTGCCCCGGCTGTCGGCATCTATAACATACCCTCTGGTCTCTCATACACTCTCTTGATTGGTTCCTCCCACATTTAGGGCAAAGAGGAAACCCTTCCGTCCAGGGTCGCTTATTCTTCCACTCTCTTCTATTCTGTCTAAACTGAAATTTCTTCTTCTGATTCTTCATATCTTTACCTTTCACACCCTCGAACTTCTCTTTCTGCGGGGCGGTGGGTGGCTCACTTGTTCCTCCTGTCGAAGAACCTACTAAAGGAATTTTGTTTTCAAAGATTTCCACCCTCATTGCTCGCCTCAAGGCCTCACTATAGGTTCAAGGGGGATCAGAACTCGTCATTATATCCCGAGCTATCTCCGGCTTCAACCCATGTACAAACTTATCTCTTCTTAATGCCGGAGTACTAACTATTCTGGGTGCAAACCATGCAAGGAAGTTAAATTTCACTGAGTACTCCTTCACGGTACTAGATCCCTATTGCAAGCTAATAAATTCTTGGACCTTCTCATGCACTTGGTCCTCTGTTCTATACTCGGCCTCAAACTCTTGCCTGAACTCTTGCCTGAACTCTTCCGAAGTCATCGTTGCCACATCATGAGTTTCTTCCATTAATTCCTACCAAATCCGGGCATCACCCCGAAATAAGAAACTTGCATACCGGACCTTCTCCCGGTCCGTCATGGGGAATAAACCTATTGTTCACTCTACAGATCTAAACCACTCTTCTGCTACTACTGGATCTGTAGTACCCTTAAACTCTTAGGGTTGATGTTGACTGGGAAGACCATAAATCGGTTCAACTCTGTTCTGTACTAGGGGAGGTACCAGTTTTTCTCTTCCTACATTCGTGGCTGGTGGTACCTGCATGGGGGTTACAACTCTCCCTTGGGTTTCAGCCATAACTTGCTGTATAATCCCCTGAACTCTAGCTTCATCCAAGGGAAGGGGGGTAGCTTCTGGTGGGTTAGAAGATTCTCCTTCATTCATCACACCTTTACCACGCTTTCGGGTACTACGCCTCATCTACAAAACAACATTTTATCAATTCAAGAAACACTTATAGTAAGGATAGAATTAACTCACACAGTTGGTTATTGGACGTCATAGCGATGAGAATAGTACACTGTCAAATCCCAAAAATTTTGCTCTGATACCAAAAATGTAATAACTGTTGTATGCTAATAAAATACATGTACAATAATAAAAGTAAATGGGCTCAAAGTTTTCTTTTATTACATATAAACATTATGTACACAAAACAGAGTATCGTTTACAAAAAAGGTATTCAAACAGTGGACAGTGTAGCTATTACTCTTCGGTTGCCGACGCCCATCCAACCTGCAACCACAAAGAAAAACAATGGGGTGAGTACGAAATAATGCTCAGTAAGTAAATCTTGTACTCGACTATCCCTGTAACTCTCTCTCTAATTCTTTCCTTACAGTACTCATCTTTCTCACAGCTCTCTTTACTTAACTGCTGCTGTATGTCACGGCCTCATCTTACCGGAGGCACGGCTGAGTGGAGTTCACATAGCATCATCCCACTCTTCGTGACTTCGTGACTTCTGGGTGGAGATCACAAAGCACCAACCCACTTTTCACAATTTTCAGGTGGAGATCACAAAGCACAACCCATTCTCATACTTATCGGGTGGAGATCACAAAGCACCAACCCATTCTCATACTTATCGGGTGGAGATCACAAAGCACCAACCCGTTCTTAATGCTCTTCTCATCCTCTATACTCTTAGAGTAGTGCATTCACACAGTTCTCTACTCTTTCTCAAACTAGATTCATAGTGGAGCTTAATGCTTAGAGTAGGTTAGTCACAAAGTTCTCTACTCTTTCTCAAGGTACTTCTCAAATGCACGCTTAATGCATATGGATGGTTCATGCTCATTAATGCACTTAGGAAATGCCAATATGAAATGTTGTAATAAGTAAGGTTCATAACTCATTCTCATGCTTCTCTTAGGCATTTCATCAAACAACTCATGTGCATCTAACAACTCTTCTCTAACTACAACTCTATTTCTCTTTTTAACCATCCAAAAATGGGAATAAACTCCCTTTCATGGGCATAACCCCTACCATAACATAACACTTCCAAAAAGATTCCTCGATCTCCTCCAATTTCATCATAAACTACATTCTCATCACACATCACACTTCTTAAGTGAAGTGTATTTAACAACCACAAAAACTTATCTCAACCCAAGTTCTCACTAACATAAAATATATCATGCACAAATAATTCTCTACACAATGGATTTCTCAAATCTCAACTTGGATTGGGATTTACTTACCTTGTGATGGTGTGATCCACTAACACTTCTCTTTTCCTTAGTAACTTGTCCCTTCTCTACAACTTTAAACATTAAAACCATAAGACTTCAATGTACAAATATATGCAAAACTTCACATCTAAAGCAAGAATCCTTACCTTAGGATGCCTTAGATTACTTCTCTCCCAAGATCCAACTAAAAAACTCTCAAAAATCCTTGAAAGATTGAAGGAAGAATTGAGAGGAAATGGTGAGATAGAATGGCGGTGGAAGAAGAATGAATGAAGGGTTTACTAAGCTTCAACCCTTTTTAGCTCAAAATATATACATGCATTCCCATTTTACCCTTACTCTTCCTTAGGAATTCCACTTTTGCCCTTTGAATTCTTTGCAAATGCACCCCCATTTAAACTATTCTTTGTGCAATTTCCTTGCATTTCACTCCCCACTTTTCCTGCTAATTAGGGGTAGAATGGTCATTGTGCTCCAAAGGAAGAATTCTTTAGAAACTTAATCAGCCTTTTGTTATGCCCTTCGCCGTGGTGAAGAATCTTTCTTCGCCCCGGCGAAAAATTCCAGAACCTACACTGTAGGTTGCAAGGCTTCATCGTCGCGGCGAAGATTCTTCTTCGCCCCGGCGAAGTCTGAAAAGCAGAAATTCGCCAAGTCTTTAAAAATTTCAAGGCAATCACTCAACCAACTCACAATATCCATTCAACCAAGGACCAACCAAACAATATGAACAATATACCAACTCAGCTAAGAGCAAAACAATAAAGATTCAAGCAATGCAATGTAAATTAGCTACATACCTCAAGTGGGGCGTTACAGAATAATACTGGTTCTACGGACATTTCTGGGATGGCCACCATATGTGCTCATAGGGTTCTCACTATCAATATTTAAAACACTTGATACCCTCGTCATGATTCTACCATTCTAAGGACATATATCAATATATACAATAATGATTTACGCGATATAGAATAAAATGCTTTTTTATTGATCAATGAACATTATTACAAATAGTCGATTCTACAATAATTGATTGGCTCTAAGGCACCTACTCTAACATATTATTGATTGTAATTTATTTTAATAATTGTTTGAATTATGGTAAGTCCACATTAATGTTTTTTTGGTAATTATAATAAAATGGAAAGCTTGCAAAACAAATAAAAAGAAAAAGATTTATGATAAATTTCAGAATAAATAAATTAAGTAGGGGTATTATTCAGAAGAAAAAATGATTAAATGATTAAAATGTTTATTGTTGATACGAAAATTGCACTAACCTGAGAGAACCGCCTTGATGGAATCGGAATTGGTTTGTCCATAATTTAATGAAAACTAGCAATGGAATATTTAATGTGGTAAAATAAATAAGACAAAAGAATTTTTAAATTGGTTTCGGCAAGTTAGAACTTGAGCCTACGTCTACTATTATCTTATTGCTTCTAATGGATTGAAAGAACAATAATAAATTTACCTAAAATAATTTGCTAACCCCTCTTTCATCATTGGAGGGGGTTTATATACAATTTTGAGATAAAGGAAAGAGAGAAAATATCAGGATTGCAATCAAATTCAAATTGCAACTTTGATATTTCTGTGATTGAATGCTAAGATTGCCTTGTCATCAGTGTTAATCTTATCTCTTCTAAAATATCTGATATTTGAGCTTATCCCTCGTTTGTCAAACAACTGCTAGAGTTGGTCGCAACTAGCTTGTGCTTGGTTGAGCTATCCCTCTCGACGAGCTTATACTAGGTTAGACCAATGCTGAGTCAAACTAATTCTAGGCCGAATTATATCATCACGGGCTTCTAACTTCTCTAAGCTTAATGGAAAAATCACACACAACATCTTCCCCTTAGTGTTCGGTACTCATTTCGAGCTTCAAGGACTAATTGCCTGCTTTGACATTTAGCTCAAACTTCTTAAGTTGCATCCTAACTGTAGACTTGACAGAAATTCACAAGTCGGCTTTAGTCTCAATCAACGTGAACAAGACTTGGCTTTTGTTGTGGTATTTCTTGATGCATTTTGAATTGAAACGAGGGGGACACAGGTAATTTCCACACGGTCGTGTCGCATTAAATGTTGTTGGCTTTTGCAGTTAGTTTTTGTCACGAGTGGGTAGCTACAACTGTCCATGCGTGGAGTTAAGGCAACGTGGGATAACAGTTATGATTGCATTTTTCTGACGATTGATTGCCCTTTGTGGATGACTGACATGTGGATCTGTTGAGTGGTCAAGATTGCTCGAGAAATAGAGGGCTAAGATTCATTACAAATCGACGGCTTAGGTTAAATCCCGCCCTTTTGTCTCCCCGTCACTACTATTAAAACAGGCTTTTTTGCCAAAATTACATAGTTGCAAGAATTCTTCCACACCCAAAAGTCATTTTCTTTCTCTTCTCCATCGTTGCTTCTTCAAACTTACAACGACTTTCTGGCAAGTTCTCAATACATCTCATATTTTGGTAAGGGTTCTCACCTTCATTCTTGTTCTTTTATTTAAGTTTCTTATTGTTGAGAGTGGCCATTACCAAGGCCGCATTAGCTTCTCTAGGGTTTTAGAAGTGCTTAGATGGGTGGTTGTCAGAATCTTGATAGCTCGCTTGCATCCTTAGTTTGATGCGAGCTATCTTGGATACCTGAACTGAAGGCAAGTGTGGATAGGTCGCCTGTAGTCTGAGCTCTAACACTTGGTCCCTTTTGTTTCAGGTATCTAGAAGCGAACTAATATGATGTCTTCATCTAGCAATCCTAGCATTAAGCGTGTATTCAAGGTGGGTTCCCCGTTGATGGCTCCGAGAAATGCCTCACAAAAAGATCCCCCTACGACCTGGATGGTGATCTCCGAAATCCTTCTAAGGTGTGGTATGTCTGCCCCACCTCACTTTTTCATTGCCTATGTGTTGAGGAGATTCGCCATTGCTCCCCTCTAGCTCACAGGGAATTCATACATAATCATAGTAGGACTATATATAGCTTACCAAATAGCTTAAATAGGCGAGCTGTCGATGGACGAGCTTGTCCATCTGTATAGGTTGAATGGTCTGATCGAAGTCCCAAAAAATTTGGGTAATTGGGACTCTCAGTACTTCTTTTACCAAGCCAAGAGAATGGCACCTTCACCTTGGATGCTAGTAAGTGTTCTGGTAATACAAAACTAAAGGCTTTTTAGTCAAATAACTGAGCTAAACTAGCACTGTACTCTTTATTTTGTAGTGAATGTCGACCTGAATTTTGTCAACATAGAGAATCGAGAGCAGATCCAGCATTTTAGCAAGCTTCCTGCTAGTGAGTGCAATGTCACCTAGTTTATTACACTTTCTCACTTGTAAGCGTACATTTTTTGCAACGATTATGCCAAGTTTTATACCATCTTTGAGAAAGGCAAGTGTTCAAAAGCTCACCTTTTATGTCTTTCTTGTATTAGGTCGCTAATAACTCTGCTACTTTTGCAGATATGTGGGTTGATAAGCCTAAGAATCTGAATAAGAAGTTGGCAGCTCATGGAGCTGCCAAGAATCAGCTGATAACCTCGACGAAAAAGCAACCCACAGGTTCTATAAGAGCGTTTGGTGTAGGTTCCTCGCGACTGGTCCCCAAGTGAACCGGTGGTAGGCTTGAGGGGCTCCAAGTTCTAAGAAGCCCATAACTACTTCCAAAGCAATTGCCAAAAAAAGATGTACCTAGGCTCTACAAGGGCTCAATGAAGAAAAACACCGAGCCAATAGAGGGCTCGGGGAAGAAAAAAAAGTCCGAGCAATTGGAAGGCTCAGGTAAGAAGTTGTCGAGCCTACAGGTGGCTTGAAAAAGGTCTTGATCAAGAGTGTGGCCAAGAAGAAATCCACTCTGGCAGTCGAGGCCACCTTGTATAAAGCGAGTAGAGGAAGCTCTTCCAAGCGAAATGACAAGAAGGAGATAGTTGAGGCAGTTGAGGCTGAGATTAACAAGCTAATCCGCGAGCTTCCTAAGCGCTTGGGCGTTGAAGCATCTGTTGGTAGGGACACCATGTTTGAGTAGTAATACAAATTGTTCAAGTTGGCCCCTCCTCACGAACTGATTTCTCGCATATGCAGCTTGGTCACTAAGGTATTGGTAGCTTGCTTTTTCTGTTTTGCTTCGAGTTCTTCCTCCTCTTTTTTAATTTTTTTTGTTTTTTACTAACTACTTTCTCCTTTATAGGCTTGAACAAAAACCAAGCTCCTCTATGATGGGGGCTATACGACGCTGGAAGGCTCGCATCAAGGCTGGGAGGGAGCGAAGAAAGCTAGGAAAGAGGCCTTGGCGAGGGCCAAGGCAATGGAGCAAGATAATGGGTCGCTGCGAGTTGAGCTTGACTTGTTGAACAAGGAACATGCTGAGGTCCTTACTGGCAAAGAGAGAGTTTCTCAACAAACTCTTTTAGATCGAGGTCACCAAGACGTTGGCAGACAAGGACCTGGCACAACAGCAGGGTGCCAATAATAAGTTGGCTTCCGAGCTTGCAAAGGCTCAACAAGCCAAATTGGACTTGGAAGCCAACTACTCAAACATGTTAGCTTACCTCTTCATCGAAGGGGAGAACTGCAAGGCAGCCGAGGTGGACGTTGCTAACCTCAAGAGGGAGGTTAACGGGCTAAAGGAAAAAGTTAAGGACCATGCCTAGGAGACGTCGGTCTACTTGGTCCAACACCTATGGGAGGCTCATCCTTTGCTAGACTTCTCATTTCTCCCTACAATATATCAAAAGGAGATAGAGAGGATTAAGGCTAAGGCAGCGAACATGGAGTCTGTTTATTCAGATAGCTTTAAGTCAAATGAGAGCGAAGGCGACAAAGAAAGTGAAGAAGAAAAGGTCGAGGTCAAATAAGAGGTTGAGGACCCGACCTTGCCAATTCAACCTCTAGCTTCTATCATCGTTCCTCCTCTGGGTGACCCATCAAAGGACACTCCTCTATCTTTAGCTCCCTAAGACACTCAAGCTCCTACACTATAAGCTGCTTGTTTTTTGTCTTTAGTTTTTTTTTTTTTTTAATTGAAAACTTAAACAATCAATGAAGTTGAATTTTTCTCATTCTCTTGTCGAGCAATGTTTTTTATTACTGTGGAGTCATTTTAATTGTTCTAACTAAACTTAGTCTAATAATTTGAATTTGCTCCAAATTATGCGTAGTTCGCTTCTTTAAGAGCTTTCAAACAATCAAGAAAGTCTTTCTTGTGACAACACCAAGCTAGGGCTGGTCGTCTGTCTCGTGATTTGGTCATCAAGTTATGACCGGCTTTCTCTTGACATGTTTTACTCGAGTGTTTTTTGAGTTTTAACCTCATCGTGTCGTGGAATTTTTTCCTTGATGAGTTCAAATTATGGTGTTGCTTATAGAGTTAAGCTGCCTTTTTTCGAGCTCTTGACTCTGAGTTTTTTAGGGTTTATCACTTAGGTCCCGATCTTAAAAATAAAAAATAAACAAGAAAGATTATGAATATACCTTTTTATTGATGACAAAAAATTAGTCATAAGAGACCTTACATTACTGATAATAATAGAGTAACAATACTAGACCCAAGCTGTTTACTAATAGTATCTTTGTAGATGCTCGATGTTTCATGTTAGCAAAATTGCTTTGCCATTAAGGCATTCCAAGTGAAAGGTTCCTAATGTGAGCTTTTCTGAGATCCTAAAATAACTTTCCCATTTGGGCCCAAGTGCCCCCAAGTTTGCATTCTGTACACCAAGGATGACCTTTCTTAGAACTCGGTCACCCATCCCAAAGTCTCAGTTCTTGACTTTTGAGTTGAGGTATCTCTTCACTCGCTGTTGGTACGAGGCAACTCTTAGCTGAGACTTAGCTTGATGTTCCTGGATCAAGTCTAACTTCAAACAAAGAAGATCCTCGTTTGAATCTTTTTCAAAGACCTCTTGCTGAAACGAGCTGACCCCAACTTCAACTGAGGCTGTCGCCTCGCATCCATAAGAAAGAGGGAGAACAGGGTCTCTCCTGTCGAGCTTCTAGCCAAAGTTTTGTATGACCATAAAGTCTCGGGTTGCTCGTTTACCCATCTTCCCTTGAGGGAATCAAGTTTTTTTCTTAATGGTGTGCTTGATCACCTTATTAACTGCTTCTACTTGACCGTTAGCATGAGGTCAATCAACAGCAGAGAAGCTTTTCTTGATGCCAAGCCTTTAACAAAATAATTGAAAGTCTTCACAATCGAACTGTTTCCCATTGTCGATTATGATGGTATGTGGGATTCGAACCTACAAATGATATTTTTGTAAATGAAATCCTTTAGCTTGTTCGAAGTTATGGTCGCTAAAGGCTCAACTTCTACCACTTGGTGAAGTAATCGACAACAACCACAGCGAACTTGACACCTCATTTTTCCTGAGGCAAAAAGCCTATTAGATCGATTCCTCAAATTACAAATGGCCATGGACTTGTTAGGGTAGTCAACTCTTGGGGTGGAGCTCGTAGAATATTTGCAAATCTCTGACACTTATCACATTTTCGCATAAAGTAAACTGCATTGTCAAAGACGGTCAACTAATAGTACCCTTGGTGGAGTACCTTGTATGCCAAAGATTGGCCCCCGGCGTGGTTTCCATAGATACCCTCATGGATTTCCTTCAAGATGTACTTCGCATCCTCATGATCTACACATCACAAGAGTAGGGAATTGTAGCCTTTCTTATACAACCTGTCCTTGATAAGTGTATATCAAGCTAATTTCGCTCGAAGTGCCTTGGCTTTGTTTCTCCCCTCGAGGACTGCTCCATCTCTCAAGTCTGTTATTATTGAGTCCATGCAGTTATACCTTTGCCTTGTTGCCAAAGTCGTTTCCTTTGATGCAAAGATGCTTGGACTTGGCAAGAATTTGATGGGGATTGAATCTGCTGTATCTTTGCTCATCGTCGAAGCCAGGTGAGCTAAAGCATCGCCACAAAGTTCATTTCCCTTGGAATCTGCTAAACTGTATAAGCTTTGAAGTGCTCAAGCTCGGACTTTACTTTTCGGATATAGGACACCATTTTGTCTTCTTTGGCTTGGTGTTCTCCACAAATTTGATGGACGATGAGCTGGAAATCACTGTAGATTTTGATTGATCCTATCCCCATTTCTTTGTCCAAGCGGACTCCTGCGAGCATGGCCTCATATTCTACCTCATTGTTCAAGGCAGCAAACCCGAATCTAACTATAGCTTGGATTGGATCGCCTTCAAGATCTTTGAGTAGGAGCCCGGTTCTTTTTCCCTTTTTATTTGAGGACCCACCTACATACAAGGTCCATTGCCACAAGTTGTCAAGCTTGTGCTCCACTAAACTGTTTACTGCTAAGGTGCTTGCTTCAGGCCGGCTTGACTCCTCTTCGAGCTGATATGAGAACTATGAGATAAAGTTAGCCAATACTTGTCCCTTGATCACTATTCTCGGAGGTACTTGATGTCATGCTGACTCAGTTCCATTGTCCACTGAATCAATCTACCTGGTGCCTTGGGCTTTTGCATTACCTTTTTCAGTGGAAAATTTGTAAACACATGCATAGAGTGTGCCTGGAAGTAGGGCCGCAATTTTTGAATAGCTATGATAAGTGCATAGGCAAGCCTCTCCATCTCTGGATACCTTGTTTCGCCGTTGAGCAACCACTTGCTCACATAGTAAATTGGCCACTTCACTCCTCCTCCCTCACGTACCAAAAGTGCACTAATCGTGGACTTAAATACCGATAAATACAACAGTAGGGGCTCGCTCAAGACGAGTTGGATAAAAAAAAGGCTACCCTGTAATACTTTCTTTCTAGCTAGTATACTCGTAAAATAATCAGTAAAACTCATTAAAAATATATATAAGAAAATACACATATAAACGAGTAATAAAGTATGGGCCCATATTTAATTTTTCTTTATATACAAATATTTACAAATTATACTCAAAATAGCAACTTGACAGCGTAGCCCAACCCTTCCATCGCGTGACGTTCCGAGCGACCGCAACTTACCTATTACCTACAAAAACATTAAAAACAATGGAGTGAGCACTAATTGCTCAGTAAGTAAACCCGTTATGCTACCCTTTGATAATCCAAGGATTATACTAGTTTATTTAAGCTTTTAGGCCAGATTTTAGATACTTCTTAGTTCATTTATCCCTAAATTGCTACTTAATTCCTTACATTTCGTGTTTCAGGTTAAAATGGACATTTTGAGCGAATAAAGACAGATTTGGAGTTTTAGGACTTAGAAGTAAGCGGATCTCAGAAGTTGGGAGAGTTCTGAAGCAGAGTCAAGCACGATGAAGCTTGTTCCCAAGGGAGAGAATCGAAGATCAAAGATTCAAGCAAAGAAGTGAGCGGAGGGCAATTCTGTAATTTCAGAATTCTTCAGGAAGCTTCGCCGCGGCGAAGGTTGTTCTTCGCCGCAGCGAAATGAGCCAATCACGCACCAGATTTAGCTTCTTTTGTCACCGCGGCGAGATTCCTTCTTCGCCGTGGCAAAGTCTGCATTTTCCAGTTTTTGTAAAATGCACAGTTTTGTTTTTAGGCTAAGTTAGAGGATTTTGGGCGAGGTATAAAAGAAATACTTAGTCTTTTTGTTGAGGGAGTTCGTCTTCTAGTAGGGTTTGGAGTTGTTTACATTTTCTTAGATTCATATTGGGCGAACTTAGATCTAAAGAGGGTGAAGATTTGAGATTAAACCCGTGGATTCGTCATTTGGGGAGATTTCTTGTCTTTTCTCTTGTATGCATTATGTTGAACTTTAGTATTTTTGTTTCTTTTGTTTGTATTGTTGATTCAGCCATGAACTAACTTATTTGGATTGGGGTTTTGATTGTAATTCGGAATTTCATGGGTTAAGTAATAGATTGTTTTTCTTTTCATATGATTTTGCTTTGATTGTGTGATTACTTTGAATTTACTGTTTATATGTGATGAACATGATGAGATTGAGAAATGAATCATGTTAGGCTTCTTGGGTAATCACCATTGTAGTATTGGATGCTAGAGATAGATTCAAGAACCAATGAAATCAATCTAGGATTCTTGTGCATAATGAGCTTAGATTTATTAACCTTCAATTTGTGAGGTGCGGAAGGTTAATAGGGAAGAGTAGGAAAACATAGCCTGAGAAGGTATGTTTGATACTTTAGAGAGTTTGATTTACAATCAATGCATGTGAATATGAATTTAGTTTAATTCTTTAGAAATAACCCATAGAGTCCGAATGAAGTCAAAACCCTACCCGTTTGTTTGAATTGATTTTATCCGTGTTTTACATCTTGCGTTCATAGTTAAAGTTTAGTCTAGAAATTATTGTTTTAGTCTTAGTTTAAATTGCTCCCATTAATCCAAAAGAATTCGATTGCTCCAACCTGAGAACAGTAGGAAACTTAGTGCTTAGCAAATAATCCTCGTGGGAACAATACTCACTCATCACTCTATTACTTGAGCGACTAGTATACTTGCTATATATTGCATGTTGTAGTAACAACGCATCACCCTTCTCTCTCCGTTGCTTAAATTCTGAATTTTCTTTTCCTTACATCTCATTTCCCGATTATTCTCTATTCTTCCTCTGTTCTTCTCTCTGTTCTTTCTCTATTCTTTCTCTATTCTTTCTCATTCTTTCTCTGTTTTGCTCTTTGTTTTTCTCTAAATTTTCTAATTTTTCACTACTCACGATAATGAGCATGGTATTATGCATATTCATGATAAAAATGCACAAATGCATAGATTATACATTTTCTTTTCGATTTTTCTTATTCTGTTTTCTGTTTCTTTTTCTTTATTTCTTTATTTCTTTCTTTCTTTTCTAGTCTTTCTTTCTTTCTATTCTTTCTTTTCTTTCTTCCTTTTCTATTCTTTCTTTCTTTCTTTCTTTCTTTCTTTCTTTCTTTCTATTCTTTCTTTTCTTTTCTATTCTTTCTTTCTTTTCTATTCTTTCTCTTCTTACCGATCGGACTCGGTTAAGGCATGCATTTGGAGCCCTAGCCATGTGAGTGAATTCTCTAATTCTTGGTATAATCCTCATCCACACGAACTTCTAACGGACTGTACAATTCTTCTTTCTGAATTCTGAGGCCCCTCACTAAAGGCGGCGTGCATGGGGGGCTATATCCCTCGCGGGCTCCCCATCGCAACAACCTTCTCTTCTTTTTATCTTTTTACACTTCTTTAACTAAAATTTCAGATTTGAATATCTTTAATATTCTCATTTCTTTCTATTTTCTCTTTAGCATATTTTAGTGCTTTCTCATACTCTTATGAATATGTATGCATGTAGATGGTTTCATGCTTATAATTTTTTCTAAATTCTCATGTTTAAATGCAATTATGCATTATGGAATGCAAACATGTCATTCTCTACCATCTACAAACTCATCCCAAAGTAACACATAATCATACTCATCCATGCACTTCTCTTTGACATTTCATCAAACAAGTCATGTGCACAAATCAACACTAATTTGGCTACACTTCTATCTCTCTTCTAGGCCACCAAAAATTTGGAATAAAATCCTCCATAACTAATGCCAAATCTTCCCAAAATACACACTCCAAAATTTCCACTTCAATTCTTCCAAATTTCAACCGAACATTCATCAAGTATCAAATACACCAACACAACTTCTCATGGATAGGTTCTAATCATCATTCAACACCAAATCCATCAACAATTCTACATATACACATATATATGCATAAAGAAAATTCTCTACAAAACATAACTTAAATCATACTTAGGGTAGGATTTACTTACCTTTGATATGAGCAATTCAACCCTTTAAGAATCTCCTTTGATCAAACTCTCTTCCTCTTAAATCCTATGAGCACAAACCATCAAAATTCAACACTTTAAAAATTAAAATCACTTCTTAGTGCAAGGATCTTACCTAAAGATGCTTGGGATTGAAAATCCACTCAAAAATACCCAAAATCTATGAATTTCTTTTGAAAAATAGTGAATAAATTGAGAGGATTTGGAGGAGAAGGTGGCGTGAAAATTGGTTGAAGAGTGGCTAGGGTTTCACTCTTCAATCCTTGATATAACATAAAATTATATATTAGTTTCCTATTTTGCCCTTGCACTTTCTTTAAAATTTCATCTATGTCCCTTAGTCAATTACCATAATGCCCTCATTTTTATTGCATTCTCCATGAAATTCTATCTCTTTTCACTCCCCATAATTTCAACTAATTTTGAGTGAAAAGACCATTTTACCCTTAATGCAAGTTTAAGGCATTTTCTTCACATTTTCTCAAAATAACTTTAGCAAAAATCAACTAAAGGTATAAGAGCATAAATTAAATTACGTGGGCATCTACTCTAAGAAGGTTGACACTATTTCTATGCCTTCGTCTCATCGAGATAACGTATGATGAAAGGATCGAATTGTACGGTAACCATATCGTTGACAGGTAGCTACTTTGCTGAATCTGAATCTATCGGGTGGCCATGATGCCTTGCTAGGGGCCAATCTTGGTCTGTGTACAGTGAGACGATTAATTGGTGTTAATCGCGATACTATACACTGCCGGTATGATGAGGAGCCTATGGTTCACACACATAGAAGATAATTTAAGATCCAAGAAGAAGGAAGGGCGTTTTCGTCTTTTTAAGGTGAAAGGGTATTTTGGTAATTTCACAGTGCAATTAATTTGCTGAAGGTCGTAGCCTTTATTTAATTAGAAAAATTAAATAAGTGAAATTACATTTAAATATGTGTTCACATATATTTAATTAAATCATCATTATTGTTAAATGTTAGTATATATAGATTAAATATATATTAATTGAGATAATGATAAAATAAATAAAATATTTAATTACGGAGTGTTTGGTAACATGGGGTGTTTGGGTTGGAGTCCAAGCCTATTCCATATGGGAATAGGTAGGGGTGTTCAAAAGAACCGGTTGGAATCGGAATCGGCGGGAACCTTGGGTTTGGTTCCGATTCCTACCCAAAACCAATCATCAATGGGTAGGTTCCGGTTCCGAATTTTTGGAACCGGAACCAGAAACCAGGAACCGAGACTAATATAAAATAAAATTAAATATTAGGGGGGTTAATAAAAACTTTTGTAGAAAAAATAATGTGAATACATTTATATTTATATTTCATAACATTTAAAATAAGTTGGTTTGACTTTTGAGAATCTACCTTTACAAAGTAATGGAGTTTGTCATTTTGAATTTATAATTTGTAATTTTATTTTTGTTAACAAGTGCCAGGTGGGGGGGTATTTGTAAGTTTTTAAAGGTTTTTTGTGAGTTTAAAAACTTTTGGGGGGTTGTTGTAATTTTATAGGGTACCCAGAACCGGAACCGGAACCAGAACCATTGTTACAGGTTCTGGTTCTGGGTACCTAAGAATCGAAACCGTCGGTTACGGTTCTGGTTCCAAATTTCAAGGAACCGTCGGTTCAGGTTCCGGTTCCTTCAAAAAGTGTAGGGTGCCCGGAACCGAACACCCCTAGGAATAGGGCATTAAAGTTTTACTATAAAAGAAAATGTTTATTTGTAAAATGTAACAATTAATTTATTAGCTCATTTTCATTGTAAAACCAAATACATAGCAGCCCCATTTCTCTCCCATGGCAGAAACCCATTTTGCCTAAAATCAATTTATTTTGATTTCATTCTTTTTTAATCTTAAAGCCAAAGAGGATCTAGCAAATCCCTCTTTGGTTCTTTGTGATTGTCTTTGTGTGGACTTCATAAGTTCGATCTTACGCCTATTTTGGAGGAGCCTCCAAACGTGCGTATGTTATTCTAAACTCTTGATTAACCTTTTGTGCATATTTTACTTTAATATAAATTGTAAAATTATACCCTTGATCTTGGCTCATGTAAACGATCCTTGTATTATATTTTTTTGTTTCCTCTGCGTATATGGATCATTTACTAACAAACCTGCAGTTACTCTCAATATTATGTATTCAGTTTCTGGACCAATGACTTGTATTATAATCTGGATAAAGCAACAACTCAATCCCACTGAGACCACAGTTTTAGTGTCATTGCCATATACTGAATTGCGTCGTAAGATAACTTCTCCCATACCCGGGAGTGATGAATCCTCTGTCTATCCACCATAGTCTTGATACACTCCTTGATGCAGCCAATCATCACCGTACTGACAGCTCTGAATAGAACTGCATTAAGCTAGTGTTAAACTACACCAATCGGTGCACAAGGCGCTCCGGTGATCTCAAGCCTAAGGATCACATGCACCACCATTCGTTAGAGGATTTATTCTATAAACACTGGGGTTAGCATCCATATGGAATCCTCTGGTGGGTCTGTCCAGTGAACTTGCTGTGGTGTATTCGCCTACAGCAAGCACCCATGTGTTGCACCAGGTTGTCACCAAACAACCTGGAAAAGTGAGATCAGTCACTGCCTTTCGACAGGGTCGTTCAACACTATGATAGCCTTACCGTATTATCTGTGCCCTTACTTCAGAATAATACTGGGGCTACAGACGTTTCTAGAATGGCCACCATATGTGCTCATAGGGTTCTCACTATCAAGATTTGAAACACTTGATACCCTCGTCACGGTTCTACCATTCTAAGGACATATGTCAATACATATTGCAATAATAATGATTTACATGATATAGAATAAAATGTCTTTTATTGATTAATGAACATTATTATAAAGAGTCAATTCTACAATAATTGATTGGCTTTAGGGCATCTACTCTAACAGTCTGTACATAACTTCAAAGGTCGAACCGGTGGGTCCTCTTGCCTACAATATTTGACGTACTCCTGCCATCTTTTATTGCTACCGTCGATGATAAATCCGATAGCCGCGCGCACCCTCTCCATCTCCGAATGTATAGCATCTAAACCTGCTTTAACAATCAAATTGATGATGTGGCAAGCACATCTCTGGTGGAAAAAATTGCCTTCACCACGCGGATCCAATCTCTTTTCAAATAAAGAGATTGTCGCGATGTTAACAGCCGCATTATCAAGCGTTAGCACTACAACTCTATCAGTTAATAGATATTCTTGGAAAACTTCAAAAATTGTAAAATAAATAGTGTCAACACTATGTTTTTCATATAATGGTTTAAAACTCATCAATTTTTGTTGTGAACCCCAATTATGATCTAAGAAATGTACTATGACAATTAAAAAATCGGTTTTTGATCTACAAGCCCATATGTCTGATATAAGTGCAATAGATATATTCCTAAAATTTTGAAATTCGTTTTTATGTTTATTATTTGTTTTGTTATAAAGTTTTAGTATCTCTCTTCTACTTGTACTTCTACTAACAGGGGTATTTATTGGACAAAATGCAATTTTAATCATGTGAATAAAATAAGGATTTTTAGATAAACAAATGGGAGAGTCCATAGCAACTATGAATCTTGATATTTCCTCTCGTGCAACATGTGCATTGTGTTGCCATGTTGAGAGAGTTGAAGATTGTGGATTAAAATTAAGTTGAGCCTGAATTTGCCTACCTAATCCGGTTGAAGATGTACCGGGCAGCTGCATTATTTGGGGGTGCTTTGGTGTGCTGTCGTAGGCAACCGAGATTAAAACCTAAAAACACATGCAGCAGTGTGAGTAAGGATCGTTCACACAGAGAGTGTCTAGCCGAGTTTTATGTTACGTGAATAAGGCTAGGGGCCGGGGGGGGGGGGTGTTTGAGTAAAACGGAAACACTTTCAGGAAACCAATTCAAGTTAAATTACTGAAATCAATCAAAATAAAAAACCTTGGTCTAAGTTGTTAGTAAACGGTCCCGTATACGCAGCGGAAACAAAAATTATAATATAACAGGATCGTTTACGTGAGCCAAGATCAAGGGTATGATTTTACAATTTATATTAAATAAAATCTGCAGAAATATTCAACATGAGTTAAGAGAAACAAACGCACGTTTGGAGGCTCCACCACGATTGTCTTTGAACGTTTTGCTACCGATCCAAGTGTAGGATCGAACCTGCGTAGTCCACACGAATACATTGGCTCAAAAGAACCAAAAAGGATTTGCTAGATCCTCTTTGGCTTCAAGATTAAGAAGAAAAACAAATCAATTGAAATTGATTTTAGCTAGAGTGTTTTCTGCCGTGGGAGTGAAAAGAGAGGGCTGCTCTCTGTGTGTTATTTTCAAAGAAAAACAATTCTCTATTTTAATTACACACACTTTTCTTTTTTATAATAAAATATCAAGTTGCCCTAATCCCATACAGAAAGGCTTGGGCTCCAACCAAACGCCCCATGTTGCCAAACACTCCCATTTGATTATTTTATTTTCCATCATTATCTCAATTAAAATCAATTAATATATATTTAAATATATATTAACATTTAACAATAATATAATATATTTAAATATGTGCGAACACACATTTAAACGTATTTCACTTATTTATTTTTCTAACTAATTAAATAAAGGCTACGACCTCAGCAAATTTAATTGCACTGTGAAATACCAAAATACCCTTTTGCCTTAAAAGACGAAAACGCCCTTCTTTCTCTTGGATCTTAAATTGTCTTCTATGTGTGTGCCCATAGGCTCCTCATCATATCGGCGTGTATAGTATCGCGATTAACACCAATTAATCGTCTCACTAATACACACCAAGATTGCCCCTAGCAGGCATCATGGCCACCCGATAGATTCGGATTCAGGAAAGTAGCTACCTTGTCAACGATATAGTTCCGTGCAATTCAATCCTTCATCATACGTTATCTCGATGAGACGAAGGCATAGAAATAGTGTCAACCTTCGGTTACTCTCGTATTATTTATTCATTTTCTGGACCAATGACCCGTATTATAAACTGGATAGACAACAACTCAATCCACTATGGCCACAGTTTAGTGTCATTTCCATATACTAAATTGCGCCGTGAGATAACTTTCTCCCATACCCGGGAGTGTGAATCCTCTGTCAATCCACCAAGCTTGATACACTCCTGATGCAGCCAATCACCACCGTATTGACCTCTGAAAAGAACTGCGTTAGGCTGGTGTCAAACTACACCAATCGGTGCACAAGCACTCCAGTGATCTCAAGTCTAAGGACACATGCACCACCATCGTTAGAAGATTTGTCCATAGACACTGGGGGTTACCATCATATGGAATCCTCTAGTGGGTCAGTCCAGTGAACTTGCTGTGGTGTAATCGCCTACAACAAGCACCCATTGTTCACCAGGTTGTCACCAAACAACCTTAACAAGTGAGATCATCACTGCCTTCTATAGGGTCGTTCAACACTTGATAGCCTTACCGTATTATCTGTGCCCTTACTTCAGAATAATACTAGGGCTACAGACGTTTCTAGAATGGCCACCATATGTGCTCATAGGTTCTCATTATCAAGATTTGAAACACTTGATACCCTCGTCACGCGTTTCTACCATTCTAAGACATAAATCAATACAATTGCAATAATAATGATTACGCTAGAATAAAAATGCCTTTTATGATCAATACATTATTCAAGAGTCAATCATACAATAATTGATTGGCTCTAGGGCATCTACTCTAACATAAGTCACATCCACCACATCGAAATTCTACAACTGATCATCGATGCAAGTATATCATCATAGTTACTTTGAGTATTCACCGTTGGAACGATTTTCCATCTCCCTTAGTTGTAATTAATTAGGAAACAAGCGATCTAATTAATCTTCCTACTACAGCCCTAACAGCGCTAAGGTTTAATCTAGTAGCAGCCTTAAGGGCTAGAGAAATCGATGAAGCTGAAACACACAAACACAACGATTGTATTTAATTTAGTTGAATGTTCTTCTTAAATTCAATGATTCCTGACACAGCAAATTCTTAACCTTATTACTCACAAGTTAGAGAGATCAAACAATTATGGATTCGATATCTAACTTAGCAGTAGATTGCAACAAATAAAACACTAGTAGGCCTCCTATAATTAATGAAACAATCATGAAAATAGGCATAGAAGAACATCCAATCCTCAAACAAAATTGAACACTAAAAAAAACATATTAGATCTCACAGTTTTATTATTCCGAGGCTTCCGCTTCCTTTGACCAAGTTTTAAAAGTTTTAGCCGCTCATGGCCATATCAAAACTCAAATGAGAAATTCTAGAAGAGAAAATAAAGGCGGTGTGTCAATCTCCTCTAATCTGATCCCTCTCCCCCTTTTAAGAATATCCAATTCAAGTCTTTGAATTATACTCAATCTCCTAAAATATTTTGATATCCCAAAATAACATTTACCTATCTGATTAATTGAAAATAAATAAATTCCTAATATAAAATAAGAAAGTGGTGTTTCCAGCTGTAACTTGGGTGCAACAGGTCTTCAAACTTCCAATAATAAACTGCCTAATTGACTTGCATGACAAGGCAGAATGTTCCAGAACGTCAGTAGTGCAGGTGCTTCAATTTCAAGCCCAATTACAACCTTGATACAGCGGTATTTCTCCAAACTCAATACTTAAAGTTGTAGATCTCTTTCTTAGGGTTCCACATAATTTTTAATCATTCATCGAGCTCGATGAGAGAGTTATGCCCAGATTACAAAGAAAGTCGAAACTGTCCGAATTCACCTAATTAGTTCTATTTGCATTTAACACCTCCATTTGCTTCCTAAATCAAAATAGAATAAATGAGTACATAGGCAACAAATAAGTATAAAATACGAGCACATAAGGGGGGTAAATAGGTCATTTTGCATTCTCATGAAATTCCCCACACTAACTTTTGCTCGTCCCCGGGCAAACTAATTCAAACAAACACTGCACTTAAGTCATATCAAGAACACCATCATGATGCATACACACAATATTTAATCCACGCATATTCATACCTAACTTAAGCACAAATAAAATAAAGTAGAGTTAATGACATTCATCTTCTTCATCATTTTCCACAATTACTCTCGATTAGTCAATGCAAACAAGGAAACTAATCACAACCAATTCATGTGCAACTCACCTCTCACTTTTCCTCAACTGTTTCTCTTTACTACTACAAACTGGGTAGCAAACTAAGGAATTTTTTTTTTTTTTTAATGTTTTGAAAAGAATGAGTGCTTTATTCTCCATCTCATTTCATGGTTGTGTTTATAGTGAGTGCGTTTTACAATCCATCTCGACCATCACATACCTTTTTTTTTATTTTCCTATTTGCTTAAACCCAAATTTAGGACTACCTTAAGAGAAACAATTTTTCTTTTTTAGGGTTATTATACACTCCTTAATCATGCTCGTCACCAAGTTCACACAACTTATCAAGACATATTGTTTCAAACTACAAAGATTCAAATCTGATTAACTCTATTTTATGAAATACTGCAACATCCTAAGTCAAGGAATTTGCTCAATAAAAAAGTCAAGTTATATTTCATGCACCACAGACGTCAAAGACATGACTTAAAGCATAAACCTTCTAAAAACAAAAACTATTTGTTTTTTTTTTTAACACTAAACACACCTAAATCTCCTCCCCACACTAAAACTGACATTGTCCCCAATAAGATGATGCAAAGAAAAGGCAAAAATAACCAAAATTTAAAATTGAGAATAAGCAAACACCCCATTGGGTTACCTCCCAAGCAGCGCCTTTGTTTATTGTCATTGGCTCGACTCAAGGCTGTCTTCTTCAATCAGTATAAATCGGATCCTCAAGGTCCAATCTTGCCACATTTTCTACTTGGAAACCCTCATAGAAAGTCTTAAGTCTATGGCCATTCACCCTAAACACTTTGGAAGTTGCTAAACTTTGAATTTCAACTGCACCATGAGGAAAAACATTAGTAACAACAAAAGGTCCAATCCAACGAGAACGCAACTTACTTGGAAACAAACAAAGCTGTGAATGGTATAGAAGGACTTTTTGACCAACTTTAAACTCCTTCCTATAGATCATCTTGTCATGAAAAGCCTTCGTCTTTTCCTTGTAAATCCTTGCACTCTCATAGGCATCATTGCGAATTTCCTCTAACTCTTGTAGTTGCAACTTCCTGTGTTCTCCACTTTCATCCATGTTCATGTTGAAACTCTTGATTGCCCAATGAGCCTTGTGTTCTAACTCAACCGGAAGGTGGCATGCTTTCCCAAACACCAACCGAAAAGGTGACATACCAATGGGCATTGATGAGAATGCAAAATGTCATATTTACCCCCCTTATTGTCTAGTCTTTTATACTTATTTGTTGCCTAAATGTACTCATTATTATTCTATTTTGATTTAGGATGCAAATGAAGGCGTTAAATGCAAAACAGAACTAATTATGTGAATTCAGACAGTTTTGACATCGCTCTGTAATTTGTGCATAACTCTCTCATCAAAGCTCTGATTGAGATGATTCAAAATTCTGTGGAACCCTAAGAAAGAGATCTACAACTTTCATGTTTTTACTTTGGAGAGACACTCGCTGCATCAAGGCTATAATCGGGCTTGAATTTGACGCACCTGCACTGCTAACGTTCTGGAACATTCCGCCTTGTCATGCAATTCAAATTGGTAGATTTTTATAGGAAGTTTTAAAGACCTGTTGCACACAAATGACAGCTAGAAAACACCACTTTCCTATTTTATTTTAGGACTTTATTATTTTATTTCCAATTAATCAGATTAGGATAAATGTTACTTTAGATATTAGAATATTTTGAGGAGATTGAGTAGAATTAGAATTCGAATTAGATATTTTTAAAGAGAGATCATATTGGGATATATCACACACGCCTCTCTTTCTCTCTTCTGGGAATTTCGTTTTTCTTGAGTTTTTCATAGCCATGAGCAGTTAAACTTTTATAACTTGGTCGAAGGAAACGGAGACCTCGAAATCAAATAAACTGTGAGATCTATCTGTTTTTAATGTTCAATTTATGTTTTGAGTATTGGATGTTCTTCTATGCATATTGTCATGATTGTTGCGTTTAATTACTAGGAGGCCTACTAGTTTATTATTTGTTACAATCTACTGCTAAGTTAGATATCAAATCTATAATTGTTTGATCCCTTTAACTTGTGAAGCAATTAGGGTTTAAGAATTTGCTGCGTCAGGAATTGTTAAGTCTTAAGAAGAACATTTGACTGAATTAAATACAACCACT